>NC_044402.1:37913722-38224445 GCF_006542625.1 Nomascus leucogenys | reverse complement strand
AGGAGTACCCGGCCGAGTGAGGCGTCAGTCTGTCCCTACTGGGGGAGTGCCTCCCAGTTAGGCTGCTTGGGGTTCAGGGACCCACTTTAGGAGGCAGTCTGTGCGTTCTCAGATCTCCAGCTGCGTGCTGGGAGAACCACCCCTCTCTTCAAAGCTGTCAGTCAGACAGGGACATTTAAGTCTGCAGAGGTTCCTGCTGAATTTTGGTTTGTCTGTGCCCTGCCCCCAGAGGTGGAGCCTACAGAGGCAAGCAGGCCTCCTTGAGCTGTGGTGGGCTCCACCCAGTTCGAGCTTCCTGGCTGCTTTGTTTACCTAAGCAAGCCTGGGCAATGGCAGACGCCCCTCCCCCAGCCTCGCTGCCGCCTTGCAGTTTGATCTCAGACTGCTGTGCTAGCAATCAGTGAGACTCCGTGGGCATAGGAACCTCCGAGCCAGGTGCGGGACACAATCTCCTAGTGTGCCGTTTTCCAGGCCCATTGGAAAAGTGCAGTATTAGGGTGGGACTGACCCGATTTTCCAGGTGCCGTCTGTTACCACTTTCTTCGACTAGGAAAGGGAACTCCCTGATCCCTTGTGCTTCCCGAGTGAGGCAATGCCTCGCCCTGCTTTGGCTTGCACACAGTGCACTTCCCCGACTGTCCTGCACCCACTGTTTGGCACTCCCTAGTGAGATGAAACCGGTACCTCAAACAGAAATGCAGAAATCACCCGTCTTCTGTGTCACTCAGGCTGGGAGCTGTAGACCGAAGCTGTTCCTATTCGGCCATCTTGGCTCCCTATCAAAACTTTAAAATTCTTAAATGGATAACTTACATACTTATCTTGTTCAAAATGGAGATTTTTTAGTATATATTGTTTATCTTGCTTTTGGATCTACTTTTATCTCTCTCTCTATCTATCTATCTAGTTAGCTAGCTAGCTTTCATCTGTCAACCCACCTGTCATCTATCTATAATGTTTATATAATAGTAGTATATAGAACTGGAGACAATGAATGGGATAATTGCAAATACTGAGAATGAAATGAGAGTAAGATGGGGGCATGGCTAGAATGTGTTTCTGATCTTGGTGTTGAACAAGTTCTATATGCTTCCTATTTTGGCCCAACCCTAACACAGTGCCATTTCTACAATAGACACATTTAAAAAAATATTTTTGTCTCAGGGAAGACGCACGGTCATGGTTTTAAGAATGTCAGGGAAAAATAAAAAAATCAGTGCAAACTTGATTTGTCAACTAGAAATACAATCCTATGAGTATAATTTGGATTTAATAGATTTGGTATTTGGCATAGGGTTTTCATTTTAAACATAGGCATTTCTTTTGCAAGTGCTCCAAGAATCACAGATTTATTAACTCTATTTTATGATATACATCTCTGGAACCAAGATTTCTCATTTATTTTTTGGGTCACCCCAAAATTTCCTTTCAAGGAGGATTTCCAATTCACAACAAATTGGAATATTGTCTTTGCTAGGTTTCCCATTTTTTCATGGGAAGATATCAGCCTCCACTATTCTCCTCCCAACTCTGTCAATTGTTAAATCACCTAATGTCAGAAATTGTTAAGGATCTGTGATTTTACCCTAATTGAAAGCTAACAAGTTAGCCTGCCATAGTTTCGTAGATGCTGGCAGGAGACATAAAACTCTTGTGTCAGAGACAAAGGACTTTATTTCTCCTAGCACAGCAAGTTTCATGAGCTTCATGTTCAGATTGGTTCTTCTTGTCCATTATATCCCATAAATGCAATGCAAAGTAGCCCAGATAGATGCTGTGCAGACAGTAGATTTTTGTCACAGCTGAGAACTCCTGAATTTAGAAAACCCTCAATTGTGTAAGAGTGCTGCTGGCAAACTTCCCCAACCTTTTCTCAAGAGGAAGACATTACATTTATTATCCTGGTGAGAAAACAAATATGCCTTCTACCCTAGAGGGAGACACTACTTCTGTCTTCTAAGGCTGTGTAAACATCTTTGCAAAGATAGTCCAGAACAAAGGTGTCAATACCTTTTTCTTAGAAGACAGACAGAAACACAAGAAAACTGTGGGGTATGTCTGCCAACACATGGCTTTATATATCATCGTAATATATAAAATTATGTTCTATCTGTCTCTTGTGTATTTATGTCTAGAGAAAAGAATTAGCTAGACTCTGCATAGTCATATTTTATTAATCTGTTTAATCATCCCATTTTTTTCTTTATTCATTCTCATATCTCAATGCTTACATTGCACTGTGCTAGGTTAGAAATACAACAGTGAGCCAGAAATATGCAGTTCCTTACCTTGTGAAGCTTATATTCCATAGTGAAGAGAGACTCTAACAACATAATCACACAAATACCAACTCATTACAATGTGGTATATGCAAATAAGTTTCAACAAAAGTGAATAATTGGAGACATCAAGGTTCTGATGAAGGAAAAGGGTTAAGCTCCTTCTCAAATTACCCAAAGACCCATATGCCTGGGGTAAAGAGTGAAGAGGAGAGGAGCCCCAAATAAGGCTGGAGACAGTCAGGAACCAGAAAATGCAAAGCCTGGCCTGCTGTGAATAACGTGGAATTGTATTCTGAGGGCACCAGGGAAATACTGCAATCTTTTAAGTAGGGAAGTGATATCACTAGAGTTGTGTTTAAAAAGGTCACAGAGTCTCTGTGTGAACCATGATGGGGGAGCACAAGATTACACTCAGGGAATGTTGTTTTAGGTGAAATCATGAAAAGTTAGTGTAGAAGTTTAGGATAGAGGGAAATGGTTTGTTCTGATAGGCAAAGTTAATAAACTTATTGACTGATGGGTGGGGAAATAATGGGAGACATCAAGGAATGCTCTTTGGTCTTGCTTGAACAGTGAGTGGATGAATGGAAGGCCACCTTGAGAGAACACATTGAGGATGGGGCTGGTTAAGTATTGACAAATCACTGCTACTCAACATCTATTGCAGTTATGTTTGAGAAAAATGTTATTTATTGAGGCTGGCCTCAAGGTTATGCAGTTCACCTACTTCTCTCTATTCCCTAGATTCTACCCCTTAATTGAGTTATGTGCCCGAAACATCTTAGGCCTTTCAAGAATCGCTTTTATTTAACAGCAGTTGAAGCTACCAGTTTGATGCCATCATATTTTCGGGGTGGATGTTATGACAAAGAATCATCTGACACTTAACTGCTGCATTTTCTGTGACACTCAGGGTCTTCTCTATGAGAACATATGAAAGAAATTATTCTGTGATCTTGGTACAGGATTAATAACTTCCTGAGAAACTGGTGTGTTCTTACTTTATAGATGTGAAACCATGAACCAGATTGAGATTCTTTCTTTATATGATTGGCTTTTAGAACGCTTGGAAGCAATTTTGTTGCCTACTTCTAACTAATATAGAGGGTTTTCTGGTGTGCTGACTTCGCTCTTTTCTACCCATCCCTCTTTAACCTCATTCAATTATTTATTTCCTCTTGTCAAACTGAATGCCTTTTTGGTAATTGCCATTAATCTTTTCTGGAACAAGTTGGAGTGCAAATAAATAAATAAATAGAAATCCTGTGTAAGTTGGATACATTTTTCTAATCTACTAGGCTTTGATTCTTCATCTATACAATGAGATTTGGAACAGATGAACCCTTAAGTTTTTTTTTTTTTTTTTTTTTTTGCTCACCAGTTTCTGTTTCTAAAGGAAATTAGGAGTGTTTTCAAGTTTGAGCCATCACAGATAATAAAGTACCTAAAACTGACTAAACATCAACCATTATCCCTTTGCTAATGGAATTATTGATTATTCAGAACATTCTTGTTCTTGAAAATGACCTAGAAGCTGCTTTTGTAAGATACGTTCTTCCCCAACATTTACTACAGTACCGTATACAGGATTGTTATAATAAAACGAGAAAGCATTTCTCTTGCCCTCTTTTCTTGCTCTTATTGAAGTTCACATCACTTGTAGCAATTTTAGAAGGTGTTTGCTTTTTGCTTACTGTACACAAGTCTCATGATCTGGAGCCATTCTAAGAGCTACTCATTGGTAAGTGTGTTTTGAATGTGTCACTGCCCAAGCTCCTTGAAGAAGAAGCTATCCCTCTGAGGGATGAGCCAGGGAACATGGTTCCATGGAAATTAAGCAGAAGACTCACACCCTCAGGTAAGAGCTGAAGTTAATTTGAACTGGCCTGCCTGAAATAAAAAGTAAGATACTCTGATGCCAGTTCTCATAAGTGTTAGAATTCTTTATTGTGAATTGAGTTTGCTGGTTGGCACTATGACTTTCCATTACTCAAAGGCCAAGATGACCTTTCTCAGTCTGTCATCAGTTCAGGTAGCAGTTCACTTGATACCTGAGTTAGTGCAATAACATATATTTATAAAACATCTCTGTGTATGGGTTTTTAGATGGTATATAGGGTCTCCCTGTCTTATACTTTGTATACAAGTAGACATGTATTTTAGGTGTAACTCTTTCAACAAACATTTACTGCTTACCTTTAATGGACTATTACCTGTGCTATGTCAGTTTACAGGAACAAATGAGCCAGTCCTGCTTAGAATCTGCTTTGTGTCTTTTTGGGAAGATAGGTAAATAGGTACAAGGCTGGAGGATACATGCACATCAAGCTGTATATAAAAAAGAATCGAGTAAAGAATGGTGAGCTCTTTAGTGTCCTGAGATAGAGGATAGAGCAGGGGTGTTGAGGGACTGTCTGGAAATTAGTTCATGGAAGAAGACATGAAATTAACTGTAAACTTCCTTTCATACTGTATTGTCCTAGCTGCTGTGGGAAAAATCTGCTGCAATAGAAAGATGTGACATATGATGGAATTTTTTTTCTGGGACAAAATATTTCTTGCATTTATGAATCTTTGCCAAATCAATTTAGTGTTTCTGTGAAGGGTGGAAGCAGGACAAACTAGAGGAGAAATGAAGTTCTTTGTAGGGTTGATTGTACAGCATAGCATATGGAACAGTTTTGAGAGGCTGACTTTGACTGCTCTGGGTCAAAAGCTGTAAAAAGATACTGACAGGCTATAGTTAGATAAAATCTCTCAAATATGCTACAAAAATCATAATAGAAAAAAGGCTGGCTTTCAAAGTAGAGAAGTAGGCAACATTTCAGAGATTATTTAATGTAAGGTCAGTAAGAATATAGCTCTAAGGACACCTCTGTTCTCTCTTTCAAAGCCACAGACACAAGATTCCTATTTCTGGGTTGTTACTGATTTATTTATCTGTACACCAAGGTCTAGGTACAATACTGAACACAAACCCTGATGCTTGAAACTTAAAATTTTTCATTCTTGCAAGCCCCAGAATAAGGGAAAAGATGGGAATATGTTTGGGAAATGTTAGTTTCTTCTCACCAGGACCCAAGTGACTCCCTAGGAGTGAGTGAATGGTGTGCTCAGGTGTTCTAAGGGAGCAATACCCAGAGAAGATAACTTCTTGGTGCAGGATCACACAGATATTGGAGACCTTTAATCAGAACACACAGTGGGGCAAGATGACTTCTTCAGGAAGATGAGCATTCATGAGACCTTTCTGGGGAGTAACAATAGCTAACAATTTACAGTACTATCTGAGTACCAGGCGTAATACTAGATGCTAATAAATTGTTTGATATTCGCTTTATATATGTGAGATGTGCATACTCTTTATTATGTGAAAATCAAAGCCCTGAGATACTAAACAATTTTCCATTGAGGAAGAGTGTTTGAAAATAAATATGACCTTGTCACTGTTAGAACATTGAACACAGGGGGGATAAGAAAGCTAACGTTTATTTATCACTTATGGTTTTGGGGATCAAAAAGAGCCCTGGAAGGAAGGTGTCATTATTATTTCCATTTAAGATAGAAAAAACAGACTCATAGAACGTAGTTGTCTTATACTGTGCAGCAACTAAATGGAAGGGTTGGAATTCAAACTCTGCTTAGCTTATTTCAAGGTTCGTGTACTTAGTTTGGTATGATGAATTTAGGCAGAATTTGAGGTTATTGGATTTTGTCTTGATTACCTTCACTTTTACCTATCCTCCTTCTTCTCCCTATGGCTCCACACAATCCTGGAGCCTAATTTTATTTAATTATTGTTCTCTGTTCTCAGGTTGTTAAATAGTCTCTGCCAAATATAAAATAATAATTAATGTGATAAAATAATAGTTAATGGGATGAGCAGGTATGTATGAAATTTAGAAGGAGTGCTTTCTGTTTTCTACTTATAAGAAAAGGCTTAATGCTTGTATCATGGGGGGAGAGATTGGTAAGGACTAGACAACTGACCCTTTCTCCCAGTTTCTGTAGAGAATCCCAAGTTTTACTGGGCAGGCACTTAAGAGGAATGTAATTGACTTTGAGTCTAACAACAACAACAACAACAAGATTTAAATTTATCTCTCACTCTTGAATGCTGGTGACTGTGAACTAGATCTAGGATTTTCTTTGTTTTGGTTGTTCAAGGATTTCTCAACCTGCCATGGTTGACCTTTGAGCTGGATAATTCATTGCTGTGGGGGCTGTCCTGTGCATTGCCTAATGCTTAGCATAGCAGCATTTGTGGCCTCTGCTCATTAGATGCCAGCAGGATCCTTCAGTTATATAACTATATAATGAAGACTGTCTCCAGACATTGCCAAATGTTGTTTTGGAGACAAAAATCACCCCTGGTTGAGAACCACTGGTTTAAAGCTACCAAGTTTTTCCAGTGATGACTTTTACTGAGTCTATTATATTTAAAAAAGGTTGTTATGCAGATTGTTCTGTATGAAGTGAGAAGAACTAAGCTGTAGAAATCTACTTGTGCCCCTGTCATTAGTGTGGGTCTACTCTCCTGCATGGTAGAAATACTTAAAAGGAACTTTCTCTGTGAAAGAGACAAGCCCAGAAGCTGAAAATACAGAAAGGTAGAAAATAGATTTTTAATGAAAATCCAGCTGCCAAGAAAGAATCTATATATGATTCCTTTTTGGATTATTCTTCAGTTCCTCTAGATGGTATGTATAAAATTGGTAGAGAATATTATTGACTGAAATGTAACTTAATAATTTCTCTAAAGTCCAAATATAACTTTCACTTTATTTAGTGCCTGATTTAGTATAAGGAATTTTATTCTGAGGCCCTACAGGAGCTACAGTTGTCACCCACCACAGTCTGGACCTGTTAGCCATGTGGCAACCTCTTTAATTAACTGTCAGCTTCTGTATTGCTTTCATCCTCCTCAGCCAGGTAATGTGGAGATGGTCCAGAATTATCCTTGGTAATGTCTCCTGTACATTAACTCTGGGAGAAGCATAAGGAGAGGACCAATTCCTTGTAACAGTGCAGTAAGTAATCAAGCCCCAAAGTCCTCCCCAGAACTGTGGCAGTAGTTTTAAACATTGGGATTTCCCTTTATATGGCTGCATCTTTCAGATAGCTCAGATTTTTAAAAGATGAATATTTTTTCTCTGTTATAAAAGAATTGTATGCCCATTGTGGAAAATGTAAAAAATATATTATAAAGCAAATAATAGTTGTCCATAATCCTATCATTAAGGGAGAATCACCATTAAAATTTTAGATTATTTTCTTCTTGGATTATATGGTATCACACTGTAAAATATAATTTAGTGTTCTACTAGTTTAAATTTTAAAATTTAGCTTTATTTCATCAGCTCATTTCTATGACATTTATAATCCTTAAAACTTAGTTTTTAGAATGCAGTGTTGAATTAATCATCATAGAAATCCTTTTGCTGTAGGTAAAGAAATTAAACATGATCCTCTTTGTACTGAAGGAAAATTAAAGTACAGAGGTGAAGTGATTTTTCTTATACCTTCTACCCATGTTAATTTATTGGGGGAACCCACCCCCAATATTTCAATGTAGGTTCTATTTTCCATAAGTGTCAGCCGGCTGAGAAATAAAGAGAGACAGTACAAAGAGAGGAATTTTACAGCTTGGCTGCTGGGGGTGACATCACATATCAGTAGGACCGTGATGCCCACCTGAGTCTCAGACCAGCAAGTTTTTATTAAGGGCTTCAAAAGGGGAGGGGGTGTAAGAACAGGGAGTAGGTACAAAGATCACATGCTTCAAGGGGCAAAAAGCAGAACTACTAATAAGGGTCTAACAAAGATCACACACTTCTGAGGGAACAGGACAAAGGGCAAAAGCAGAACTACTGATAAGGGTCCAACAAAGATCACAAGGCAAAGGGCAAAAGCAGAGCCACTAATAAGCAGTGCCACTATGTTCAGCAGTGCACGTATTGTCTTGATAAACATCTTAAACAACAGAAAACAGAGTTCAAGAGCAGAGAACCAGTCTGATCACAAATTTACCAGGGCAGAGTTTCCCAACTCCAGTCAGCCTAAGGGTACTGCAGGAGTCCAGGGCATATCTCAGTCCTTATCTCAACTGCACAAGACAGACATTCCCAGAGCGGCCGTTTATAGACCTCCCCCCAGGAATGCATTCCTTTCCCAGGGTATTAATATTAATATTCCTTGCTAGGAAAAGAATTTAGTGATATGTCTTCTACTTGCACGTCTGTTTATAGGATCTCTGCAAGAAGAAAAATATGGCTATTTTTGCCCAACCCCACAGGTAGTCAGACCTTATGGTTGACTTCCCTTGTTCCCTAAAAGTTGCTGTTATTCTGTTCTTTTTCAAGGTGCACTGATTTCATATTGTTCAAACACACGTTTTACAGTTTGTACAGTTAACACAATTATCACAGTGGTCCTGAGGTGACATACATCCTCAGCTTATGAAGGTAACAAGATTAAGAGATTAAAGACAGGCATAAGAAATTATAAAAGTATTATTTGCGAAATGATAAATGTCCATGAAATCTTCACAATTTATGTTCCTCTACTGTAGCTCTAGCCGATCCCTCCATTTGGGGTCCTTGACTTACCGCAACTTTAATTATTGATAGTAAAAGAAGAATTTGAGTCTAAGATATTTGCATGATTACATTTGTGCTACAGGAAGAGTAGTGTTGTAGTGTTTTAGAGCAATGCCAGTCTGGACAGGGAGACCAGTTAGCAAACTGGTGCCATAACATACATGGGAAATGAAGACCTAATTGAAAATAAAACTAGCCGAATAGGGGATAGAGGGTAGAAGATGGATTAAAGAGCTATCAGGGGTTACAAGTATCACTAGCATTTGGTTAGTGGTTTATGCGGAAAGTAAGGAAAAGGGAGGAATCCAGGCTATTCTTAGGTGTTAATATGGATACTGTTCACCAAGAAAGAGAAAGCTAAAAAGTAGAACAGTTTAAGAGAAAGATGAGTTCGATTTTGGATGTGATGAAATGGGAATTTTCATAGGACATGTGAGTGGGAATGTCTGATAGGCTGTTGGCTTGAAGCTTGGTGGGGGAAAACGAGGGAGGGAAGGGAAATAGAAACAGGGAAGACAGAGAGAAAGAGAGACAGAGAGAATCTGGGTTAGAGTGTTAGAGTGGTTTTCTTGGGATAGACCATCATTTAGAATATAACTGATATCAAAGAAATAGATGAACTCATCTCAGGAGAACATGCCAGGTGAGAGAAGAGAGCCTCAGATGGATCCCTTCTCCAACTCTCATAAAGTCATCTTTTTAAGTTGGTTTCTTGGTTGCTCTGTGATATCAGTCAAGGTTTCATTTCTTCACTGAGATGGCTTTCTGCCACCAAACAGAAATGTTTCTTCTGATTTCATTTGCCCTCACTGTAGCATTTAACATTGATTGTAAATTTGCCTTTTTGAAACTCCCTCCTTTTATGACATATGTACCTGTGTAAGTGCATTACTGAACAAATATGGCATTTAATAAAAATTCAATAGGAGAGAGTAAGGAGGATGTTTACATCTTGGGCTACACAGCATTTCCAGAAATTTCCTTTGGGTATCTGACTTCTTCCCTATCTCTCTTTTCAATTCTACAGCTTGTCATTCTTTCATTCAGAGCAATTTTTTTTCTTTTTGGCTTCTATCTGCAAGCTTTTCTACCACTGCCCACTACTTAATACTGTCTTCAAGTACTCCATAGACATTAAAAGAAGGATTAAGATTTTAATTGTTCTCAGGAAAAAAAATCCACCTGTTGCCAAAATCCATCCTTCTGTGAAGGCCTCAAGAGAATACACACAACAAATAATATTTAGCTATTGACATCTAAATAAAAAATAGATGCACTGAATGAGTCTTTTAAAATTTACCAGCTGAATATGGAATTATGTTGATTTTTTTCTGGGAATATTTTAGCCTTTAGAGTTCATCACTCTGTGCAGCTGACAGTCTGCCTTTTTTTTTTTTTTTTTTTTTTTTGAAATGGAGTCTCACTGTGTCGCCCAGGCTGGAGTGCAGTGGCGCGATCTCGGCTCACTGCAAGCTCCGCCTCCCGGGTTTGCGCCATTCTCCTGCCTCAGCTTCCCAGTAGCTGGGACTACAGGCGCCCGCCAGCACACCCAGCTAATTTTTTGTATTTTTAGTAGAGACGGGGTTTCACCATGTTAGCCAGGATGGTCCCGATCTCCTGACCTCGTGATCCGCCCGCCTGGGCCTCCCAAAGTGCTGGGATTACAAGCGTGAGCCACCGTGCCCGGCCTACAGTCTGCTTTTTAATCTGGCTCTACTACAATCCTTCCTTCTGATGGAAGGAAAAAGTGTGGCTGTTGCAGGGATGTGGGGTGTGGGATTGAGGGGCATTAAAAGGAACACACACATTTGGTAAACACCTTCCCACACAGTTGACACTGTGATCTCTTCATTCAACGTTTCGTTAACTATTACAGTGTGAGTTAAATATTATTGTTCCCATTTTATAGATGAGGAAAGTGAGGATCAGAGGTAGAAAGTGAGGACAGAAAGTGAGGTAGAAAGTGAGGATCCACTTTGGGAGGCCGAGGCGGGCAGATCATGAGGTCAGGAGATCGAGACCATCCTGGCTAACATGCTGAAACCCCATCTTTACTAAAAATACAAAAAATTAGCCGGGCGTGGTGGCGGGCACCTGTAGTCCCAGCTACTCAAGAGGCTGAGGCAGGAGAATGGCATGAACCCGGGAGGCGGAGTTTGCAGTGAGCCGAGATTGCGCCACTGCACTCCAGCCTGGGTGACAGAGCGAGACTCCGTCTCAAAAAAAAAAAAAAAATAAAAGAAAGTGAGGATCAGAGGTAAGGTAGATAACTACCTTATTTCAAGTGGAAGAGCTCAGGATGTCCTGAGCTTGACAGCATGTGCTCCTGCCACTGAGCCATACAACATCCATAGAAAGCCATCCTATGCAGGGCCATTTCCTATTTTTTGGCCTCAAGAAAAAAAAAAACAGCTTTGGTTCTGCCGTTTTGTTGTTGCTTATTTTAGACTTTCTGCACATGGTAAGACTAAACTTTCCATGCCCAGAGGCTAAAGATTGGCCTGAAATATGGGTAGCTGAATAGGGTTTAGGGTTCTAAATGTGTTGTTGTACATTAGAAATCTTCTGTAGGTGAGGAGAGGGTCTTCCTAAACTTATCAATTTTGAAATTTGCAAAATTGTGTTTGTGCTATTTGGAAATTGCCTATTTACAGTTAACTTCATGATTTAGCAGCTAATGTATTTTTAATTAGGCCTCAGACTATTTGGGAGAGGACATTTATAATACAGTTTTTGTAAGTAAGTCTATAAAGCAGCCACTGTGCAAGAACATGAGCACTGGCAGCCAAGATTGCCACATTCAGTCCAACATGCTACAGTGTCTGTTGCCCTCAGGTGAACTTTGAAAACTGTCATGTAATTGCAGTAATTCCAAGGGCACATAAAGCTGCTTCACTATGGAAGAAGGAAGAAAGCCTATCTTAATTTCCATTTCCATTTTATTTTGTTTTGTCTTTGAGCTAGACCCTTTTCATTTACTCCATGGATGCTTTCCAATTCATAATGTTACTTTCCATGAAGGGCTTTATGGGGCAAAGCTTTGACAACCACAAAAATTTATGAATAGATGCCAAACTAGCCAAATGCTAAGGAATAAAAAATATTCTCCTGTTAAATAAGAATAACATCTCTAAATTGAGGTGCCCAAAGCAGTGATGGCAAATAAAAATTTACCGCTTTCGACATTTGTTGTTCCACTTCTCTGGTACTTGGAAGTAGGAATATGTTTCTGTGGCAAAGTAATATATCAGAAATCAAGACTAAAGCACAAAGAGGCAAACTTTTTGGAATAATGCAATCAGAGGCACCTCATGTGGCTTTTGGGTATTGAAGTCCATTAGTCATGATCATTGGCCTCATTCTTTTTTTCAGAGATCTCATTATTCTGATAGTTCGAATGATGATAACTCCCTTTTCACCTCAATTTCAATTCCTTCAATATTTTTTAAAGATACTCTGCTTGAAGATGTAGGGGATGCAGACTGAATATGACATATTTCTTTGAAAATTTTTTTTTATTTCCATAGGTTTTTGAGGAACAGGTGGTGTTTGGTTACATGAATAAGTTCCTTAGTGATGATTTGTGAGATTTTGGTGGCCCCATCACCCAAGCAGTGTACACCGTATTCGATGAGCAGTCTTTTATCCCTCACCACCCTCCACACATTCCCCTGAGTCCCCAAAGTTCATTGTGTTATTCTTATGCCTTTGCACCCTCATAGCTTTGCTCCCACATATGAGAAAGAATATACAATGTTTGCTTTTCCATTCCAGAATTACTTCACTTAGAATAACGGTCTCCAATTCCATTCAGGTGGCTTCAAGTGCCATTATTTCATTCATTTTTATGGCTGAGTAGTATTCCATGTTATATATATACCACAGTTTATTTATCTACTTGTTGGTTGATGGGCATTTGGGCTGGTTCCAAATTTTTGCAATTGTAAATTCTGCTGCTATAAACATGTGTGTGCAAGTATCTTTTTTGTATAATGGCTTCTTTTCCTCTGGGTAGGTATCTAGTAATGGGATTGCTGGATCAAATGGTAGATCTACTTTTAGTTGTTTTTTTTTTTTTTTTTTTTTTTAATGGAGTTTCACTCTTGTTGCCCAGGCTGGAGTTCAATGGCACGATCTCAGCTCACTGCAACCTCCACCTCCCAGGTTCAAGTGATTCTTCTGCCCCAAGCTCCCGAGTAGTTGGGATTACAGACGTGCGCCACCACACCCAGCTAATTTTGTACTTTTTTAGTAGAGACGGGGTTTCTCCATGTTGGTCAGGCTGGTTTCAAACTCCTGACCTCAGGTGATCCGCCCACCTCGGCCTCCCAAAGTGCTGATATTACAGGTGTGAGCCACCGTGCCTGACCTACTTTTATTTCTTTAAGGAATCGCCACACTGTTTTCCATAGTGGCTATACTAGTTTATGTTCCCATCAGCAGTGTAAAAGTGTTCCCTTTTCACCACATCCATGCCAACATCTATTATTTTAAAATTTTTTTTTATTATAGCCATTCTTGCAGGAGTGAGGTGATTTTGCGTTGTGGTTTTTATTTGCATTTCCCTGATAATTAGTGATGTTGAACATCTTTCCATGTGCTTTTTGGCCATTTGTATATCTTTTGAGAATGTGTCTACTCATGTCCTTAGCCCATTTTTTATAGGATTTTTTTTCTTGCTGATTTGCCTGAGTTCTTTGTAGTGAATATGATGTATTTCTTAATTTTCAGAGTTTTGTAATCTTCGGATAGAAAACTCTTAATTTTTAGTTTTGTAATTCATTTTGTAAGTCAGGTAACTACAAGGCAGATCGGCATAAGGAAAGGTCCATTAATGTAATAGACGTAGCATATTTGCAAAATAAGGGATAGAAATATGATTCCAACAGTAGAAAATCTGGGGTGGAGAAGATGAAATCTGACCAAGTCTTTGAAGTATGCATAAGACTTTATGCAGAAGAGGGAGACAGGAACAGTTAGGGCAGATGCAATTGTATGATCAAAGGAGTAGGAACTGGATAGTCTGAAATTGTATAGTTGGAGATAAATTTGGATGGAAATCTGATTATACTAAAGGTACTGCATAAATGAAAGATAATGACAGAGTACAATAAGAGTTATCAGAATTACATTTTCTGATTTTGAGAATCTAGATATAATTTAGTAACTTTTTGCTCCAATATTCTCAATAGTTTTTTAGTACTAGATTTTACATTTTAATGTATAATTTCTGTTTTTATTATTTTTTCCTAAACTTTTTCCTAAAATAATTTATGTCCAGTCTAGTACACTCTCAGTTCATCCTTTTCCTATGGAAATACGTTATAACTGGTTTTCTTGTTTCCCCTTTTGCCCTCTTCCAACTTTTTTTCCTGTACAGTAGCCACAGTGACCATTTAAAAATATAAAGCAAATTTTTTCACTCTTTTGCTTCAAACTTGTGAGTGGATTTCCATCATTCTATTTAAAAAAATAGATTAAAGAACATCTAGAAGACTTTAAAAAGAAATAAGCTATTTGTGATATATAAGGGAAAAGAGTTTGATACTTCTGAAAGAACTTTCTTTATGATCCATAAAGCAAGACTTCCTGTCAGGGGTTCAGATATATAATGTGTAATAGTAATAGTTCATCACCACTAGGCACTGCTTCAAGGACATACACACACACACACACACACACACACACACACCACACACACACACACACAAATCCTCACCACTATTATATGCATAAGGTGCTAGTATCATCTCTATTTTATAGGTAAGAAGGCAAAGGCACAGATAATTTGTATCTAAAAATCCAGACAAAGAAACCTCAGCCAAACTGGTGATCCCCAGTTTCATGGTCTTCTAATTTCGTGATCCCCCGACTGCAGATCAGTGGTGTCTGCAAGACATTTTTCACTCGTCATTTCTTGATTTCCATGCCTTTCTGCTAAGTTCAATTTGCTGTTTGTTTAAGTCTATCTAGAGTGAAAATCTATGGGAGTGGGAATTTTCTTAGTGTTTGTCTAAAAATGCGTTTATTTTGCCCACATTTTTTGAATGATAATTTAATAGGATATAGAACTCTAGACTAAGATATTTTTCCCCAGCATAATGAAATATTATTTTTGGATGCTAGCCCCTGTTGCTGCAGTTGATAAATCTATTGTTTTTCTAATCGATTTGTTTTTCCTCTCTGGTTACTCTTATTTATTTGTAAAATTTTATTGATGTATAAAATACACATAGGAAGTGTACAAATCATAACTGTACAACTATTTTGATATAAATGCACACTTACTTTACCACTCAGATCAAGGTTTAAAAACATTTCTAGTATCCAGACTGTTCCATTATGTCCATTCTCAGTCAACATCCACCCTTTCCCCTCTAGCACTTGGATCTCTCTCCATTTTTAAAATCATAAGCTCATATCTACACTCAAATTTTTTTTGCTCTTTTATCCAGCATTTCTAGGTGTTTATGGATGGAAGTTTTTCAAGTGATCTTACTTGAAATATGACTTTAACTAGAAGTCTAAGATAAAGGTTATTTCCCATTGCACTTAAAATAAAATCTCAACTACTTAATCTGGCCCACATTATTCTGTATGAACTGGCTCCTGTGCACCCCTTGAACCTCATCTCATACAACTCCCTTCCTCATTCAAGCAGCACTGGCCTCCTTCTCTGTTGCAGAGTACAACAAGCCCTTTCCTAATGCCAGGCCTTGTATTTGCTGTCCGTCTGCTTAGAACCTTTTTTTCTGCAGTTCTTTGCATGGCTAGTTTACCCTTCAAGTCAGACTGCAATGTCAGCGCCTCAGTGTCCTCCTCAGTGTGACCTTAATCTCTACTCATCACTCTATATATTTCTGTCACAGCACTTATCACAGTGTATATCTTAATTGGTAATTTATTTTTACACTTCTTTAAAAAAATCAGCTTTTATTTTAGATATAGGGAGTACGTGTGTAGGATTGTTATATGGCTATATTGGACCCAGGTAGTGAGCATGGTACCCACTCCCTCCTGCCTCACTCTAGTAGTTGACAGCATCTATTGTCCTCCTGTTTATGTATATGTGTGCTGAATGTTTAGCTCCCACTTATATAAATGAGAACATGTGTTATTTGGTTTTCTGTTCCTGTGTTAATTCACTTCAGATTATGGCCTTCAGCTACATCCATGTTGCTGCAAAGGACATGATTTCCTTATTTTTTATGGCTGTATAGTATTCCATGGTGTAGGAGACATCACATTACCCAACTTGAAATTACACTATAAGGCTACAGTAATCAAAACAGCATGGTATGAGTACACAAACAGACACACAGACCAATAGAACAGAATAGAAAACTCAGAAATAAAGCCATACACCTACAACAATATGATCTTCAACAAGGTTGACAAAAACAAGTAATGGGGAAACAACTCCCTATTTAATAAATGGTGCTGGGATAACTGGCTGGCCATACACAGAAGAATGAAACTATACCTGTACCTTTTACCATATACACAAATTAACTCAAGATATCATTTCTTTTTCAAAAATTTAATTTTTTAATTTTTTGTTTCTGACTGCTTCTCTATCTCAAATGTCAGCTCTCTGAAATTAAGCACATTATCTGATTCATAACTATGTGATTCGTCACCACTATATTCCTGGAGATTAGTGGAGTAGATGTTTAATGTTTTCTAAATAAATGAATGAAATAACTTTTGTAGCTTCAGAAAATTTTAACTCCAAAGAACATATATGTTACGTATGCTTGATCACTGAACACTTAAGAGTCTGTTCTCACACTGTGAACCAGATTCCTGCAGTGCTTAAGGCACTGCTCACTAGGCAAGTTAGATACCTTCTGAAATCGGGGCCAGACGTGGCAAGTTAATGATAGACCATTTAATAGACTAGCAAAGAAATGTATTAGGTTGGTGCAACGGTAATTGTGGTTTTTGCCATTAACTTTCAATAGTATCTCAAAAGATGTCAAAATGGCAATATTTTTGGGGTGGTTCATAAACAATCTAAGCCCCATTGATGTTGGGTCCCACTAACCCTTGTTATCTCACCCCCAACCTGCATTCTGGGTCTAATTTTAAAGTTAAGCTCTATTTCTCCCTTATCTCTCTTTTCCTATATAAGCTACCAGCCCATTTCTTGCTATCAAGTTTTTAAACTATTTCTGCATTTCAAATAGAGTCCTGAAAATTCCTTTCGTAAATCAGAAGGGTTATCTGCCATTTTCTAAGCAGCTGATTTAAAAGAATTGGATATATAATTGTGCCAGGTCCTTAGACAGCTCATTATATACGTAAGCTTATATTTTATTGCTTCAAGAAAACTGCATAAAAGCAAAATCACAAATTCCAGCAGCATACCGAAGTGACTACATTGAATGTAGCTATTAATGTTTGCATTCTCCGATCTCTTATGTGCAAAACCATTTGTGAAAGCAAAGATAGCATGCAAGCTTCTTAATGAATATTTGTCCAGTGAACATATGAGTAACATTTTGATATTTTCAATCCAGGTGATAGAGCTTTCTTTTTCCCTCTGCTGTCTCAGATGTCTCTAGTGGAGTCAATGGTTAATTAATTGGTCAATATTTTAAATATTTGTTGCACTTTTACTATGTGTTTAGCAATGGGACAGGGCTATTATGTGCAGGGGGAAGAGAGTGGCATCAGTAAGCAGGTGGAGACAAAGCTTTAAGACAAAGTGTTTTTACATGAAGATAAGAGAACAAAATAGTAGTCATTCAGCAAATATTTATTAAGCACCTGCCATGTATTAGGTGTCGTCTTAGACATTGGAGATACATTCTCAATTCTCATGGACTTTAAGTGCTATTGAAGTGACAAAAACATTTAGCAAACATATTGGTAAATTAAATGATATATTATATGGTGATAAGTATTAAGGAGTAAAATAAAGGAGTGAGGAAGTATAGGGTGTTCAAAGAATGGAGGCCTATAATTTAAATAGGGTGGTCTGGGAAAGCGACAGTGAGAACGTGATATTTGAGCAAAGACTTGAGAGAAGGTGCAAGTGATGTGGATTATCACAGGAGTTTATGGTTATAGAAAAATTTAATATTAAGCAGATTATTTGTATTTGTTTCTAAATCTAATAAGTAAATAAGAAAATAAATAAATAAGCAAGAAATCTTGAAACCTCTATGAATACTGTCAAATCAGCCTGATTAGTATATGGGTCTGCTCTGCTAGTCCTTTACAATCCTGTTCTTGCATCCAGTTGAGGTGATGTCTGGCTGAGCAGATGGGCTGTTAATAAGCTTGAGTTCTATTGTGCCATCTGAATCTTCTTCATCTCTGTAGCATTAGATGTGTCAAAAGGTGAGTCAGGGAGATGGTGAGGCAGATGGCACCTGTGTCTCACTGTGGTTGCATTAGGCAATGTCCTATGCATGCATATGGAAGTGCAGACAGACAGTGCAGGTGGGTGGGAGGAAACCAACTACCCAGAGAATTTTCATTAGGAATCTTCTCACAGCAGAAAACTGGAAGGTTGATCACCTTATATTTATTCCTTCATTACAATGAGAACCTCCGGAGTTTTACAGCCTAAGAAACGTGTTT
Organism: Nomascus leucogenys; assembly: GCF_006542625.1. NCBI lineage: Eukaryota > Metazoa > Chordata > Mammalia > Primates > Hylobatidae > Nomascus > Nomascus leucogenys. The sequence goes on along the minus strand of NC_044402.1, from coordinate 38,205,973 downwards.
TAAGAGGCAACTTCTCCAAGAACACTTCTCTAAAGAAGACTTTTTGTTTGCTCTCTTAGACTGGTTCAGGTGTGACTTTACTATGACTTTCTAAACTTCTGCTAAATTCTGCTCTTTTCACCTCTGTACAGGAAAGGGCAGGCCTTGTTGACTATAGGATTGCTATGAAACTTTCTTAAAAGTTACCCAAAGGTGGTGTCTGTCTTTCAGAATGTAGAAGATAATATCACTTTAATTTGGCCATCTCTGAAGATGGAAATAGGGAAGGGAGTTGGTATCATAAGGAGGAATTTTGATGTTATCTTTTCTACCACTTGCATATGATTAATGGCCAATTACAGGTATTCCAAATTAGTCATAGGATGCAGTTATTCTCATAAAATTCAAATGGTTCACCTAGAAGTCAAGTTTCTTTTTCCCATAAAATATTGGGAAAGATTTATTTGTTTTATTGCTTTTGTTTGGTTTTGTTTTGTTTTTGGAGACAGTGTCTTGCTCTGTTGCCTAGGCTGGAGTGCAGTGGTGCTATCACAGCTAACTGAAGCTTCTATCTCCTGGGCTCAAGCTGTCCTCTCACTTCCTGAGTAGCTATGACTACAGGTGTGCACCACTACACCTAGCAAGTTTTTATTTTTGGTAGAGACAGGGTCTCACTATATTGCTTAAGCTGGTCTAGAACTCCTGGACTCAACTGATCCTCCTTCCTTGGCCTCTCAAAGTGCTGGGAGTACAGGGGTGAGTCACTGCACCTGGGCCAGAAAGATTTATATATTATATTTCATGATATCTACAAAGGGAAACTTTTGCTAGAAGAAAATATGTCTATTAGGCAATCATTCATGTCCCAAATTGCAATTACAAGAATCAAAAAGGATGGGGAGAAATAAACATATGTTGAAAACTTTCTGTGTGTTGGGTGCTTTCCATATATGGTCATCTATTTAAACTTCACAAAAGCCCCATGAGGAAGGCATTGTCTTCAATTGATGGGTAGGAGAATTTAAGAAACTTTCCCAAGGTCACACATCAAGAAAGAGGTAGAGTCTGAGTTGAATCCAGATTTGTTTGACTCCAAACTTCTCACTGTGCTGTTTCCTCTCCCCATGGATGGTGCTTTCTGACTTTCCCATTAGTACCATTAGTTACTTGTTTTACATATTTTATTGTCTCTTTGGCAGATAATGGGTATTAGGTGCCAAGAATTCATTAAAACATTATACCATAAAACTATTATTTATAAAACAATATAATATAAAAATAGTATTAACTTTCTATATTAGTTATCTATTGCTATGTAAAAATTATCCCAGTTGGGTAATAATGATGTGTCAATGTAAGTTCATCAACTGTAACATATGTACCACTCTGTTGGGGGATATTGACAATGGGGGCGGCTCCATGCACACATCAGGGGAGAAAGGATATATGGGATATTTCTGTACCTTTCTCTCAATTTTACTGTGAATGTGAAACTGCTAAAAAAATGAAATCTTAAAAAAAGTCAAAACTTATTTACCCCAAAACATAGCAAGTAATGACAATAAATATTTATCACTTTCTAAGAGTTAGGAATCTGACAGTGACTTAGGTGGGTGATTCTGGCTCAGGATCCCTTATGAGGTTGCATTCAAGCTGCTGGCTGGGGCTGCAGTCTTCTGAGGGCTTGTCTGGGGCAGGAGGACCCATATGTAAGATGGCTATAAGGAAGAAGCCCCAGTTTTTTGCCACATGAGCCTCTCACTAGGTTACTTATGACATGGCAGCTAATTTTCCCCAGACCATGTGCTATAAGAGACAAAGAGAGTAAGCAAGCTGGAAGATGTCCTGTGTTTACAGTCTGATTTTGGAAGTGATATTTCATCAGTTCTGCTGTATTCTGTTGGTCAGTGTGGGAAAGGACTATATAGAGGTATGAATAATAGGAGGCTATCTGTGAGCCTTCCTGGAAGTTGGCTATTGCACTTTCTACAATTTTAATACTTTTTCTTGGTTGAGAATTGGGAGAAACATCTTCCATGAATTGTCTTTTTGGGCACCTTTTGCCTGCTTCTTCCATGATAACATTTAAAGGTTATCAAATTTGATCATTCTCTGGTTAGCTTAGTATCAAGCACATGTGCTGGAAATAACTTTCATTATTACTTTTGTAGGGACTATTCAGGCTTCATATCCTGAACACTCTTTATAGAAAGAGATACGGAATTCTTATCCTGTATCTTATTTTAGCTCTAACCCCAACCCCAAACCTAAGCATCATATACCCGCAAATTGCCTCAATAATGTTTAAAAAAATCCAATAATATCTGATCAAATATAGGGCCATCTTTCTATTCTGGAGTATCTTTTCTATTACTCCTTGACTGCGGCAATTTTTGCTTTATCTCCAATTGTCTCAGAGTTGAAGCTGGCAAAGTGAGAGTAAATATTCTTCCCCAGTGCAATGCACTCTGCTATTTAGACCATGTGCATTTGGTTTAATACATAAGTGCCCAGTGAATGAACGTGAATTGATTGTCTTTAAATGACAGCTCCATCTTCTCAGGACATCCAAGGTCCAAAAGACCATCTGTATCACTGTGGTAGACGTTGTAGCTTCTCCCTTCCCATCTTAAGTGCAAGTTTTTACACCTCAGCTCTTCTCTACTCAGGCTGAGCCCCTTCCCTACTCCAAGGTGACCATTATCCCTCAGCAGCTTAGATAACTCACTCTAGGGGTTCTAGTGTCAGCTTTTTATAAAGCTCTCTGGCCTTTCAATCAAAGTAGTCCAGAAGCCCGTATCAAGAATATTTTATCTTATTATTTGTCAAAGTTCTACAGAATCTTGGAAGGTGGGAAAACAATTGTTAAAAAATGCACATTTCTAGGCCTTCTGCAGATATTCTGAATCAGAATCTCTGTAATTGGGTGGGTAGGGACACTCAGACTATATCTGTGATTTTTTTTTGTGTGTTTTTTTGAGAAAGGGTCTCTCGGTGTCACCCAGGCTGGAATGTAGTGGCTCACTGCAGCCTCTACCTCCCAGGCTCAAGCAGTCCTCCCACATCAGCTTCCTGAGTAGCTGGGATTACAGGTGCACACCACCACTCCTGGCTAATTTTTGTCTTTTTGTAGAGATGGGGTTTTGCCATGACACCAAGGCTGGTGGTTTTTAATTTAAATAATTAAATAATAATTTAATTAAAATTAAATAAATAATTTAAATAATACATTTATTAAAATGAAATTTCATACAAAGAATTTACCTTTTTAAAGTATACAATTCAGTGGTTTTCAGTATATTCACAAAGGTCGGCAATCATCACCAGTAATTCATTTCAGAACATTTTTCATCACCCCCAGAACAAAGCTTGAACTCATTAGCAATTACTTTCCATATTCCCTCTCCCTAGCTCCTGGCAACCATGAATCTACTTTACTTTCTGTTTCTATGATTACCTATTCCGGTTATTTTATATATGGAATAACACAATATGTGTGGCCTTTTTTGACTGGCTTCTTTCACTTAGCATAATGATTTCAAAGTTCATCAATGTTGAATCATAAATCAGTAGTCCCTCTTTATCTGGGACTTTAGCTGTCCAAATTAAAGTGACTTATGCTATAGTATGGTCAGTATAAAAGATCTATGTTAAAGATAACTTATGAGCAGGCCAATCAGTCCTTAGGAGTATATGTGATGTGACCTCAGAAACTTCACACCAGCTCGTTTTCTTGCCTGCATCTGTGACATCTAACCTCTGAGAGCAGTAAGTGGCAAAGTCCACTTTGTCCTGGGAGCTAGTGAGTGGGAAAGAGAAGCCATCCTTTTGTGATATCCTGGGTGTGACCCTTGTTACCACTAGAGACATGACCATCACTGTGCCTCCTCATGGATTAACTGCAGGGTGGCTGAGCCTTTAGAAACAGTTCAGCATCCCCTAGTTTGGACTGACTGCTTTATCCAAGTCCAGCTTCATTTTTATTGCCCAATAATAATCCATTGTATGGATGTAGTATACTCTGTTTACCCATTCATCAGTTGATGGACATTTGGTTTGCTTCAACTTCTAGCCATTATGAATGCTATGAACATTCATGTATAAGTTTTGTGTGGACATGTTTTCAGTTCTTTTAGATATTGTTATGGCCTAAATTATGCCCTTCCCACAAATTCATGTGTTGAATTCCTAACCACAATACCCCAGAATGTGATTACATTTGGATACAAGGGTTTCAAAGAGATGATTAAATTAAAATGAGGCCATTAGGATGGGCCCAAATCCAGTCTGATGTAAGAAGAGATCATGACCACAGACAGATACCTAGGGTGCACATATGCAGAGGGATGAACACGTGAAGAGGTGGCAAGAGGGCAGCCAGCTGCAAGGCAAGCAGAGAGGCTCCAGGAGAAAGCAGCCCTGGTTGGCACCTTGATCTTAGTTTTCCAGCTTTCAGAACTATGAGAAAATAAATTTCTGTTGTTTAAGCCACCCAGTCTATAGTATTTTGTTTTGACAGCCCTAGAAAATGAATATAGGTATACAGCTAGAAGTGGAATTGCTGGCTCATATGGTAACTGTATATTTAACATTTTGAGGAATTTCCATACTGCTTTCCAAAAAATTGCACCATTTTACAATCCAATTCCTTCACATCCTTGCCAACACTTGTTATTGTCTGCTTTAATTTTTTTTTAGCCATCTTAGTGGGTATGAAGTTGTATCTCATTGCAATTTTGATTTACATTTCTTGAATGACTCATGATGTGTGCGTTATTTCTTGTATGCTTGTGTTTTAAAACAAAGTTCACAAAAATTTTTATTCATTCCAAAGTTTGAGAACTGATGTTGCAGATTTATCATAATTCAAAGTTGTTACCCAGCTTAAACTGTTTATCTGGGACTTTAGCTGTCCAAATTAAAGTGACTTATGCTATAGTATGGTCAGTATAAAAGATCTATGTTAAAGATAACTTATGAGTAGGCCAATCAGTCCTTAGGAGTATATGTGATGTGACCTCAGAAACTTCACACCAGCTTGTTTTCTTGCCTGCATCTGTGACATCTAACCTCTGAGAGCAGTAAGTGGCAAAGTCCACTTTGTCCTGGGAGCTAGTGAGTGGGAAAGAGAAGCCATCCTTTTGTGATATCCTGGGTGTGACCCTTGTTACCACTAGAGACATGACCATCACTGTGCCTCCTCATGGATTAACTGCAGGGTGGCTGAGCCTTTAGAAACAGTTCAGCATCCCCTAGTTTGGACTGACTGCTTTATCCAGGTCCAGCTTCTGCTTTTGGCTTCACTCACCTTTTGAATTTACATTCTTTTTTGTCCAATTCTGAGGAACATAGGTGTTTCCAAATTTACACTCTCTAAATGTAACTGAGTGTTGATATAACCTGGCTCTGAAATACTGTTTGAGAGTCTGGGAAACAAAAAAGTTGGGCAATCTTTTTGAGGAAATGCTGGGCAGTAGTTTTTACTTGTGTCTGTATTATAAGTTACATGTTCTTATAAATAAACAAGAAAATTCCCTTAAAAATTAAGTGCTGTGTAAGAAAACTGGATGGAAATATGCCACTTTTATTCCTCCTTACCATTGCTAGATTAGAGTGTGTCACTTACCTGCATGCTGGGGCCTTGAGATGCTGAGAAGAGAAATCAAGTTCTGCTCTCTCTCCATGAACTTTCAGATGAGTAGGCTGCCACTGTTAATAGCAGCAATCCTAAACCCCTGAAAACGTAGTATTATTAGCTTGAAATTTCTAGGCAAGTTTTTTTTTTTGAAAGATTTAACAATTTTTGGCAATTTCTACACATTTATATTATGTGGATTGTTATTTCTAATTCCTGCTATTAAATATCTGGCATAAAAGTAGGGATGTTAAATCTTTGCATTTCAGAGCTCAGCTCAACAAACGTGGTGAAGTTTCATAACAAGTGGGATGCTAGTCTGTCAGTTTTCAGCAAAATGCTATCTCTCTTTGTTATGATGCTTCTTAGTGATGGTAGTTTCTCTGTAAGGCAGTCCTTGGTATAACTGAACATAATTAAGCTTTACTTCTGCATCATAGCAATTAAAGTAAAATAGAAGATAAAATCTGGCCTGATACATGTTAGAGTTGTAAGATTTTCATTTCCATCCTCTATTTCTATTTGTGGAAAATTCTCCATTCTCCCACCATTCTCCTCCTAAAGAAGCTTCAAGTGCCCTTTCTTCCTTTTCCCACCCTCTGGCATTGAGGATAAACTAGATCCCAAGATTCAGCGGCTACTTCAGCTGCCTAGGAGCCAGCTCAAGATTTTTGTACATGTTAGATTGAAAGGCTTAATAATGGACTTCCAAGGGGGAGAGATCTAACAGGCAGTTGGACACATGGACAACACATTTATTTTACAAAGTTGGACAATGAAAACAATATATCAACTCAATGTTTCTGTTTCAGTAGCAAAATATTTGCAAGCATTATGTAATAAAATATGAAATAATATAGAAGTAACCTGATAGATAATTTGTACATAATGTCCTGGTAATGTCTGAGGAAAGTGGTAACATCAATCCAAATTACAGAATTATCATAATGGTTTAGTTATATGAAAAGACGGTTAACATTTCATTGGTCACCATTGATAATCTCTTTTTATTAGATTTATATTTAACAGTGATTAAGTACCACAATGTGCTGGCAACAGAATAGAATAAGGGCTCAGGAATTGTTCCTCTCCAGTGATCTTATAATCCTGCCTTATGCCCATGAATTTTCTTTTTTATTTTTTCTGTATGGACCATGGAACAGTTTGCATTATTACTGCTCATAAATTCTGCCCTGATGAGATTAGTTTTATAGATGTAGAATCAATAATACTTGAACACATTTGCAGCTCTATACTGCCCAGTATTGCTCATTAATGGCTTTAAAAGAATCAGTGCATTTTGCTAGAAGCAAAGATAATGAGTCATTGATTATCCCTGCACAGCACAATTTACAGCCCATTTTATTTTTAATGCAATGTTAAATTAATTTGTAAAAGATCAGAAGCATTGCTTTATTTTCAAGCTGTGATTAAACAGTTATTGAACTTTTCATAGAGAGCATTAATCAATTCTCATATCTTCTGATTTCCCAGAGTTCTCTGAAAATAAAGATGAATAGCTTGTGATTACCCACATTTATTGTGAGGCAGCAAACATGGAGGAGAAAACATCCTTATGGGGTTCATCTCTATGTGATGGAATTTGTCAGGAAGGGTTCTAGTCCATGGTATTTTTCCTTAAGTTCAGATTATGGATATATTCTAGATCAATGAGTGAGGATGGAAATTTCACTAGAGTTTTAACTAAAAGCACCTTGAAGAGTTTAAAGATACATAGAAGGTAAGGCATGCATGTGTATTAGTTAATTCTTGCACTGCTATAAAGAAATACCTGGTCAGGCACAGTGGCTCGCACCTGTAATCTCAGCACTTTGGGAGGCCAAGGTGGATGGATCACTTGAGGTCAGGAGTTTGAGACCAGCCTGGCCAATATGGTGAAATCCTGTCTCTTCTAAAAATACAAAAATCACACCTGAGTGTTGTGGCACACACCTGTAATCCTAGCTACTTGGGAGGCTGAGGCAGGAGAATCAGAACCCAGAGGCATACGTTGCAGTGAGCCTATATCGTGCCACTGAACTCCAGCCTGGGTGACAGAGTGAGACTCCATCAAGACCTGAGACTGGATAATTTATAAAGAAAAGAGGTCCACAGTTCCACAGGCTCCACAGGAAGCAAGGCTGAGGAGGCCTCAGGAAACTTACAATTATGGCAGAAGGTGAATGGGAAGCAGGCACATCTTGCAAGGTCAGAACAGGAGGAAGAGAGTGAAGGGCCGGTGCTACACACGTTTAAACAACCAGATCTCATGAGAATTCACTCACTATCACGAGAACAGCAAGGGAGAAATCTGTCGCTATGATCAAGTCTCCTCCTACCAGGCCCTGACTCTAACACTGGGGATTAAAATTCTGTATGAGATTTGGGTAGAAACACAGATCTAAACTATACCACCATGATTCATGCTTTTGCTTTGGAATGGTGTATGATTTAACTATGCTCACCTACCTCTATTCTTTCTTCTTAAATGTCTTTTAAGCTCACTTTAAAAATATTTACAAACTCATATAGTTTTTACCTTCTTTATCATTTATTAGCAAACTTCTATCCTTAACCAAGTCTAGCTAAATTAGATATTAATTGTACAGAAGGACTAACATCATTGTGGTGAATTGCTTAGGCCACTAAAATGACCTTCAGACACCTATTTGACTTCAGAAGTAAAAAGGAAGAAAGGGCCCTTGAAGCTTCTTTAGGAGGAGAATGGTGGGAGAATGGAGAATTTTCCACAAATAGAAATAGAGGATGGAAATGAAAATCTAACAACTCTAACATGTATCAGGCCAGATTTTATTTTCTATTTTACTTTAATTGCTACAATGCAGAAGTAAAGCTTAATTATGTTCAGTTAATACCAAGGACTGCCTTACAGAGAAACTGTCATCACTAAGAAGCATCATAACAAAGAGAGATAGCATTGCGGTGAATTGCTTAGGCCACTAAAATGACCTTCGAACACCTGTTTGACTTCAGAAGTAAAGGACTGATTTACATTCTCAGTGAAGTACTTCATAGTAGATACTAGGGAGAAATTATAGGAAAATGAGATGAACAGAGTAAAAGAAAGTGCTATATAGAGTCAGATGTCACAATTTTTGATGAGATGGTGATAGAACTGTAATAGGAAAGACAAAACTGTTCTATCTGGGAATTAGCAGGATGTAGAGGCTTCTTAATTACTGTGGGAAGAATAGATTTAGAAGGGCTATGAAGGACAACTAGACTTTCCTATTAAGGGAAGGGCCAGTTCTAGAATGGTTGGGATAAGAAAATTATCCTGTAAGGGCTAGAAGAAGGTCCACATTAAATTTAGCATCCACGGAATAAAGTCAATTAGGTAAGCAATTACATTAGGGACCCAGAAACAGGCTATAGAAATCCAAGTAGTTTGTCAAAACCCAGAAATGGGGAATCAGGGACAAGTTGATCTTAGGGGTCCCGCAGGACAGTTAGGGAGAAACTATGAGCTCAGGATTCCAATCCCTACTTATCAGAACTAAGTAGCAGTCCTGTTTAAAGTTAGAATAAATTTAGTGGTGATGTTCACCCACCATCAAGTATCTACTACACATGCTTTGGCAGGTCTGATTTGTTGGATTAGATAACGGGGACATAGGGTGAACTTTAGGGACCTAGAGATGACCTATGGAGAGTGAAATGCCTTCTGATAATACTAACAGGGAACACTAAAGAAAGTGTTTACAGGCTGGCCCAGTAAGCAGGTAGTCATCTAAAGATGTGGTTCAATGACCAATGAAAGGATCACCTGCTTCAAAATGGCTCTTTGGCTTGTTATCTGATTCAGTATCTTCAGACCTTCCCCACTCCCCGCCACTTGCTTTCTCTCTCTTTCTCCTAGATTTTATTTACTCTTTGAATTATTGTTTCTGAAATATAGATATTTTGCTTGGGTAAAAAGTCTTAATGGTTTGAGGTTGACACGTTTTAGACTGAGGCACAGAGAGAATAAGACACAGAACAGATTTGCTTTGTGTAGGGTAGGAGAGGACAGAAGAAATTAGACACTTAGATAGGTATCTCCACAGATTGCAAGCCTGGGTTAAAAGTAGTGAGTGGTGCTGAACATCTGGGGAATTGTGAAGGCTCTTGTTGCTCTGAGGGAGTGGAGAAATTCCAGTAAAGGAATGCAGAGATTTGGTAAGGGCAAACTTCAGTTACCTTAAAATGTTGTCCAGGACTGTTTTGTACAGCAGTAAATCAAAAGGTTAAGTAAGGTTTATATTGGAAGGAAAGATGGGTTGCGACTCTTTCTTGTTTGTGAATGTTTGTGTGTGTGTGTTGTAGTTCAAAACAAATACATAAATAAATGAAATTAGATTGAAATCCACAAACGGGAAGGCAGTGGGATGCACTAACATGAGAGGCACTAAGTGGTCACATGGGAACTGTTCAGGTAGTGGTGTTGTCAGAGTCAGATGTGTAGATTCCTAGGTAAAGGGAAGGCATGGTTAGACAAAGAAAAATGAGGGACACATAGGTTATATGCATTAAAAGGATGTAGTGAGGTGTGCCTTAAGGAACTGTAATAAGTGACTTAAGGAGAAATTCATATAAGATTGAGGAGGTGTTCAGTATTTATGGATGCAGGATATGGGGCTATAAAGTTACATAAAATATTTGTAGCAGCAAAGGACTTGTATGAAATCATTGTACTTGTTCAGCTTTGAACCCAGATCATTGCTATTATTTTTCTGTGTCAAAGAGAGGTATATGCTGTTTTAGGAAAACTGAATATACAAAAGTATATATTCATATGTATAAACATACATATTGGAGGTGATTTGTTACGTTAGAAAAGGGTTCATTTCAGCACTGACCATGCATTCTTGGGGGACTATTGCCTTTGAACTGGCATGGCCATAGGGGAAATCTGATCCAAGCTTTTACCAAGGCAGGGAGCCCATCCATAGCAAATATGTTACATAGGTATTGCCTTTGTGTTAACACTTCACAGTATGCAGTAAAGAAATCACTTTCTCAGTTTTACAGATGGGAAACTAAAGTAAGAAGATATCTAAAGTTATTTAGCAAACTACCCCCGATTTCTAATTCAGAGCTTTTCCCAGCTGGCTCTCCAGTTGCTCATCTTCCACCAATATTATCAGATGTCTCTTTGCTCTGAGACCTTCCATTAGGTGGGGTATTATTGAGACAACTGGAAGATGATGCAGCTTTGGGCTCAGCCCTTGGGTTCAAACATTGGCTCTGTCATCTATTAGCTCCAATTAACTAAACCTCTTTGAGTCTATTTGCTCACTTTTAAAATGGAATCAGATGTCTACTTTATTTTTTTTCTGCAAGGACTAAGGGAGATAATGAATATAAACTGTGTAGGACAGTACCTGACACTTAGTAGGTGCTCAAAAAATGTTTGATTGCTTGCTCCACATATGCCTCAGTTGTTCACTTTGTCTATGAATACATGCAGAGCTATCTTAATGACAGACTAATTTCTGCAATGACATGTCCTTTCTAAATATATAGTTCATTTCTTTTTAACACATGCCATTCATCTAAGCCTCTCTGTGGGCTGTAAAAGATTCATAAAGTTCTTGATTTTGACATATTTCTAGTGATCATTTTGAATTAGAGATCAATGTTTGAACTACTGCAGAACTTTGCATAGGAATTTGACTTATTTGTCTTATACCTTAACTGAAATAAACTTGATATTAGACCTTTGCTTAAGTTAGCTGAATTAATTCTGCTTTAATTCAAGTTCATCTCTGCAGTGGAAAATGACAGGCATTATTGAGTTATACATACTTCTCCTCCTTGTGGGAGCAATTTAATACACTGCAGAGCCTGTCAAAATTCAATTCAAGGTTGAATGACTAATGCATAAAAGTCAATTCCATATCTTATCACAGATAAAGCCAGTTATTTCTTTTTATCAAGTAGATGGGGATGCTATTTGGATCTAAGGTAGTAAAGGTTTGAAACTCCAAGCTTTGTAAAGTTAGAGGAGATGTGAGTGTGTGGAAAACTAGGGAGTTTCAGGAGTAGCATCTGCCTAAAGAAATGAATGAACACAGAGAGAGTTTGACTTGGTCATTTTGTCCTTTATGCAAGTACAATTTCCATAGCTTTTGAATTTAGAAGTGAACTTAACACAAAGCCAACAGCTGGAGGAATAAGAAAAGTTTTCTAAGGCTCTTACTTTCTAGCAATGCTGCTGTAATCTAAATTTGTTTGTGGGTATGTACGTGCATGTGTACATATGCATGTATATGTGTATTGGGGGAACCTGCCCCCGATAGTCACATAGGTTCTTTTCTATTTTCCCTAAGTGTCAGCCAGTCTGAGAAATAAAGGGATAGAGTACAAAAGAGAGAAATTTTAAAGCTGGGCGTCCGGGGGAGACATCACCTGTCGGCAAGTTCTGTGATGCCTCCTGAGCCGTAAAACCAGCAAGGTTTTATTAGTGATTTTCAAAAGGGGAGGGAGTGTATGAATACAGTGTGGGTCACAGAGATCACATACTTCACAAGGTAATAAGATATCACAAGGTAAATGGAGGCAGGGCGAGATCACAGGACCACAGGACTGGGGCAAAATTAAAATTGCTAATGAAGTTTCGGGCACGCATTGTCACTGATAACATCTTATCAGGAGGCAGGGTTTGAGAGCAGACAACTGGTCTGACCAAAATTTATTAGGTGGGAATTTCCTTGTCCTAATAAGCCTGGGAGTGCTATGGGTGACTGGGGCTTATTTCATCCCTACAGCTGCAACCGTAAAAGACAGCTGCCCCCAAAGCAGCCATTTCAGAGGCCTACCCTCAGGGATGCATTCTCTTTCTCAGGGATGTTCCTTGCTGAGAAAAAGAATTCAGCGCTATTTCTCCCATTTGCTTTTGAAAGAAGAGAAATATGGCTCTGTTCCACCCAGCTCACCAGCAGTCAGAGTTTAAGGTTATCTCTCTTGTTTGCTGAATGTTGCTGTTATCCTGTTCTTTTTTCAAGGTGCCCAGATTTCATATTGTTCAAACACACATGCTCTACAATTTGTGCAGTTAATGCAATCCTCACAGGGTCCTGAGGTGACATACCTCCTCCTCAGCTTACGAAGATGATGGGATTAAGAGATTAGAGTAAAGACAGGCATAGGAAATCATAAGGGTATTGACTGCGGAAGTGATAAGTGTCCATGAAATCTTCACAATTTATGTTCAGAGATTGCAGTAAAGACAGGTGTAAGAAATTATAAAAGTATTAATTTGGGGAACTAATAAATGTCCATGAAATCTTCACAATTTATGTTCTTCTGCCATGGCTTCAGCCAGTCCCTCCATTCAGGGTCACTGACTTCCCACAACATATGTGTATGTGCATACATGTATGTCTGTGTGTGTATGTATGTGTGTGCATGCACATTAGTGTGTGCACAAAGGCACAAGCATGAGCATAGGTCATGGCACTGCAGGCAACCTGCCTGACATTTTTCTGGATGCTGAAGGTATAGGAGTGAAGAAAAATTCCTACTCTATGGAGCTTATATTTTAGTGGGAGAAAGACAATAAATAATAAAAATAATAAGTGTATTATGTTGCATGTCTGATACTGGTAAGCACTACAGAGAAAAATAAAACAGGGGCAGAGGAAAAGGAATATTGTGGGAGGTACAACTTTGTTAAATGGAGTGAGCATGGAAGGCTGAAGTGAGCCATGGAATTATTTGGGGGAAAAAGCATTGTTAAGTAGAAAGAGCAGCAAGTACAGAGGCTCTGAGGCTGGGCATGCTGGCATGTTGGGAGAACACCAAGAAGGTCAGGGTTGTTGGAGAAAAGTGAGTGAAGGGGAGTAGTAGGAGATGAGATGAGGGAAAAACAGGAGTCTAGATCCTGTCCTCCTATAGAGGTGACTTTATGGACTTTGTCTTCTTCTTGGAGTGAGATGAAAGCCATTGGAGAGTTTTGCAGGAGAAATATGATCTGAATTCTATTTCTGCGGCTGCTGTGCTCAGAATAGACTTTAGAGGAACATGGAGAAGCAGGGAGACCAACTAGAAGGCTAGGATATGATAGTAGGGTGACAATTTTTTGATAATGCCACTGTTGAAGCATGGCTATAGGAGGAGAGGTTGAAGTAGGAGGAGGGCAAGTTAACTGGAGGGGAGGAGCTCAGCCACTAGGCCACGTTATTGTCAGGGTCATCTACATGTGTGAGGCTAAATGTTATCTCTTGAGGAGATTTGCTGGATATGACCTGGGGCTATACTCCTAAGTCTTAATGCCTGCTGTCATTGGGCCTACAGAAACCATCAAGAACATTCATTGGAAAAGACTACAACAGGCTAGCTGGCATTTTACCTTTGTTGATATGTACCCACAGTCCTTCTCATTGGCCATTTGGCCAGATAATACCCAAACTGAGAGTTAATACAATGTCGGTGCATTTATTTTTTTTATTATACTTTAAGTTCCGGGGTACATGGCAGAATGTGCAGTTTTGTTACATAGGTATACACTTGCCATGGTGGTTTGCTGCAACCATCAACCCATCACCTACATTAGGTATTTCTCCTAACGTTCTCCCTTCTCTAGCCCCCTACCCCCTGACAGGCCCCAGTGTGTGATATTCCCCTTCCTACGTCCATGTGTTCTCATTGTTCAACTCCCACTTATGAGTGAGAACATGCGGTGTTTGGTTTTCTGTTCTTGTGATAGTAATATCGGTGCATTTATGATGAAATACTCTCTCCCACCAATATTCTCTGTCCTGTCTTGGAGATTCTACTGATTAAATGCATTTCTCATTCTCTTGGCATTGCATTTTCATTTTATTTCTTTTGATGAGAAATTCACTTTTAATAGGGAAAGTGAGCCTTATGCAGGCACATTTTTAGAAGTAATTTATATGGATAATTGTCTGTCTTTAAAAATTTTTGCATCATACAAAATGTTCTCATGTGATAAATATAAGCCAGGGTTTCTTTTATCAGTCAGCAAATCAAAGCATTTAATTGATTTTTTCCTGTATGGAGAGCACAATGTAGAACTCAGGGAAGAGAGCTACAAAGGGAACAGAAGATATAATTTTTTTCCCATGAAACTTACAGAATAGTTTCGGTGTATACAGAGAAATCAAGAGAACAATAATTTTCAAAGGAGGCCACCAAGCGGTCATCTAGCCAACTTCCTAGAAGAGGTGTGAACAGAATTAGGCTTAATCACAGAAGCCTTCTTAGAAAGATGGACATTGATGGGGCCAGATTTTTATAATGAGCTTCTATCTTAGAGGTACAAAGGGAGAGGAAATTCCAGGGAGAGAATGAAGTGAGTTCTATGCAGAAGATAGCAAAGTCAGCATGTTTGGGGCAGAAAATGCATGGAAGGAAAAATTTAGAAGTGAAGTTGGTGAGTCTTCACTGCTGCACTGGGGATTTGATATGAGAATCAAATAATGCTGGATAAGTAGTGTCATATAATGAAAAATGGTGCTGTTGTTTTTTTTTTGGAGACAGGGTACTCCAGACTGGAGTTGTAGTGGCCCAGTCAAGGCTCACTACAGCTTCAAAGTCCTGGGCTAAAACCATTCTCTTGAATAGCTGGGATTACAGGTGTAAGCCACCACCCTTGGCTAGTTTTTTATTTTTTATTTTTTTTTCTTTTAGACAGAATCTTGCTCTGCCACCCAGGCTGGAGTGCAGTGGCACCATCTTGGCTCAGTGCAACCTTTACCTCCTGGGTTCAAGCAATTCTCATGCCCCAGACTCCTAAGTAGCTGGAATTACAGGTGTGTGCCACCATGCCTGGCTAATTTTTGTATTTTGAGTAGAAATGGGGTTTACTATGTTGGCTAGGCTGATCTCAAACTCCTGGCCTCAAGTGATCCAACCTCCTCAGCCTCCCAACGTGCTGGGATTACAGACATTGGCCACTGTGCACAGCCCCTGCTTTATTTTCTTTGCACATTTATAATCAAACACAGTCTGAATGAGCTGTTTTAAAATTCCCTATATTATGCATCATTTTACTAGGATGTGAAGCCTGTGAGGCAGGAATTTCATTGCTTTTTGTCATGGCCAGCATCTAGAACATTGTCCGCGCATAGTGGGTCCCAGCAGACACCTGCTAGATGAATTAGTGAATGAGCTGCAGAGTCAGCCAGCAAGGGGAAGCACATTAAGCCATAGGCCTGGTCTACAATGGATTTCCCACTGAACTTTCAGAATCTGCTGGCCTTCTATCACAGTTGCTCTGCTGCAGATCACCATTTTTGCTATTATAGGCATTAAGCCAGCTAGCAAACAGCCATGCTGGGGTACTTGCCAAACTCAACAAATGCCATTTAGAAACAAAAGAACCTCTAATGGAGACATCAGCCATTTGTTAAACAAGCCATTAGTTTGGAAGCAGAAGCTGCACATGTGATGAATCTACTAATTTACAGAGCATTATTGGACATTAGTTAATTGCCAGACAACTTCATGTCCCAGGATACATTGAGGAAGCCTCTATTACTAAGGAGAGATTGGATGTCTTGCCTGTTAATGATTACAGGACGCGTATACGAGAATGAACGAGTGAGTGGCTCCTGCATCATCCTAGTGCTTCACTGCCACTTCTAGAATTATTTCTGAGTTTTTATTTTTAAATAAAAGTTATACTTACATGCTGAATATTTATTTTTATTTATTTATTTATTCATTTATTTCTTGAGACAGAGTCTTGCTCTGTCCCCCAGGCTGGAGTGCAGTGGCCTGATCTTGGCTCAGCGCAACCTCTGCCTTCTGGGTTCAAGCAATTCTCCCACCTCAGCCTCCCGAATAGTAGCTGGGATTACAGACATGCGCTACTACTCCTGGCTAATTTTATATATATGTATATATTTATATTTCAGTAGAGACGAGTTTTCACCATTTTGGCTAGCCTGGTCTCAAACTCCTGACCTCAGGTGATCCACCCGCCTTGGCCTCTCAAAGTGTTGGGATTACAGGTGTGAACCACCACGCCTGGCCTTTGCTGAATATTTAAATGGAACAGAAAGATAAACAATTAGAATTAGTCTCTCTACCCAAAGTCCCTTTCCAGATGCATTTTTTAGTCATTATCCACATATAAAATATCACAAGCATTCCTCTTGAGATTTTACTTAATGTCACATTTAGGAGATTTTTACAGCACAAACAAATATACCTAATTCTTATTTAATGGTTACATAGTGCTCTATTTTGTGTGTGTTTAATAATTTAATTAATGGGACAGTACTGATAGTTGGTATTTAGGTTTTTTTAAACTGTTATGCAAAGAACAAAATAAATGTACCTGTAATGTCCCATGACATAATGTTATGAGTATATTTGTAAAGCAAGTTCCTGACAGAAGTATTTCTGAGACAAGGAATATTTGTGTTTAAAAATATGAAACTGCTATACTGGCATCTTGAATAGAAAGTGGCCATGAGAGTGCCTATTTCTCTTCACTGTTGCTAAACTTACATATTGTAACATTTCAGTTTGTGCCAATTTGAAAGTTAAAAAATTATGTCTAATTTTTATAGTTTGCATTTCTTTAATTCTGAGTAAGTTTGAATATCTTTTCTGTATACCAGTTAGTCTTGTATCTCTCTCTCTGTCTCTCTCCCCCTCCCTGCTTCACTCCCTCCCTCCCTCCTCCCTCCCTCTCTCTCTCTTTCTCTCCCTCCCTCCCTCCCTCCCCTTCTCTCTCTCTCTCTCTCTCTCTCTGGGTGTGTGTGTGTGTGTGAAGGAGAGGTTAATATGCCATTCAAAAGCTTTTTGCCTGTTTAAAAGGTGTGGTTGACCTTTTCTAATAGATATATATCTGTGGATAGGACTTAGGTTCCATCCCTCCCCACTGGACTGTGATTCTGTAATGATCTGTAATGAGTCTGTAATAAATAAATGCTGTATTTATCTATCCCACAGTTTGGTAAATGGGTAGATTTCTTTTATGTATATGGATGGTATAAAAATTTGACAAGAAGTCATTTGGTATAGTAAGCATCAGGAATAGTAAGGCTAATGGATAGAAAAATAATGAAGGAAATCAAGTAGCTTAAAGGAAGTTTGCAGCCAGTTGAAATGCAATTTGCTGAAAACTTAATGCAAATAAATAATTATATCTGCACAGTTTATGATGCCGCATCACATTTTCACTTTTAGTTTCTGACATTTGTAGGATAATAATAAAATTTTAAAATGTCCTTATTATTCATTTGAGATCTGTTACTATTTTTAACATTAGTCTAGCAATGTTTATATTTCCTTTGTAAAGGGTAGTAAGCTCAGTGTGAGTTAGTAAATATCTAGGAACTCATTTTTTCTCCTCTGTTAGAGCATGTATTTCATTTAATGAAGTAAGCAGAAATATAGAAATTACATGGAAAACAGAAAAATAGAAATTATATACTAGAATTTTATTTAACTTGCTGGGGAAATTTTTTAACATGGGTAGTGATGCAATCATTACTTTGAATACAGTTATGTATTTATTTAAATATTATTTATAATATTTAGAATACTTTTTCAGACCAAATACGTGTTGGAATTAAGTGTATTGTACATATTCTCTGCTGTTTAGTGCATAGCTGCAACATAGATATTAAAGTCTTCTTTTCAAGCAATAAAAAACTTTAAGGATTGCCAACATAATTTAAATGCATATGTATGTTTCATTCTTTACTCTATCATAAAAGTAATCGAAAGAGTGTTAGATACCAAACCCATTGTTTCAAAATCATGACTGCCCTCATTTTTGTTTGTGGTCTTAAAGTATAAATATGTAAAGGCTACATGTAAACATAAAGAGAGCCCCTTTACAACCAATAGTCCTTAAAGTAATATACTGGCACATCAAAAACCTGACACAGTCTTAAATCTTCACCGAAGGTGATGTAAGAAAAAACAAACAGAAGAATGAAGTAGTACTATATAAGAACATATGAGGTAGGTAAAGCAATCAGCATTGGTCCAAGACAATAAATCAGAGCAGGTTATATTATTTCCTGGCCACAATCCTTTTGAATGAAAAGAAAAGGAAAAGAAAACACAGAGCCATGGAAGCATAGTTGTTTTGGGTTGAAAGTGAAAGTTGGTGGACCTAAATAAATGTGAACCTGCTTGGTAGACATGCCTCTCAAGTGTGACTTGTCTGCAGTAAATTTAACTTTTAACCACATATTCTTTCCCAAATCAATGAGATATTTGTTTGTTTTATGGGCTGGAAAAACGAAATGATTGTTTTCTAAAAGCCAAAATATTTTATTTCTTTTCTGGATTATGGAAAGTAAAAAGCAAAAAGATGCAAAACTGAGAAAAAGCCCTAGAGCACAACTCTGATTAATTATTATAGCTAAGTGCTCTTTCTCCTTCTTTCTTTCTTTCTCTTTCTTTCTTTTCTTTCTTTTCTTTCTTTCTTTCTTTCTTTTTCTTTCTTTCTTTCTTTCCTTTCTCTTTCTTTCTTTCTTTCTTTCTTTATTTATTTTTCTTCCTTCCTTTCTTTCCTTCTTTCTTTTTTTCATTCCTTCTTTCTTTCTCTCTTTTGTTTTCTTTTCTTGAGACAGAGTCTCACTCTGTCACCCAGGCTGGAGTGCAGCGCCGCGATCAATACTCACTGCAACCTCTGCCTCCCGGGTTCAAGCAATTCTCCTGTCTCAGCCCCCTGAGTAGCTGGGACTACAGGCACACGCCACCACACCTGGCTAATTTTTGTATTTTTAGTAGAGACAGGGTTTCACCATGTTGGTCAGGCTGGTCTCGAACTCCTGACCTCAGGTGATCCACCTGCCTCTGCCTCCCAATGCTGGGATTACAGGCGTGAGCCACCTTGCCCAGCCTGCTAAGTGCTCTTTCTATTCACATTCTAAGTAGTTTTATTTAGAGATTATTTTCACTTCTAGAATTTCTCTATCTAGTCTTCCCCATCATTCTTTAGTAGCCAAGATCATTTTTTGTCTAGGGCTCCAGACCCTCTCAGTTATTTGGACTGGTCTCTGTGGGCCTTTGTTTCCAATGGTCAACACTTTCAATGAATTTTTTGCCTGAAAGATCTTCAAAAAGTTCACAGAAAATGCATATAATAAAAAAAATGTTGTTCTTTGCTCATTTTAAAACGAGGTTGCTTTTTGCTTGTTGACATGAAGAGACACTTCTCAAAAGAAGACATACAAGTGGCCAAGAAACATATGAAAAAATGTTCATCCTCACTAATCATCAGAGAAATGCAAATCAAAACCACAATGAGATACCATCTCACATCAGTCAGAATGGCTATCATTAAAAAGTCTAAAAACAGCAGATGCTGGTGAGGCTGTGGAGAAAAGGGAATGCTTATACACTCTTGGTGGGAATGTAACTTAGGTTAGCCACTATGGAAAACAGTTTGGAGATTTCTCAAAGAACTGAAAACAGAGCTACTGTTTGACCCAGCAATCCCATTACTGGGTATATACCCAAAGGAATATAGATCATTATACCAAAAAGACACATACTTGCAAATTTGTTGCCATGCTATCCACAATAGCAAAGACATGGAATCAACGTAGGTGCCCATCAATGGTGGATTGAATAAAGAAAATGTGGTACACACACAACATGGAATACTACATAGCTATGAAAAAGAATTAAATCATGTTCTTTGCAGCAACATGGATGGAGCTGGAGGCCATAATTCTAAGTGAATTAACATAGGAGCAGAAAACCAAATACCACATGTTCTCACTTATAACAGGGAGTTAAACATTCAGCACTCATGGACATAAACATGGGAACGATAGACACTGTGGACTACAGGAAAGTGGAGGAAGAAGTGGGAGATGGGTTGAAAAACTACCTACTTGGTACTTTGCTCACTACCTGAGGTCAATATATCCATGTAATAAACCTGCACATGTACCACCTATATCTAAAATAAAAGTTGAAAAAAAACCCACAGCTATGCATAGATTTCAAAAAAAATTTTGTGCCAAAATTAACTTGTACTAACTTATAACACTGAACAGGATCTAGTTTGAGGTACTAAGAAAGATAAGACATGAGTTTGAAAAGAGCTCCTGTCAGAACAGCATGACTTCTTTGAAAATTGAAGAAAGAACAAACACCAGACTTATTGTGAAGGTTGGGTGGGAGGAAGAATGGTAAAATCATTGATCCTTTATGAAAAGTTTATGGGGATAATACCCCAAAGAAATCAGCAGTTTATAAATGGATAACTCATTTTAAAAAGGGATGAGATGATGTTGAAGATGAAGCTCACAATGTCAGACCATCCACATAAATTTTTGAGGAAGAAATTAATCTTGTTTGTGCCCTAGTTGAAGAGGATTGATGATTAACAGCAGAAAAAATAGCCAACACAATAGACATCTCAATTGGTGTAGCTTACACAGTTCCGACTGAAAAAGTTGAGCAAACTTTCCACATGATGGGTAGAGAACTGTTCCACCCAGACCAGCTGCAGACAAGAGCAGAGCTTTCAATGGAACTTTTAAATAAGTGGGACCAATTTCCTAAAGCCTTGGTTCCAAGAAGTGTAACAGGAGATGAAACATGGCTTTACCAGTACAATCCTGAAGCTAAAGCACAACCAGAGCAATGACTAGTTAGAGCTTTTATTCTCTCCCAGCGCCCCCGTGAGGCACTGAAAGAAAACTAGGTCCCTTTTAGCTTCTTGACCTATACTGTCCAAAATAACAGCCCCTAACCCCATGTGGTTATTTAAATGTAAATAAAATTAAAAACTCAGTTCCTCAGTCAGACTAGCCACCTTTCAAGTGATGAATACTCACAACCTTGCAGAAAGTTCTTTGGATAGTGCTGTCTTAGACCCTTTACTCATCAGAAGTTTTAAGTATTTTTCTCTTTGTGTGTATCTGCTAACTTGATACGTTTTTCTTTTCTTAAAACAATCTTGGGACCAACATCAGGGTGATTGCTACCTTGAATTTACCATTACAGGCATCTGAATCTTCATAAACACATGCTAGATGGGCTTTGGGTAAAAGAGAAGGGGAGTGGCCACAAATACACATGTAATTAGGAAAGAAAATTTCATAAGGACCCCATTTTTCTCTCCCTGAAATACTAGTGAAATAATTCCCGCTTTTGCCTACCACACAGAGGTAGAATTGAGGTGAAATTATAGAAATAAATTAGAGCACCGAGAATGAATTAGACAATTCTAAAACTTATCTTTGAGCTTATTTATGTAGGCATAATGTAAGCATATGGGATCATTAGATTTTAATTAAATGTTATCTGTTAATTAACAGAAGACTGCTATTTCCTACAAAATGAAGAATACATTTTTTTTAAACAGTAATAGAAAGATTTAGAAAAAAATGACAAACTTACGATTTTTACCTTTGAATATGTATTATCAACAAAGACAGTCAATTTTTTTGTGCTCTAGAGTAGAGTGAAAAAAACAACAGCATCAAACAATGGTAAAGAAGTGAAATGATAGGGATCATAAAATCCGGCAGGATGGTGATACTTGCTGTGAGAATTTGAAGGCTGCCATACACCACCAGAGGCTGAGGAGAATTTGTGAGGTGATGGGAAGAATTAGAGAAGCTGCAAGTGGTAGGCATTTTTGGAAATGGAATTAAATTTAGAAACCAGTGTTTTTACAATTTAAGGCTAGAATGAAAATGAATTGTTTATGCAAAATTTAAATAGAAGTTCTTTCTTTCATCTCTATAAGTACTTTTAAAGAAAGAGACACTTGAATTTAGAGCAATAGAACAGAAAGAAAACATTACGTATTTTGGAAAAAAAAAATAAAGATTTATTCATTTTCAGAAAGCCCACATTACCCACCAAAATTTCCAATATGTAAGTTCAACTATAGAGATAGAGATTTATCTTTTGGGCAAATTATTTTTTTCTAAGGCTTGGCAAATATTGCACAATAAGTCACAAAATGCTAAGATGAATGAAGGTAATTGAAATCACATTTCTCAGTATAATCACATACTCAGTTGAGTATAATGCTGGATAATGAGGACACATAAAATATGTACATGATGAAAAAAACTTCATGTTTATTAACATTTTAGTTTCAATGAGATGGACTCACTTGTTTATTTACTTTTAAATTTGGTTTAATGAGGTTTTAAAGACAGAACTATTCCATCTAAGTAAATTTGAGACCTAAAAGTGCTAATGACACCAGATGTCAGTCTCAATTTTAAAAAGTAAGATCAAGACTTCTGTAGGTAAAAGACAAGTAATTACTGGGGAATTATTTTATATTATTTAAAAGAAAGGGCGCTATTAAGAGAAAGCGTAGCTATGTCTACTGAAAGGAATAAGAGAACATGAGAAAGCTAAATTGTTCTGCATAAAAAGGCCAAGGGGGTTGGGGGGGGTGGGGAAAGAGGAGTGGCATTACCTCTGATGATTCAGGAGGTAGGAAATGTGCCTCTAAGCCATATAGAGAAAGGGCGAAGAGGTAGGTGGCAGCTAGAGAGGAGTGTTGGAGATGGGAAGTGTTCGTCAATTGAATGTTGCATACAAATTACCCCCAAACTTAGTGACATAAAATGAAAATTTACTATATTCACAGATTCTGTGAGTCAGGAATTCTTAGATTTGTTTGGGCAGTCTCTCATGCAGTTGCAGTCATATGCTGGTTGGGGCTTCACACACCTGAAAATTTGATGAGGGTGCTGGAGAACTCACTAGCATAGCTGGTAAGTTAGTACTGGCTGTTGACTTGAGGCTTCAGTTCTCCATGTGGGCCACTGCATGGAGCTGCTTGAGTGTCCACATAACACAATAACTGGCTTTTCCCAAAGCAAGCAATCCAAGAGGGCAAGTTGGAAGCCATGCTTCCACTGTGTACTCTTGACCACTCAGAGCCAGTGCTGATTCAGTACAGGAGGAGATTACTCAAGGTCATAAAAATCAGGAAACATGGATCAGTGGGGTCCATCCTGGAGGCTAGCCACCACAGAACAAGGCCGCAGATATATTTATTAGAAATTTGAAAATTATTTTTACACATAATGTGCCATTAACCATTCCTCAGCCTCCTCACCCAATTTTCAGTAAATCTAATACACTCATCAATGTTTTGTGGAGTTGGATTTGCTCCTGCAGTCTGCTTTAAGTGGGCTTGAGACAAGAGGAGAGGACATCTACGGTTTTGAACACGTCTGAGTTACATACATATTTTGACATTTTTCCCAAATGAAGCAGGCAGTCTCTGAATTACGTTATAAAAACTCCTGTAAAAGTGATAGGAATATCTAAGGTTTCTTTTTCTATTCTTTTTGCAAGTGACAGATTACTCTCATTTTGTCACCACAATTAAAGTGAGAACATCTAATTATTTTCCTTCTCCTAGGCAATGTATACCTCAGAGTGAAGAGAATAGCTTTCTTCTATATTTGACCTTTTATATTGGCTTGAGACCAGAAAGCTCATGTAGGAGATTCCACCTAGTCCAATTTTTGCCATATACACATCCTCAGAGGGTCACTTAAAACTCTCTCCTTCCATGCAAGAGCACTTTCCCTCCCACCTCTCTTTTCCTGATACCTTGACAAGGAGAAACAAGAGCCATGAGGATCCAGAATGAGAAATAGGAAGACTTAGGGAGGAAATGTCCTAATCAGCAGTCTTCGGGGAAGTCAGAACTTCTCTTTTCAGTTCAGCTCATCTTCTGTTTCATGGGGAAAATGATTAGTCCGAAGAATTAACTGCTCATCAAAAATAAAATCAAGTAACCACAAAGGTAAAGGAAATTGGCTCTTTACCATTGTGGAAAGGGCTGAAGGTCTGTCATTCCTATTTCAGATTTAATCAGAGAGAATTTGAGTAGCATTGGCTTTCATAAATGCACTTCATGGCACACAGCTTCATGAATGTTCTCTTACAAACTGTCAATGTGAATCGATGTAATACTCAATAGCATTTCCTTTTGGAACCTGTTTTAAAAGAACTATTATTGTGATGGCAAGAATATGCTAAGCACACAGACTATTATCCATTTG
Source organism: Nomascus leucogenys (assembly GCF_006542625.1). Lineage (NCBI taxonomy): Eukaryota > Metazoa > Chordata > Mammalia > Primates > Hylobatidae > Nomascus > Nomascus leucogenys. The sequence continues at coordinate 38,181,355 of NC_044402.1, read as the reverse complement.
ATTTCCTGCTGAAGAGAATTATTGCAAAGGTACCAAAGCAGTTTGATTATCACAGGGAGAGTTTTTATTTTCAGCTTTTTCAAGCTGTGTATTGAGTTGCTTTGCCTTCATTTAAACATTACATTCTATAATTAATTTACAATACACTCAGGGAAAAGACTCCTTGGTGTAAAGCAAAAAGCTACAAAAAAGTAGAAGATTTAGTTCCCTCAAAGGCTTCAAATTAAATTTCAATTCAATTCAATTAACATTTATTGAATGTCTGCAGGGATCATGGCACTGTAGTGGGTACCAGAATTCAAACTATGCAGAAGTTCAAGAGGGTTTCAAAGTTTATTTTATCAGAATCATTTAAACTATATACTTGTTGAAGTCTAGATTTCCTTTGATAGATTCTCAAAATGGTGTGTAATCTGATTGGGACCTCCCTTGGAATACAGCAAAGAGTACAAAAAACATTCTTTCTTGAGTCTTAAATTTGGAGTAAATAAATTTTTATTACTACCACAAGAAATGGCTTAAATGATAGAAAAAACTAGTTTAAAATATTTTAACTAAAATTAGTGAATGATAGTGTTGCTTTCAGAAAGATACCATAAAATAAAAAGACTCCTGTTATACATGGAATTTAAGATTTCAGATTTGGAATGTATTTACTCTTTAAGTGTCATTCAAAAAATAACAAGTAGTAGTCTGGTTATCACCAGGAACTAGGAATAATTTGGAAAGAGAGTAGAGATAGTTTTAGAACTGCTGGAATTTTTCAAAAGACCTACCAAAATCCAGCAAAAGAGGTCCATCAAAATATCTTCAGAGCCCTCCTTACCTAAGAATGTTTCATGTATCTGCCAGCCCTTTTCCTGCAAAAGTCAAAGATGGGCCTAGATACAAAGCAGATGCAATGAGTTCCTTTCTTAGGATCAAAAACCACACCTCATCTGCAGACGAGATCCTGAACACAAAAACACTGTTTCTTTGTCTATGTTTTATTATCAATTTGTCCTGTTTATCCTGTGAGATTCTTTCTTAAAATTTTGTTAATATGGGCCGGGCGCGGTGGCTCACGCTTGTATCCAGCACTTCGGGAGGCCGAGGAGGGCAGATCACGAGGTCAGGAGATCGACCACAGTGAACCCGTTCTACTAAACAAAAAATTAGCAGCTGTGGCGGGCCTGTAGTCCAGCTACTCTGAAGCTGAGCAGAAATGCATGAACCGGAGCGGACTTGCAGTGACCGAGACTGCGCCACTGCATTCCAGCTGGCAACAGAGCAAACTCGTCTCAAAAAAAAAAAAAAAAATTGTTAATATGATTCTATGCAGCCACAAAAAAGAATGAGATCATGTCTTTTGCAGGGACAGGAATGGAACTGGAGCATTTACTCTTAGCAGACTAATGCAGGAACAGAAAACCAAATACCACATGTTCTCACTTTTAAGTGGGAGCTAACTGATCAGACCCCGTGGACGCAGAGGGGAATAACACACATTGGGGCCTATTGGAGGAGGGAGGGTGGCAGAAGGGAGAGGATCAGGAAAAATAACTAGTGGGTACTACTAGGCTTAATACCTGAGTGACGAAGTAATCTGTACAACAAACTCTCATGATACAAGTTTACCTATGTAACAAACCCACACATGTACCCTTAAACTAAAAGTTAAAAAAAATTAATTTAATTTTGAGTCAGTACTGTTTACTGAAAAGTACTTCCTTTCCCCCTGCCCTATGGTGGAAAGTGCCACCACTTTCACTGTATATTAGCCAACTGTGTATTTGTGAGTCTGTTTCTGCACTCTATTTTGTGTCATTTTTCTATTTGTCTATCCTTTCATCCATTCCATCTTAATAACTGTTATTTATTGACCCTTGCAATCTGAAAATCCTCTAACTTTATTTTTCTTTTAAGTTTGTTTTGGGTATTCTTAGGAGTTTTTATGTCCATACAAGTTTTAGTTCAGCATCAGCTTGTTAATATCAACAACTGAAAACAATAGCAACAACAATAACAACAACAACAACCAAAGCCAAAAACCAACCAACCAACAAGACAAATAAACCTTTTGGGATTTTAATTGAAATTGCATTTAATCTATGGAGCAATTTGAGGAGATCTGAAGCTTTATAGTATTGAGTTTTCTAGTATGCAGATGTGGTGCATTTTACCATTTATATGAGTAGCTGTAATTTCTCTTACAAATGCTTTCCAGATAGAAGTCTTGTATAAGTTGCATTAGATTTATTCCTGTATTTGAGTGATATTTTTGAAGCTATTATAAAGGGTAGAAATAAAAAAAATCCAGTTGTTTGTTGCTAGCATGTAGAAATACAGTTGACTTTTGTATATCGATTTTGTATCTAGAGACTTTCAAAAATCACTTATTAGTTCTAATGTTTCACTTGTAGACTCTGCTGGATTTTCTGAGTACAAAACTATGTTGTGTGCAAATAATGGTAGTAATGGTTTTTCCCTCACAATCTTTATACGGTTTCTTTCCTTTGCATTACTGTACTAGCTAGGATATCCAGTTCAAAATCGGATAGATGAGGTAAAAGCAAACATGTCTGCCTTGTTCTTGATTTCAGGGAGAATGATTTCAATACTTTAACATTAAGTATGGTGTTTGCTATAAGGATTTTTGTAGATAAGGAGTGATTTTTATTATATCTATTTTAGTTGTTAATAATTGTTAATCATTGTTTCATTTTTTTTTATTTAGTCTACTTTCTTTCAGCCTGAGACTGGGTCCTCCTACACCCTCCAACAGCTTTGTAAACAGTTTTGTAAAATGCCCCTTGATTTTCCACATTGTCAAATCTGCCAGTTAATCAGATCCACTCCTTTTTTTCCTTCTCTGGAGACATGTAAATTGTTTGCATTCCACCTGGGTGCTTTTGGGACTCCCTTTGCCATCATTCTGGGAATTCCAGTTGCCTTTTTCTGATTTCCAGTGGCTGTTCCTGGATCCTTCATTTTCTTCCTTCTTGGCTTCTTCCCATGTTTCCGTGGTAAACAACTTTAGCCATTTCCTGTGGGCACCCGAGCTCACAGTGCAGCACGGAGCATCAGGGTAGGTCTGTGGGAGACTCATTTGAGAAAACTCAAATGAGCAAAGGGGCTTTAGGACAGAAAGTGAGGAGGGGAAAATGCGAAGAAACAGCTGCTATGCTTCAATCCATGACAATAATGAGGCCATTTTGAGTAACACAAAATTTGGTCAATACCATACCTAAGAATGTATTTTCCATACCATTTATCAAAATGGCTAAAGCACATTAAAAAAAATTCAAGTAAAATATTCACAGAATTCTTGAAAACCACTAAGATTTGTTAAACTTTGAAATTAATTACCAAAGATTCCAATGAACTTTCCTGTATATAATTAATATTCATTCAATAAATATTAACAAATATTCAATATTTTTATATGCTTCTAGATGTTTGAAATGCATAATTGAACAAAATAGACAAATCTCTGCTTTCATGGGGGAAGATAGGCAATAAACATAGTAAGTTAATTTGTAGCATAATAGTGATAAGAGGTGTAGAAAGGATATGGATGACTAGGAGTCCTGGGCAGGATGAAAAGTGTAATTTTAAATAAGGTTGTCAGAGTAGGCTTAATGGAGAAGGTGGTACTTGAGCAGAGATTTGAAGAGGAGCACTGCAGGCAGAGAAAATAGCCAATGCAAAGGCCAAAAGGTGGGCACATATCTGGCATGTTCAGCAACATGGGGGCCAGTGTGGTGAAGTAGAGTGAATGAGAGAGAGAGCAGAACAAGAGGTTAGGTCAGAGAGATGATGGGGGCTAAGCCATGTTGAACCACACTGGCCATCATAGTACTTGGGCACTCACTCAGAATGAATATAGGAGTCCTCAGTAGCGTAGATTTGGAGCAGAGTGACATGATCTGGCTTGTATTTTGGAGCAGAGTGACATGATCTGGCTTGTATTTTGAAGCAATCACTTAGGGGTGGTGTTGAGAAGAGGCTGTAGGGGCCAAGGACAGGAAGAGGAAGGCCAGGCAGAAGCTACTGAAGTGATTCTGGCTGGTGGCTCCAATCAAAATGGCAGCAGCGCAAGTGGCAGTGCAGGTAGTGAGAAGTGAACATCATCACTGCTGGGTAACACTGCCCTAAAACCAAGTGGCTTAAAAGAATTTATTATTTATCCTCATTCTGTGGGCTGGCCAAGTGGTTCTTCTGATGGTTTCTTCTGGACTCATTCATGTGACTGCATCTGCTGCAAGACTGGCTCCCTCACATGGCCAGGGGACCTTGGTTCTCCTTCATCCAGCCTCCAGCCTTTCATTCCCCAGTGCTAGGCCAACCTCCTTATGTGGTGGCCTTAGGGAGTATTCCAAGAGAGGGAGTGTGGATGCTACAAAGTACCTACCTTGAAGTCACATAATATCACTTCTGCCACATTCTACGTGTTTTTTTTTTTTTTTTTTTTTTTTTTTGAGACAGAGTCTCGCTCTGTCGCCCAGGCTGGAGTGCGGTGGCGCAATCTCGGCTCACTGCAAGCTCCGCCTCCCGGGTTCACGCCATTCTCCTGCCTCAGCCTCTCCGAGTAGCTGGGACTACAGGCGCCCGCCACCACGCCCGGCTAATTTTTTTGTATTTTTGGTAGAGACGGGGTTTCATCGTGGTCTCGATCTCCTGACCTCGTGATCCGCCCGCCTCGGCCTCCCAAAGTGCTGGGATTGCAAGCGTGAGCCACCGCGCTCGGCCCTATGTTTTTAAACCAAGTCACAAGGGCAGTTTAATAAGTGGTGAGGGAAATAGACTCCATGTCATGATGGGAGGAATAGCAAAGTTACCTTGCCAAGGAACCTGCATCCTGGGGTAGGAGGAGTTTGTATCCAAGTTTTTAATTCACCAAAAAAGTACTTAGTACTTTTTTTTTTTTTTTGAGGCGGGGTCTTACTCTGTCACTCAGGCACAATCATAGCTCACTGGAGCCTCGAACATGAGGGCTCAAGCCATCTTCCTGCCTCAGGCTTCTGAGTAGCTGGGACTATAGGCATGTACCACCACACCCAGCTAATCAGCTAATTTGTCAGTTTTTTTTTTTTTTTTTTTTTTTTAAGCAGGGGTATTTTTATATTGCCTAGGGTGGTCTTGAACCCCTGGGCTAAAGGGATCCTCCTGCCTCAGCTTCCCAAAGTGTTGGGATTATACTTTGTAAACCCAAAGTGTGAGCCATCACACCCAGTATTTTGAGAGTATAAGTTGGATATGTGATGTGAGAGAAAGAGAGGAATCAGGGATGACTTTGAGATTTCTGGCTTAAGCAACTGGCAAGTAGAAGTTTTTAACTGAGGTGGGGAAGACTGTGGGTAGATTAAGTTTTGGATGAGAAGAGCAGGATTCAGGCAGGGGAACCAAAGGGCAGGCTCTCTGTACCAGCACTCAGTATGCAGTTTCGTATCAAGTCAAAGGCTGTCTGAGGCCAACAGTGGTCTTTGAGAGTGGGAAGTCCAAGCAGGCAGAAGATGACAAGTAAGTGTTGTTGGCTCTAATGGAAGATGGGCAAGAGAAGGCCTCTACATTCTAGAAAGTGAACTTGCTATGTGGTTTGCCTGGCAATGGACAGGGTGAGGTAAATAATGCCACAGAAGTTCCAGGATGAAGGATTGCAAGAGGTTTGTAAGAAAACTCAATGGGTACAGTGGTTCAGAAATGGACATAACAGCCTGGAGGAAGAACTGGGAGAAGCCATTGAATAACCATTGGTCCATTGTGTATCTAGGGTCCTTAACAAAAGGATAAGAGACAAGTGCATAATATATTGGAAAAAAAATTCCCATTCTCACACAGGTAAGTGTCTACAGCAAAGCTATCCCTGGATCTTGTAAATGTGGAATATGGCCCACAATTTAAAGTCAGCTTCTTTTTTTTTTTGAGTGGGGAAAAGTCTCATAAGGAAATGCCTGATCCTTCTTTAGGCATAAAAAGAGCATGATTCACACCCAAGGAAGAGAATGTTGATGGGGAGTGCACCCAGGCTATGTGAAACTTCATTGTCATGCCTCTGTGTGAGGGTGTGTGGATATGGTGTCTGGGTGTATTTGCACACACGTTTATTTCGGCAAATATTGGTAACTGCCTGATTGACCTTTCTTTAGGGCAAGGACTCAGATGGTTAGGAGGGAGAAACAGGATGCTCCTCAGGCTGGTGCACATTCTTGGCTACATTTTACAAATAAGCAGTAAAAGATGGAATATATTTGCTGGCTGGTTTGACAGTCTACCCAGAGGTAGGAGGATGGACTCTATGACCTTTGAAAGTCAATTTTCATCCCAAGATTTCATATTCCAATTATGGCTGATGGACTATTTAAATAAATGATGGTTTTTCTATTAGGAAAGAAAATTGACTGGAATTCATTCTATTTGAGCCACAAAAATTTGAAAATAGGTCAACTCTTAATTACCCAGGGTAATAGGGAACATCTTGGATGGATCATCCCAAACCACAGGTAATTAACAAAATGTGCAAATTAGGCACTGATTCATAGCATTCATTAAAATTTACATTTAAACTACTACTTAAGCAGCATACATTTATAGATGAGCAACTCAACATGGTAAAAATAATTTTAAGATGAATATACGCATTTTAAATAAAATGTAGAGTTGAAGATATTGCCAAAAGACTGGACAATCTGAGATATTTTCATACTCTAAAACTCAGAACATTTACCTAGTGCTCCATAAGACATTTGGCAGATTTAAAAAAATCTCATTTTCATAAAAGGCAAGGGAGAGATCAACAGAGGTTTTTCACCCCCTGGAAACTCTTGTGCCCATCAATGCTGGACCCTTCCCTTTGTGCTGGTGTTCAGGCCCATGAAGCCATCTCTTTCTCTTCTTTCTCTCCCTGACACACTTCTGTGAAAAATGTTAACAGCAGAACAAAGACTAGGGTGAGTCAGGAAGTGAGAAAAAGAAACTAGAGACAGGAATAATTATAGCACAATCCTTAACTGATTATGGAAACCAAAATTTTAGTGCCATTTCTATATTACCCAAGGAAAACAATGAAATGAACTTTACTAAAATTTAATATGGGTTAACAAGTAACACATACATTTATATATAAATTTATATACATTGGATGCAGGTATTAAACCCTGGCTCACATACTCTTGGTCTTCCTTTGTACTCTATTGTGTGGCATCCAGTCATGCACAGATGTGATCTGTCAGCCTCATGCTTCAACTCCTCCATATCTCTATCACCTATTATTCTTTCTCTACCTCTGTCCAGCCATGCTCAAGCATGCACAAATATGGAAGTGTGAGAAGCTTGACTCAATGGGAGCTGAGAGCCAATGGATAAATACTTACCTTTCCCATGTCCTGGATGAACAATTCTAAAGTGCATTCTACATGGCTCTTCAGAGGGATGTCATTGGCCCTTATTGGCCCTTAATAGTAACCAGCTCAATTATGTCCCCTTTGAATTGGCCTCTGCCCTTCCCTGTTTTCCCTTTTCCAGCCCCTACTTTCCTGTTCTCCTTGGTGGGATTATTCCTTCAAATAAACTCCCTTTATGGAAGCTGTTGTCTTAGACTCTTGTTTTTTGAGGAAGAAACCAGGCTATGCAAGATGTATACGAAAACATCTTTATGAAAGGGTATAAGACAAATATTTTTGAGACTACTAGTCTAAAGCATTGATTGTCAATGTATTTGTAAAAAATAAGCCCATAATATACTAATATTTGTATATGTGGCAAACTATGTGCCACATATGTGCTGTTTCTATGAGCATATTAGGTATACCTCTACCCCCTTTTCTCCCACCCCATGCAGCATATTGATACAAATCAGAAAGAGTACTTCTATTATGGGGATGTTCTTACATTTACTCCAAATTATAAATAAAGCTAATCAAGTGTAGGCTTTAGTACTTTATTATTAATACCAAATTTCTTTGAAGGCCTGGTAACTAATTGTGATTCAAAATGTTTTAGGTGGGATGCTTTGGTTGAAATCTCTAAAGCAAACAGATCCAGGTTTAGAACGTGGAACTTGATGCTAACAACTATTTTTCATGTTTAAGCAACTTCTCAAGTTATTTACTTATAAGCTATACATATAACTTTACATCTTTATATAAGAGATTGCATACAACTTTTTGCCATCTTAGTCCTTGCTCAAAAACAGCTCAGAGGTTTCCTTCATATATGCCAAGAAAATTAAAAAATTAAGAGTAAGTTCAGAAAACAGCTCAGGGGCGTTATGAGAAGGGTACTTTACCTCTTTAGTATTTTTCGTCAAAATTTGTAACTTCGATCTAATGAGAAAATATCAGACAATCCAAATTGAGGAGCATTCTACAAAATGTCCAATACTCTTCAAAAGTGTCAAGATGCCCCAAAACAAGAAAAGACTAGAAAACTGTCATAGATCAGAGAAGAATGGAGAGACCTGGTGACTAAATGCTTTGGGATATCCTGGATTGGATCCTAGAATAGCAAATAACGTGAGTGGGAAAAGTGGTGAAATATGAATAAAGTCTGTAGTTTAGTTTAGTATTGTTTAGTATTGTGCTAATATTAATTTCTTAATTTTCAAAAATGCAGCATGGTTTTATAAGTACTAACATCATGGGAAGCTGGGAAAAGAGTATAGGGGAATACTCTATACTATCTTTGTAACTTACCTGGAAATCTAAAATTATTTCAAAGATTAAAATGGAAATATATTTTAAAATAATGTCCGATTTAAAACAAACAAAGCAACTCATGTAGACAACTCTGGTTAATTTGGGCAGATTCTTGCCTGTAAGTCTTAATTAGGAAATACTTAAGGAGACATGGTCTATAAAAGCAGAAGTATGTGTATAGAAAAGTGATGTCTACTCAGTCAGAAGAAGGTGCTCCCCTGAGATTTAGAGAGCCTATTTGTACCATGGTAGACCCAAAGTCTACTTTTTTCCTCATTTAGGGCATTTTTGGTACAGAATTATCACAGCCAATAAATCCAGCTCTCTTTCTTCAGGGGATTAAGTGGTAGCTCATCATTTTTTTTTGTAATTATTTTTCTATTAGCAACTTTCAGTAAATACTTTTGTAATTGCCCATGGGATGTCAAGCACTCATGAGATGAAGTTCCAACTCTAAAGATGAAAGCCCTGTTTTTGAATCAAGCACTTCATGAGTAAGGATTTCACAAAGCTGCAAAATCTGCCCTTGAGAACCCCTGACAACTAAATATTCCATGGCTTCCACTGATAATCATGCTGTCAGTTAAGTATTTTGCTTTTTTTAAACAGCTGGGTATATTTTTTTCTCTATGAAATTCTGTGAAGAGAGTTTGATGTAGCAAATTTTTTTTTAAAAAAAGGCTTGTCATATACCAGGAGGTATCAACAATCACCAAGCTGTCATGCATTAACTACCTGTTTCACCTCCACTGAAGGATATGTCTCATGTCAATAATTGGATCTACGGTGAGTTAGGCCAGCTGCATTTTTGGATTCATTTTTATATTTAACCCAAATATATGTTTAAACATTTTTGGTCATTTTTAACAATTATAAAAAGCCACATTCTGAATCATAAAATTATCTTTAATCAAAAACTAAACTTGGTTCAAATAAAATGTGTTTCCATTTTAATCCTTTTCTTAGAAACCTGGCTGTGATAAATACCAAGGAATTCTATGCCAATTCACAGCAGTAAGAGTGCAGAAGTGCCAGGTTAGTACAACATGATCATTATGTTATATGACTAGATGTGTGTAAACAGATCCATCAAAATCTGTCTGTCCTTTGGTAGGTGACAAAATTAGATCAGGAGACCTGGCATCTATCCCAGATGATTTCCTTTTCTTTCTCTATCATAAACTTGATATTGAAGCTTGAATGGATCTTGATTTTGGACAATTAAAAAATGAAATTGTGGGGAGAAGGAAAATCTTTCAACTTTGAATTCAGACAGAACCAACAGTGAACCAAAAAAACACTTGCAATTTTGCCTATTATAACTTGCATTTTTAACATCTAATGGGCACTTAAAATTCACAGATTTAAATTTGTCATTTTGACTAATGGAAGGCCAGAGCAGAACTGCTGTGTTTGAATACATCACATGAGTGGCAACCTAGATTTGCACGACACAATGCTACTGCCCCAAAGTTCATGTCTCTCACATTTTATCAGTGTGTTGAGGGACATCTTGGAGTCATGGGTTTTTAGGATGGTATGCAAGTGACACCCTTTTGGCTGGTGAATATGCCATGCTTGCCACCCAGCAACTACATCTCAATTGACTTGTTATATATGCAGACAGTATATTTGTAGATTATAAATCTACAAAGAAATCTGAAGCTGGTGGTAGTGATGGAAGAGAAGAAAAAGTTAATAAGCTGGAGGAAAAAAATGTAAAAATCAATTTTTCAGGTTGTGAAAATCTCAGTTTTATGCCTGACAAATGTCAGGAACTTCAGAACATAAAATTGCAGCATGCCATTCCCTTTATTATCTAAGAAGGTAATCAGTCCATTAGTAAACATACCTTGAACGACTATTTTTTGTTTTAGCATGATTCTTGAGGCTTAAGACAAGTGAAAGAGTGACCAGAGATGATGTCAATCATTAAAGTTCTTCAAACCTTTTTGAGAAGACAAAAGGAGCCTAGAGGAGACAGGAATAGTAACAGTGTTGTTATAAACGCCTATCTAGAAAAAAAGAGCACTGATTGGGAGTCAGGAGAAGCAAATTCTAGTTCCAGCTCTTACAATAATTTCTCTCCACTACCTTCCAGAAGCTAATGTGCCCAAGAACTGAGCCCGAGTCTTAGCACAAGATCTTCATCCATCAAATAACTGTAATTTATCACCCAGACTGAGACATTTCTGAGAGTGAAAGGGAGCTTCATGAGTAATTATTCCAGAACAACTGGAGTATATTGGGACTGTCTTGGACAAACTAAGAGGCAAAATCTTTCTACTCCCGTACTTCTGGGCTCTGGCTGATTCTCTCCACAGACCTCTTCCCAGTGAAAACATCCTCTTCTTTGTAGCATATTTGTACTTCTACTGAGTGATAAATGATTATAGGCATTCCTTGTTTTTATGTAAGAAAATATAGTTTCCTGATATTGTTTGAGAATTTTAGAAATTATGTCCTCATTTTGGTATTTTAACCCATTAATGGGAAATTTCAGACTGGAAGAAAGAAAACCAGTAACCCTTGGGAGATATTTTTATCCAGACCAGTACTTTTGGTCACTTTCAAATCTCCTGCCTAGGCAGCTGTCTGATCAGCCCATTTAAAATAATCACTGAGATAAGTACTAATAAAATGAATTCAAGAAAATTGCTTTTTAGATGTTAAGTTGAGAAGAATATAAGCCTATTAATAAGTACCTGTGTGCTTACTCTGCACAGGGTTATGGTATGTACAATTTGTGCACATGGCATATATATGATCAATGAAAACATGAAACTTGTTTTAACAAAATCAGTAACAGGGAGTAACATATGCCAAATGTGTGTTAGAGAAAACAAGAACCACGGGACCCAGAAAAGGAGAGAGAAATTGAATTTGACATGTACCAGGAAGGTGGATAGAGCTTATATGCGTGGTGTGTATGTAGGGCAGCTGGCGGGTGGGGGGCGGGGGTAGGTTCGGAGCATGCTGGCGGGAGGACAACCAGATTGTCTATCTTTTAGTCTGCCAATGGTGACATAAAAAAATTCTGCTCTTTAAATTTGGCTGATCAAATTCTATAAGATTTGAATCACATTTTCCCTTCAGAAACTAATTCACATCACCCCGAACTGTGAAAGTTCAATCTGCAAGACAGATTTGATTTCACAGTCCATGCATTCCACTTGCGTGTGTGACATTATTGAAGTAGGTGTGCTCTAAAGGCATTTTGTAGAAATGCCTTTGTCTAAACGGTGCTTAGGCACAACACGAGTGGCCTTGATGATGTTCTTTACGCTAAGGTAAATGTGTAGAGAAGCCTCACGTGTGAATGTGTCGTAGTAAATCCACAGCAGACTGAAAATTTATGGGTGTCGTTATTCCGTTGTACAGACGGCACCTCCATTGAATTTAATGAGCTGAACTAGGCGAAAAGTTCATTCTAATCTCCTGGTGCCTGGAACTTAAGCACTCCCTGGAATCACAGAACATATGTCCTTGTTTTAAAAACTGAAGGTGACTTTCTGATAAACAAGTCTCTCTTGCGGGTAATGACATAGGAAGTTATTTTGAAGACGTTTCCTTCAGTGCCTTGATTGAATATTAGCCTACAACAGCTACCTGTTGCAAAGCTGAGAGGTGATTCGTCAAATTTAAGATCAATGGCAGATTTGCTTTAATTGATTTTTGTTCCCTAGAGTGAGTTTATTACTTTGAGAATAGCTTAGATTCTCTCACCCATATGTTTCCTTTGCCATTCAGAATAAATATTAGCAAGTGATTTCTCTTCTGTAGTCTTTTACATGGTGATTCTGAACTAATTCTAACATGTTTATCGTAATTAGGTAAAACGTTTATGAAAGACATGTCTACAAACCTAACCTGATGTTCCCTCCATATTTAAAAAACTCTCAACAATGAATTTAGGTAAATAATACTTTTTTTTTTTTTTTTTTTTGAGACGGAGTCTCTTTCTGTCGCCCAGGCTGGAGTGCGGTGGCGCGATCTGCGCTCACTGCAAGCTCCACCTCCCGGGTTCACGCCATTCTCCTGCCTCAGCCTCCGAGTAGCTGGGACTACAGGCGCTCGCCACCACGCCCGGCTAATTTTTTTGTATTTTTAGTAGAGACAGAGTTTCTCTATGTTGGACAAGCTGTTCTCGAACTCCTGACCTCGGATGATCTGCCTGCCTTGGCCTCCCCAAGTGCTGGGATTACAGGCGTGAACTACCATGCCTGATCAGAGAATACTTTTGTTGTTGTTATTGTTTGTTCTTGTTTTTTCCACTATCCTCCCCGAGAATAGAACTTTTAAGGTCTCTAATGGAAGCTTTGAAATCTCACAGTGCTGCATTCACACATGGGAAGCACATCAGTGAAGTGGGACAATGGGTGTATCTCAATGGGGAGGCTCCTGGCATTTTGTGGGTGGGGGGGACATTTTGTGTGTATGTGCAAGTCTGTGTACCTTATTGAAGGACTTTTACAATCACTGGACTCTACATCGTAAGTGCCAGGAGCACACCCCAGTTATTGCAACCACCAAAAACATCCCAACACACCTATCTAGCAACTCTTAAGGTATAACTCATTGCAGATGGTAAAAGGGCAACTACTACCTAGATGTAAGTAATTTCTAACTTGAACAGTTTATGTTTTCAAAGATGACTTTGTTAAGTTGAAATGTAGAACACATCTCTCTATATGTAACGCAGAATATAAATGGTGACTATGTCTCCAGGATGGTGACACCTGCCTGGCTTCCATGACCCCTATTCACAATCCCTACTTCAAGTTCTTAGACTAAGACAACTTAATTCCAATCTTTCAATCTCTTTCCCTCTTCCTAAAATAGGCTCTTCTTAAAGTCCCTTTGATCCAGGAGAATTTACGGAGCCATATTTCAGGAGTATATTGATTTCAGATCAGAGTTTTGCTTGATCAGAACTTGTTAATAGCTCTTACCATATCCCCAGTGAGCTGGTTCTTTTCTCCCATCCCAGTTACTGATGTAATCTCTATCTGGGTCTCATTTGCTTTATGTCCTGCTTTACTTCTCTCTTTGCTGCCACTGCCAGACTCCCGAATGGTTGTTCTCGATGTCCCATGGGGCCACTTGTTTGTCGCTTTTGTGGAGCCTTTTTGTTATCAACACCTAATGGGGCATCTGATTATTCCTTCTTTCCAGGCTGAAGAGGCTATGTCCATCTGCTTATTGCAGTTTCTTCCTGAAGATTGTTTTTGGGTGCTTTATTAATTGTCCACATTGTTCTGGGAGGTAGGTCTCTAGCTCCTGACTCTTTTCTAGGAAGGGCTTGCCTGAGCACCAAGCGTACAGCTATCTCACTCTACTGCAGACATGACGCAGCCCAAATCAGGAAACTGGATAAAAAACATGGAAGCAATGCTGTTGCAGTATGGAAATTAAATGAAACTGGAAACAAGTCGAATAAGAGGTTCTAAATCTTTAAATCTGATGCATAAGGTAGTCTTAATTAAAGTAAAAGAGGAGATACATGAGAATTTACTTTAAAAATTTGAATTTTCTGAGCCTTTAAGGCAAGGTCTTTAGAAACTGGTGGCAATGACTTTTTATTATGGTTAATTTCCCTTCAGAACTTGTGAATTTACTGTTCCTTGATATGGAAATATTAACACTACTCTTAGGCAGATCAGACATAATTAGGATAATTTTTTGCCTCACAAGTGAAATGAAAAGATAGATTTCCCTATCCTTCCTACAAGATAATTGGGCAAAAAATGAAATAGTGAGCTAAATGAAGAAAAGTGTTAAAAATAAATGTGTGTGGGTAAGCAAAATGAACAGCTTGATGGGGAGATGGAAATAGCAGATAATGCACCTTAATGCACCTTATTATTATTTTGTGGGTAAAATAATTTTGTCTTATTTGTTAAATAAGTCTGTATTTGAGAAATCAAAAGAGGCAAAAAGATAACTACTGAAAAAAATGAGTCTTCCTCATACCTCTTCAATCCTGCTGACCCAGTTGCTTTCCCTAGGAGAAAAGTGTACATTGTGGATTTGTTATGTATCTTTCCAGAGATACTATTAGTTTGTTTTTATTTCAATAGCTTTTGGAGTACAGGTGTTTTTCAGTTATATGGATGAATTGTACAGCGGTAAAGGCTGAGATATCAGTGTATCAGAGATGGTCTATGAATAGGCAAGTGTTTGTATGTATTACATGCATTAACACACACATACATATCTAAAGATCTGAATTATTTGGATAGATTTATGTGCAATTGGCATTGAAGTTGTTGAGGACCAGAAGGCCCCTGCCAAGTTCAGTAAGACAGTGATGTCAGGCTTTATTAAAAACTTTACTAGAAACATATTTTCTCTTTTTTTTTTTTTTTTTTTGAGATGGAGTTTCACTCTGTCGCCCAGGTTTGAGTGTAGTGGCATAATCTCAGCTCACTGCAACCTCCACCTCCCAGGTTCAAGCAACTCTCCTGCCTCAGCCTCACAAGTAGCTGGGACTACAGGTGCCCACCACCACGCCTGGCTAATTTTTGTATTTTTGGTAGAGATGGGGTTTCACCATGTTGGCCAGACTGGTCTCAAAGTCCTGATCTCAAGTGATCCACCTGCCTCAGACTCCCAAAGTGCTGGGATTACAGGTGCGAGCCACTACGCCTGGCTGAAACATATTTCTTTATAGTCTTATCTTTCAGTTGCAGCCATATGCCATCTTTGGTGTGGATAACATCAATAAAATGATGGTTTGGTTGACCTTATCCATGTCTACTTGTTCCCTCTGAATGGATGGATGGCTACGGATATGGTGCCTTGTGCTGTCCTTGGGCACAAATTTTCTAATATGTCCTGATCTAAACCAGTTTCCCTCTATCTTGGAATGCAGTGGTTAACCTGGATTCTTCCTTCCCCATTACCCTGGACATTCTCTTCACTGTTCTCTTTGGTTGAAGGCATTGTTTCTTACATTTTATATATTCTTCTTTCTTAGTTTACTTTCTCATTTTGTTGGAACACAACTACCAGTTATGTTTTGAGAAGGGTATGTGACAAATAAATTTGAGATGTTGTACATCAGTAAATATGCCTGAGTTATTCCATAATTCCTTAATTATGCCTGAGTTATTCCCTGGTTCAGAAACCCTGTTTTACCCTTTGAAGGCAAAACTCTAGGTTTCTTCTCGTGTTGGGAAAGACAGTCATCTTTCAGCATGCTGTGGGGAAAAGGATCTAACTGCTACACACACAAGTATAATTAAATTTTCCTTATGTTAACCTCTTTGTCTTCACTACTTACTCCTAGTTCTACAGGTAGCTGGAATTTACAGTGTAAATCATCTAATTTATTAGCTCCTAACTGTTGGCTTTAGACATCTTTGCCTTGGGTCTGTACGTCAGTTCCCTCTCATGATCTGCTTTCCATCTTCCAAAATTTTGTTGCTGTTTCTCCAGGACTTCCCATCTTTGTGGATTTATTTCTTAAAAAAATTCCTTTATTGTAGTTTAATGGTGTTGGATAAGGAAATAAAATATGCATTTTAATTATTAAATATTAGTGTTTGGATGGTGGGTTTGAATGTGATTTTTTTTTTACATTTTAAAATACTTTTACATTTTTATGTTTCCTTTTGTGATTTTAATTTGTGAATTCTATATATTCTGAACTTACTACACTTGTTAATATTTTACTTTGGTAAAAACAAAAGAAAACAAAATACAAAATACAAGCTCATAGAATTATTTTGAAAATTCTAAACATTTTCTTGCCCCCAGAGATAGAAGTTACTTGAGATGAAATAAACAGCTATATGTAATGAAAGAGTGGAATCACTATTCAGTAGCATCCTTTTATCTGCAGGGCATACGTTTCAACACGCCCAGTGGATGCCTGGAACTTTGGATAGTACTGGACCCTGCTGCCATAAATCAGAACACATTTCTGTTTATATCTTACCCACAAATTTAATGTGTTTCCTATCTTAACTAAGCACTTATCATGTACCGTGGCCATAACTTTTGCAGTTTGAGGCAAGACAGCAAAACAAGCACAAATTTCTTTTTTCTTCTTTACAATTTCATGGATGAAAGATTTATTCTTACTGTAGATCTTAGCAATTTCAGCATAATATTTTTTTCTTTCTTAAGTAGAACATGTTCCACTTAATAAAAGCACTTGACAGCTTCTCTTTGGCATATCTGAATTGCCATTATCACTATTCCTGTGCTGTGGGTCCATTATTAAGTAAAATAGGGGTTACTTGAGCACAAACACTGCGATATGCAATTATCAGATCTGATAACCAAGATAGCTACTAAGTTATTAAGCGTGGGCAGCATGAATACACTAGGCAAAGGAAAATTCAGATCCCAAGCTGGAAGGAGCAGGAAGGAGATTTCACTGCACTACTCAGAATGGCATACAATTTAAAACTTATGAGTTGCTTATTTCTGGAAGTTTCTATTTGTTAGTTTTGGACTGTGGTTGGCTGCAGGTAACTGAAGCTGCAGAAAGTGAAACCACGAATGGGACTGGGGACACTACTGTATGCACTTGATCTCCTGAGGAAGAAGGTGGTTTGGGCAGTCTTTGTGGCAACCACCAGATGATGCCATTGACCAAGGTCAGCTTGGTTATGGTTTAGCTTTGAGGGAGAGGGGTGGGGTATTGTTTTGAGATTCATAAGGGTTGAGGAACATCATCTATCAACTTTCCATGTATGGTGTATATGTAAGTTTGGCACGCTTTCATTTGGTATATTTGGTCTGTCCATTCTCAGATGTAGAATGAGATTTGGTGGCAGTTTTTCAGTTGGTGTTTGTTTCAGCTGCTTTGGGATTTTGCCTTGAAGGTCAAGGGATCTAGCTGATTTAAATGATGTATTTTATTCAGTGAGAACCCTATTAAATGTATTAAGAGAGCTTACTTTTGATTAGTCATGGAGATAACGAATGAGGAAGAAAAAGCTGACGTAAATCCACCCACAATCCTAAAATCTCATTTGTAAAGTCTGGTGTTTTCTTCCTTGACATTTTATCTATTTCTGCTAGGGAAAACGGTTTCTTGAATTGCACAATAATTGAAAAATAAAGAAAGTGAAATCAATAAAAATAATGCTACTAGCTGGTGCTAAATGTGACCTGAAGCTTATATCCTTTAGATAAACACGTCAGGGTTGGGAGCCCAACTCATAACTATTTTTACAAATATTTTTTTTTAACAAAAAGATTCTTAAAAATCTTCTTCTTATTAAAAAAATTACTTTTCAAAAGGCAGCTCTTGAGTTTTGTTTTTACCAGTTTTCATCTGGCTAAATATTGATTTAAATAAATGTAACTAATGGTAATTTTACATAAACCTACACTGGGTCATTGAAAGGGTTTAATACCTGCATAAATGAAACCATAACTGGGTCTGAGGATTTCAGGCTCAATTTTATAGAAGCTGATAATAATGTGTTTATGTAGAATAATGAAGTTCTCTGAATTTCAACCATTTTTTCTTTTCCTTTTTCTTTAATTTTTTTCCCCTCTTATCATACTTTTTATAGGAGAGCGAGCTAATTCAGCTAATGAGAAACATATTAGCTAAAAGGACTGGAAAACAGGTTGTGGCCGGGTGTGGTGGCTCACGCCTGTAATCCCAGCACTTTGGGAGGCTGAGGCGGGTGGATCACCTGAGGTCAGGAGTTCGAGACCAGCCTGACCAAACATGGAGAAACCCCATCTCTACTAAAAATACAAACTTAGCCAGGCATGGTGGCGCATGCCTGTAATCCCAGCTACTTGGGAGGCTGAGGAGGCAGGAGAATCGCTAGAGCCTGGGAGGCAGAGGCTGCAGTGAGCAGAGATTGCACCATTATACTACAGCCTGGGCAACAAGAGAGAAACTCCGCCTCAAAAAATAAATAAATAAATAAATAAATAAATAAATAAATAATACAAAAGCAAAAACAACAACAACAAAAAGCAAAAGTAGATTGTAAGAGTTAAAGTGGTTGGGTGTGGTGGCTCACACCTGTAAATTCAGCACTTTGGGAGGCCAAGGCAGGAATCCAGGAGTTTGAGTTCAGCTTGGGTAACATAGGGAGACCCCATCTCAACACACAGACACACACACACACACACACACACACACACACACACTGGGTGTGGTGGTGCATTCCTGTAGTCTCATCTACTCAAGAGACTGAGGCAGGAGGACCACTTGGGCCCAGGAGGTTGAGGCTGCAGTGAGCTGTGGTTACACACTGCACTCCAACCTGGGTCACAGAGCAAGACCGTCTCAAGAAAAAAAAAAAAAAAAGAAAAGTTTAGGTAGTACTCAGGAACAGATAAGACAAAAGGGGTTTAGGAATATACAGACCATATAACATAAAAATGAATTCATAAACTAAAATAATTTGAACACAACTATTCTTATGAAGCTTCTTGAAATTATGATTTTATGACTGTCATTTTTCTTGCTTCACCTTCTCTTTCACATTTATAATGGAAATTAAATAGGAATGAAAATCGGTTGGAGGATAACTGCCCAAATGAATTAGGTTGAAAAGATGAGATAAAGAAATGGTTCCTAAGTATTTCTTGATAAGGTTTAAAGGAAATGAGAACCAGAGAGAAGATTGGAAACAATATATTTTGCCTCTGGTATTATCATACAGATTATTTACAAACTATGTAGTTGTGGTTCAAAATGCAAAATTTTATCTCTGCAAATACTACTACTTGGTAAATATGCTTTACCTACCAAGACTGGAAAATAGAAATGGAAAAGTGAAAGTATAGGTGCATATGCCAGATATGTACCTATATAATCTGAGGGAGGAGCAACAGTGGGGCACCCTGATTGATCCTTGAATTTTCTTAACATTTATATATATATATATATAGTTCATGTCTGTGTCATATTCTACTTTCTGGGACACTATTTAAACTTTATTTTTCAACAATTCTATGGACATAATCATTACTCATATCATATTTTTAATTTTCAAGAGCCCTTCTTTAATTTATTATAGCATATTCTCACTTCATCTGAAGATATTAAAGGATCTTTTTATTCATAAAATTTTCTTTGGACCCCTACATTATCTCTTTTTCACCTGAATTTTTTTATTTGAGTTTATCTACTCACTGTTATGAATGCTTTTTTTTTTTTTTGAAACGGAGTCTTGCTGGAGACCCAGGCTGGAGTGCAGTGGTGCGATCTTGGCTTATTGCAACCTCCGCCTCCTGGGTTCAAGCGATTCTCCTGCCTCAGCCTCCTGAGTAGCTGGGACCACAGGTGCATGCCACCACGCCTGGCTAATTTTTTGTATTTTTAGCAGAGACAGAGTTTCACCGTGTTAGCCAGGATGGTCTCGATCTCCTGACATTTTGATCCGCCTGCCTGGGCCTCCCAAAGTGCTGGGATTACAGGCATGAGTCATTGCGCGTGAGTCATTGCGCGTGAGCCACTGCGCCTGGCCTTATGAATGCTTTTTAGCTAAAATCTCATTTAATCTTTACAACAACCTTATGAAGTAAAAATCTTATTCTATTTTACAGATAATGAACATTGAGGTAAAGAAAGGTTAATTAGATTGACAATGGTCACACACTTAGTAAGTGTTGGAGTCAGGATATGAACCTAGGCTGTCTGTCTCAAACATCTTGTGTCTTGTCTACCCATCCATATTTTAGAGTGGAGCTACTGTGAGGAAATTCTGTGTGCATAGCTGGGGTCTCTCAGCTGCCAGACTTCTCTGTTGGGAACAAAGCAAGAACCAGATGATTGCTGATGGACCCTGACATGCTGCATCTGGAGATGTTTCCTCAGAGAGAAACCTTCTGTTCCCCTCTGCTGAGAGACTGTGAGTCTAGGGAAGGGGTTGGTGTCTTCATCATTCAGTAAGCAGATGGTTTTCAGCCTGGTGCCTCAGCCCTTCCTCCACTGTGCCAGATTTTATCAAATTTGGAGCTTCCCTGATTCCATTTTTCTAGAATGTAAAAATACTCTGCTCCTGTGATGATGGGAGAGGAGATGTCACTTGGCTGCATAAGGTAAGAGAGGAGAACTGGCGGTCAAAGTCCTCCTTATCTTGACTTCCTATTGACCTGTTTTTCTGCCTGTTTCTAACACCACCATCAGAGGTGTCTGTGGCTTCCAATTCCTGAGTCTACCCAAGTTCTGTGGTGTGAATTGATGTGTAGTTTCCTGTTGCTACTGTAACAAATTACTATAAATTTAGTGACTTAAAACAAGACAAATTTATTATCTCAGAGTTTTCAAGTCCAAAATGAGTTTTAATGGAGCTAAAATCAAGGTGTTGGCAGGGTTGTGTGCCCTCTGGTGGCTTCTGGATGGAATGTTTTCTTTTCTTTTTTTTTTATTAAAAAAATTTCACTAGTTTGTGGAGGAACAGGTGGTTTTCGGTTACATGGATAAGTCCTTTAGTGATAATTTCTGAGATTGTGGTGCACCCATCACCTGAGCAGTGTACATTGTACCCAATGTGTAGTCTTTTATTTCTCCCCCCAGACCCTCTTCTACCCAGGTCCCCAAAGTCCATTGTATCATTGTTATGCCTTCATGTCCTCATAGCTTAGCTCCCACTTATAGGTGAGAACATACAATATTTGTTTTTCCATTCTGGAGTTACTTTACATAGAATAATGGTCTCCAACTCCATCCAACTTGCTTCAAAAGACATTCTTTTATTCCTTTTTATGGCTGAGTAATATTTGATTGTGTATATTTACCACATTTTATTTATCCACTCTTTTTTTGTTTGTTTGTTTATTGAGATGGACTTTCACTCTCATTGACCAGGCTGGAGTGCAATGGCGTGGTCTTGGCTCACTGCAACCTCAATCTCTGCCTCCAGGGTTCAAGGGATTCTCCTGCTTCAGCCTCCCCAGTAGTTGGAATTATGGAAGCCTGACACCATGCCTGGCTAATTTTTGTATTTTTAGTAGAGATGGGGTTTTACCATGTTGGCCAGGCTTGTCCTGAACTCCTGACCTCAGGTGATCTACACGCCTCAGTCTCCCAAAGTGCTGGGATTACAGGCATGAGCTACTATGCCCAGCTATCCACTGCTTGGTTGATGAACATTTAGGATTGTTCCATATTTTTGCCATTGTGAATTGTGCTGCTATAAACATGTATGTTCAAGTGTCTTTTTCATATAATGACTTTTTTCCCTCCGTGTAGATATCCAGCAGTGGGATTGCTGGATCAAATAGTAGTTCTACTTTTAACTTTTTAAGGAGTCTCCACACTGTATTCCATAGTGGTTGTACTAGTTTACATTCCCACCAGCAGTGTAAAAGTGTTCCATTTTCACCACATCCATGCCAACATCTATTATTTTTTGATTTTTAAATCATGGCCATTCTCGCAGAAGTAAGGTGGCATCTCATTGTGTTTTTTAATTTGCATTTCCCCTAATAATTAGTGATGTTAAGCATTTTTCATGGTTTTTTGGCCATTTGTATATCTTCTTTTGAGAATTGTCTATTCATGGTCTTAGACCACTTTTTGTATTTCCACGGTCTCAGTTGTAATATCTCCTTTTTCATTTCTAATTGAGTTTATTTGGGTCTTTTCTTTTCTTGGTTAATCTTGCTAACGGTCTATTGATCTTGTTTATATTTTTAAAAGAACTAGTTTTTGGCTGGGTGTGGTGGCTCATGCCTGTAATCCCAGCCCTTTGGGAGGCTGAGGAGGGCGGATCATGAGGTCAGGAGTTCGAGACCAGCCTGACCAACATGGTGAAACCTCATCTCTACTAAAAATACAAAAATTAGCCAGGCATGGTGGCACGTGCCTGTAATCCCAGCTACTCAGGAGGCTGAGGAAGGAGAATCGCTTGGACCCAGGAGGAGAAGGTTGCAGTGAGCTGAGATCGCGCCACTGCACTCCAGCCTGGGAGACAGAGCAAGACTTAATCTTCTAAAAAAAAAAAAAAAAAATGAAAACTAGTTTTTTGTTCCATATATCTTTTGTATTTCTTATTTAGTTTTGTTCTGATCTTTGTTATTTCTTCTGCCGGGTTTGGGTTTGGTTTTGATTTGTTCTTATTTCTCTAAATTCTCAAGGTGTGAGCTTAGATTGTCTATTTGTGCTCTTTCAGAGGTTGATGTAGGTATTTAATGCTATAAACTTTTCCTTTAGCACTGTTTTTGCTGTATCCCAGAGGTTTTGATAAGTTGTGTCACTATTATTGTTCAGCTCATATAATTTTTTAAATTTCCACTTTATTTCATTATTGGCCCAAAGATCATTCAAGAGCAGATTATATAATTTCTTTGTATTTGTATAGTTTGGGGGGTTCCCTTTGGAGTTAATTTCCAGTTTTATTCTACTGTGGTCTGAGAGGATATTTGATATAATTTCTATTTTCTTAAATTTATTAAGACTTCTTTTGTGACCTATCATATGATCCATCTTGGAGAATATTCCATGTGCTGAAAAAAGAATGTATATTCTGCAGCTATTGGGTAGAATGTTCTGTAAGTATCTGTTAAGTCCATTTGTTCTAGGTTATAGTTTGTCCATAGTTTATTTGTTGACTTTCTGTCTTGGTGACCTGTTTAGTGCTATCAGTGGAGTACTGAAGTCCCCCACTATTATTGCATTGCCATCCATCTCATTTCTTTGGTCTTGTAGTAATTGTTTTATAAATTTGGGATTGTCAGTGTTAGCTGCATATATATTCAGGATTATGATATTTTCTTGTTGGACTAGTCCTTTTATCATTATATAATATCCATCTTTGTCTTAACTGTTGTTGCTTTACAATTTGTTTTGTCTGATATAAGAACAGCTACTCCTTCTCACTTTTGGCTTCCATTTGTGTGGACTATCTTTTTCCACCCCTTTAAGTTTATATGAATCTTTTATATGTTAGGTAAATCTCTTGAAGACAGCAGAAACTTGATTGGTGAATTCTTATGCATTCTGCCATTCTGTATCTTCTTGTTTTTTTTTTTTCAAACTCTATCCAGCTTTATTAAAGATACTGTCCATTCAGGCAGGACATGGGCAGACAATCATTAACAGTATATAACAACTCTCAAACTCCCTTCTTCAGTGGCCTACCAAAAATCAGAAGCCACTATAAAACCCAATGAAGTCTTATCTGATGCTCTGAACAGGGAAAGTTTAGAGTGAGGGTTGACATTTCACATTTAGCATGTTGTTTAACAACTTTTCACAAGCCAACCCTGACTTTCAGGGAGTGAAATGAAAATGGCAGAATTTATCTGAAGATCCACAATCTAGAAATGGAACCACTGCTCTTTTGACAGGTGCCATCTCAGTGGCATCACTGGAAAGTCCAGATTGCCTGACACACTGGTAACCAATGACTAGGGGTCAGGTCCCAACAGATGTCTGGGCTTAAGGGAGTTAAGTCTATGCTGAAAGATGGAAAGGGAGAAAAGGACATAAAAACAAATTCGTTTTTCCATACCACAAGGCTTTTGTGCCAAGGTGGCCATGTGTGTCAGTCAGGGAATCCCTCCTCTTGGGAGCCAAGAGGAAGTCTCTCAAAACTAGAAGGGAAAGGTATTTTCCTCACATCAATCCAGCTTCGGAGACTTTCTATTAGTGACATATGCCCCTTCCCCCTAAAACAACAGTGAAGTGTTCTGTGTGCTAACAACATAGCTTTAAAAAAAAAAAAGTAAAACAAAATTCTGCACTTTTATAAAACTTGATAAAAATAGTATTTCAAACTGTACAGTCACCAGAAGTACACAGTTATCAAAAATGCACACACTTCACTTAGTTCCAGAGTGCACCTTCAGCTTTCTGTGCCTGGTCTGTTTTGGCAACTCCATTTTCTGCAGGGTTATTCCCCCCCTTGCCGGCATCAGCTTTTCTCTTTTTCTCTTTGGGTACCTTCTCTCCCTTCTTTGCAGGGGCCTTTCTAGGCTTGGGCTTTGGCTTTGGAGGAGCAGGTTTAGCAGACAACCTCGCGGATCTTCTCTGTGGTTCGTCCTTCACCTTGGCTTTATCTCCCTTAGCATCCCCTTCAGCCTTTCTCTTGGGCATGGTGGCAGCCGCGGCGGCGGGACGTAGGTGCTGGATGCGGGATGCAGCGGTGCGCGGGCTTTGGTTGGTCCGGGGATCGTTCTCACCTCTTCGTCACACTGCTTCTGTATCTTCTAAGTGGAGCATTTAGGCTATTTACATTCAATGTTAATATTGAGATGTGATACTTTTTTTTTTCTGTTGTGTTCAAGCCCTGTGAGATTTATGCTTTAAGGAGGTTCTATTTTTGTGTATTTTGAGGTTTTGTTTCAAGATTTAGAATTCCTTTTTGCATTTCTTGTAGTTCTGACTTAGTAGTAACAAATTCTCTCTGTTTCTTTGTCTGAAAAATACTTTCTCTCTCCTTTATTTATGAAGCTTAGTTTCACTGGATACAAAATTCTTGGCTGACAATTATTTTGTTTCAGGAGGCCGAAGATGGTACCTAATCCCTGTGGCCTGTAAGGTTTCTGCTGGGAAGTCTGCTGTCAATCTGATAAGTTTTCTTTTATAGGTTATCTGATTATTTTTGTCTCACAGCTCTTAAGATTCATTCCTTTGTCTTAACTTTAGATAATCTGATGACTAAGTGCCTAAGTGATTATCTTTTTGCGATGAATTTCCCAGGTGTTCTTTGAGCTTCTTGTATTTGGATGTCTAGATATCTAGCAAGGCCAGGAAAGTTTTTCTCAATTATTCCCTCAAATAAGTTTTCCAAACTTTTAGGTTTTTCTTCTACCTTGGCAACACCAATTAGTCTTAGGTTTGGCTGTTTAACATAATCCCAAATTTCTTGGAGGCTTGGTTCATTTTTTAAAATTCCTTTTTCTTTGTCTTTCTCTGGTTGGGTTAATTTAAAAGCCTTGTCTTTGAGCTCTAAAGTTATTCCTTCTATTTGTTCTATTGTTGAACGTTTCCAGTGTATTTTGTACTTCTCTAAGTGTGTCTTTTATTTCCAGAAGTTGTGATTGCTTTTTCTTTATGATATCTATTTCTCTGTAAAAATTTTTCATCCATATCCTGTATTTTTAAACAAATTTCTGAGTTGGTCTTCACCTTTCTCTGTTATCTCCTTTAATAGTTTAATAGTCAACATTCTAAATTCTGTATCTGACAATTCAGAGATTTCTTCTTGGTTTGGATCCATTGCTAGGGAGCTGTTGTGACCTTTTGGGGTATTATGGAATCCTGTTTTTTCATATTACCAGAATTACTTTTCTGGTTCCTTATCATTTTATCATTTGGGTAGACTATTTTAGTGGAAAGGTCTGAAACTCAAGCTCTGCTGTTCAGATTCTTTTGTTTCATGGGGTGATCCCTTGATGTAGTGCTCTTCCCTTTGCCCTGGGGTGGGGCTTCTTGAGAGCTGGATTGCAGTGATTGTTATTGGTCTTCTGGGTCTAGTCACCCAGTGGGGCTACCAGGCTCCAGGCTGGTGCTAAAGGATGTCTGCAGAGTCCTGTGATGTGATCCATCTTCAGGTCTCCCAGCCTTGGATACCAGTACCTGCTCTGATAGATGTGGCAGGAAAGTGAAGTAGACTCTGTGAGAGTCCTTGGTTGTATATATGTTTAGTGTGCTGGCTTTCTTGAATGCTGGTCATGCTAGCAGTGAAGTTGTCACATGGACATACTCAGAACCTTGGATTTGTCAGGATGTTGCAGGCAGTGGAGTTAGATGTTATCTTCTTCCTGGGATCAGGGTTATTCTGTCATGAGTTGCTGTAATGGCCTGAGTTGGTTGGCCTTCAGCCAGGAGGTAGTGCTTTCAAGAGACCACTAGCAGTGGTGGTAGTAGTAGCAGGCTCTAAGATTGCCCTAAGATAGCCAGGGTAAGTATTTTAGTTTCTCAGGCAATGGGCATGGCCATAAAGCTCCCAAGAGTTTCTATCTTTTATATTTGACTACCAGGGTGGGTAGGGAAATTCCATTAGGTGGGAGTAGAGGTAGGCAGTTCTGGTCTCAGCTTATCCTTTTGTGGGGCTTGCTGTGGCCACTGCAGGGGAGTGTTGGGGTCTGTGTGTACATGAAAGCCATTAATATTTGTAGCCGGGAGACTTGCACTGAGGCTTAAATACAGATTTTATGTATATATACATATATATACACATATATATCCTATATGTGTATATATATGTAAGCCTCAATGCACTGAGGCTTAAATACAGATTTTACGTATATATACATATATATATCCTATACGTATATATATATGTAAGCCTCAATGCAAGTCCCCCTGGCTACAAATATTGATGACTTTCATGTACACACAGACCCCAACACTCCCCTACAGTGGCCACAGCAAGCCCCACCAAAGGATAAGCTGAGCCCAGAACTGCCTACCTCTACCCCCACCTAATGGAATTTCCCTACCCACCCTGGTAGCCAAATATAAAAGACAGAAACTCTTGGGAGCTTTATATATATATATATACACACACATATATATACGTATATATACATATATATGTACATATTTATACACACACAAATATATATCTATAAAGAACATATATATACACACATACATTATATATATATATATATATTTAACTTTATGACCCTTTAGGAAGGCCAGGTTTTCTTTTATAAGGGGTAGGGAAAGAAAGGCATTTTTTTTCTCTGAGTACTACTAGGGTGTTAGTGGTCTTCTGTTTGTTTGAACTCTTCTAGCTACAAGTCCAAGAGGAAAAAATGGGACAGCATGGAGAGGGGCCTGAGAGTTGAGCCAGCTGGCATTTACCTGACATGACACATTCATTTCCTTCCTGTCTCAATACTAAGGCTAGACCTGGAAAACCTTTTAAAGGAAGCAGTGCCCAAGAAAGGAAAGGAAGTGTAACGCAAAAAAAAAATTATTTAGTGCATGCCAATCAGGATAGACTCAAAAAAATCCACTCTCAGATACATCTGTAATTAAACTGTTGAAAACCAAAGACAAAGGAAAAGAATCTCGAAAGCAGCCACAGAAAAATGAAGCATTGCATATAGGAGAACAATGACTGGAATGACTGTAATTCTTTATCAGAAAACCCAGAGACCAGAAGGCAGTAGAACAACATTTTTTGAAGTGCTTTACACAGAATTGTATGCCTAGAGGTTCCAGAGGGAATGTGGTACAGGTGGCTATTTTATAATTTGACTGGAACTGGAAGAGGTGGAAGAAGCAGCTCATAGAGACTGCTTAGTTGCTCTCTTGTTCTGCTGTTTTGCAGAGTGTTCTGCTCTTGTGTTTTGTAGAGTTAAAGCAGAGAAACAAATTTTACCAAATGATGAAACACTGGTAAATGTGAGCACCAACCCGCCTCAGCTGCTTGCTTCATTTCATCCAATCCATGTTTTTATGTAAACGTTCTTTCTTTTTAATTTGCATCCCCTTTTCAGTTCTACTCTTCTCCCTCTTAGTTTCTTATAACAATTTTATTTTCATTATAATTAACGTTCCTCCAGGTCCCTAGTGTCTATTCAAAGGTCTGCTGCTCTTATGCAATTTCATCTTTTCCAACATCCTGGGGACATTTTCATTCTCTAGTTTCCCTCCTGCTTCAGTTACTCTTTTGTTACTCCCATTTCACTTCTTTTTCTTTTTTCACTTTTTCTCAGATTGTAGCTGCAACCAATAATGGAAACACTTTCTTCATTGTAGCATCCCTTCTTCCCTTGGGAAAAAAATTTCTCTATATGACTGTGAATAGGGTCTGCAAAGAAAGACCCATAACTTCAAAACATTCACGCAGTTCATAGCGGGGGAGCAATAAGTTGGTAGTCAGGAAGGCAAGTAAACAACGTATTATTCTGAAAAACCTTCAATAGTTTTGAAGCAAGTACCTGCTTGGTGACAAATGATACCAAAGGAAGCAAGAAAGAGGGCACTTAACTCTCAGATATTGCTGAATCTCCTTCCAAACCATCGAAAATGATGATAATCAATACAGTCTTGTCTGTGGAAGATATATTATTTTGTTCCATAATGTTATATATATTTGTCAAGTGCTGTAAGCCTTCCATGCTTTAAAATGTATTGGTGCTTTGGGGTAATTTGTTTTGAATGGTTATGCTACAAAGAGAATTCACATAACCAGCTTCTTCTTTAACTAGGGTCACTTTTCTACCATGATTAAGGTATGTAAGCTTCGCCTACAGTGAGCCTACCCCATTTTTCAAGATGGTAACATTCTTTATGACTTAGCTTATTACATGAAATTAGCTACAACACAATTCAAAACACCCGCCTAAAGTGCCTAAAGTGAAACAATCCCAAATAGGCTGATGTTATATGACTGGCTTCTAATTATGCTCTATATTTGGATTCATTACACAAAGCCATTTGGGAAGAATTTTGGATTCCATTGTTTCGAGCATTCATTGGTTATTTTTCAGCATGTTTACTACCAGCTCTGCTGATACCCAGTGCCACATAGATGTCTTGCCCACAGTGATCAGTGGGACTGGAGAAGGAAAGAAAACATCTTTTGTTCTTTCTGTAAGAATTCTTTACAGAAATGGGCAAGTGTAACATCCCTAGGTGTGTCACTTGACATTGTTAGTTGTAATTTTTTGATGTAAAAATTAGCAAACTGTGATGAAGAGATGGATTTCCCATGTTTCAGAGTGTATGCTTAAGTATTCTAGGAAAGAGTTCTATTCATGTTTTGAGCCTACCAGCTTTATGGGGGCCTATATTCTAACTGGTAGGAACAGCACAGAGTAACTGAATAATAGAATGAAACCATTTGGCACGGGCAGATGTACGTTTCCAGTCAGGCGTAAGATACACAGGACTGCAGGTAATATTTTCAGTGCAGCCAATGACTGGGGAGGCCTGGTATGAAATAAGGAAAAAGATCTCAAACGAGGATGATGAAGGGAAGTGTCTGTGCAGGGCTTTTAACCCTTCGGGAGTTTGGCCCAGTTCATCAGAGAGAAAAGGGAATAGGTACTTGTCACAAAGTTTGGCTTCAGTATCAAGTTTTCATATGGCTGGCTAGAACCTGTATAAGGACCCAGGAATGGATAGAGCTACTTTGTAATGAGAGACTTTGACACATTTGACCCCACTTAAACTGAAGCTGGACGTCCTCTTAGTTGAAAAATATTCTAAAACATAGAAAACCCACTTCCAAGGTGCTTTAGTGGGTGTCTTTAAAAAAAAGATACCTTTTTTTCCTAGGATTTTACATCCTCATGCAGATCTCAGAATTTGGAGAATCTTATTATCCAGATATTCAAAAATTTTCCTTCTAGTATTTAAAATTTTTTCTTATGTGTATATGTTTGGGTATTTTATGTATTTTATTAATTATTCTTGGAATCCTTAAACATATAAGTTGGTTTTGATTTTTTAGTATTAAAAATAATGCTGGTATAAGCAAATTTTACATAATGCTTTGTATTTAAAATTACTTTTCCTGGCAAGATAACTCTAAAAAGAATTACTGATTTAAAAGCTATAAGCAATTTTAGGCTTTAGTTGTATATTGCTATTTTTTCCCCAGAAAGAATGAATTAATTAACATGTCTATCAGCAGAAGAGAATTGCCCAGTTTATTGTATCCTCATCAGCATTGGGCATAATCTGTGCTAATTTAGTTATTGTTTTTTAATTTGCATTTTGGGTTATTACTTGCATTGAATATTCTGATATGTTTATTACCCATTAAAATTTTAGTTACTTAACTGAGATTCAAATATATATTATCTATTAAAATCTTAATAGATAATAAATATACTATGTATTTGAATCTCAGTGAATTAACTTTTTATACTTCCTGTTGAAATGTGGAAAAAATTTCCTGGCACATCTCATCTGACCATTAACATTTCTTGGATTTTTTTTTTAAGCATACAAAGATTGTCTATTTTAATAATTCTGCAACCTTCATTTAATAATAATTTTAGCTTTCTTAATTTTGACTGATATTACTATAACTCTTACTACAGGTAAAACTCAACTCATCAGGGTAACTGAAGTATTTATTAAATGCCTACTTTCATATGACATTGTGTTAGAGGCAGAACAGAAGCAGTTTTTCCAGCCACATGCCCTGTTAATTCCCAAGCTTGGCCCTTGTGGTAATAACAGCTGATGAATTCATGCACTTGTTTTGAAAACTAGTTATTCTGTGCCCAGTATTTGAAACTATTAATGAGTACTTTGGCCACCTTGGGATTCTAGTGACTTTAAATATTCTCTGTATTTATTTCCCCCCTACTTTTCAGCTTCGCCACACAAGCTGAAAACCGTCACCAGGCATCTACAATGCATGTCAATTCCCCTCCAACCTAAAGATATATTACTCACCATCCAGAATGAATGAGGAACAAGAGCTTTAAATAAAAGAGAATTCCTTGTGTTAACTTTGACAGTGCTTCCCCCCATTAAATTTAAACATTCCTCAATACCCACAGGGATGAATACGTGTCTGGATTATTGGAACATTACTGAGGCTCCAGCTCCTTGACCTTGGCATGCAAGCTTCTTCACCTTTGAACTAAAAGCTTTCTCTGGGTTTTGGGTGTGATGATGTCTTTCCAAAGCCATTCAAAGCAGTGCTGCCACTTGGGAGCTATTTTAAGGTCTCTCATAGAGCCTAAGATGTATTTCTTTGCTTTAACAGTGACCTGTCAAAGCCTCTGTGCTTGTGGCCAAAGAGTTCCCTCTGCTCCTGGCATCCTGTGTTGCTACTGGAGGAAACAGGGGTGCCAACCATCCCTAGTGGCCACACTGGGTCACTGCCTTAGCAGAGGGCACACTGAGCCACATCACACCGCGCTCTGATTCTTGGTGACTACACTTCAGATATGTCTGTTAGCCTCAGTTTCCTCATTTGTCAAATAACAGAACAGGAGTAGATAGTTACAAAGATTTCTTCAATCTGTATGAAAGAATCGACGAATGAGTTTATGAATGAATGAATCAAACTCTATCAGTCTCTGTAGTCTTAATTAAAAAAAAAAGATTCACATCCTCTTGCCGCAGAACATTAATTATTTTAATATACATTTCTTACAACCATGAGCATCAGTCAGGAATCTAGTTTTTACTCTCCCCCAATTATAGAATCAAATCAAATGTTTCTTAAAATATGTAAAGAATCAATAAGGTTGAGCAATCATATGGTGAAGTCATAGTTGTCAGACGTGGGCTGTGAGGCTGTGAACCTACATGATGGTGCATCCATGACAGTAGACACAGCCAGAGGAAGCTTAGGCAGGAAGGGACAGCGGCTATGGTAGAGAAGTCCTGTAGAAACTTTCTATGATTAATACAAGACAGGTTTTGCATTATAAGACAAGATATTCTGTGAAATTATAGGGCTGACAGTTGTCTTCCACAAAGCTATGAAGAAAGTAAATGTAGAAGTACAGATGAAACATTGGAAATCAAAGCAGTTCTGGGCCACGGAGCCAGTGGCTTGACAGCAGGACTTGAGAACCTATTTTGAATGATGTATGGAATGATTTGAAATGTTGAAGGTTTAACAGATTTGTAACTGGTTTATCTAAGTTGTGTTTTTTTTTATTTTCTAATAATTTCTTTGTTTATAAAATTTCAATGAAAGAGTTTTAGTTAAATATAGTTGGAATTGAGAAATGTAATGTTTAAACTGGCACCTGCAAAGATGGTCTTACGACTCTACCTGTAAGCACAATTACTGGGTTTATTTGTTAAGGCAATATTCGGAAATGTTATCAACTAAGAACAAGCCTTCAAAGTAAAAAGTAAACTAAATCATTTTCTTGAGCTGTCTTATTTTAAGCTTGATTGTAAATCAGTATAACTGCAAAAGATAAACTCATGTTTAAGTTTATAGTAAAAAAAAATTTGGAATCCTACCAAACAGCATTTAAAAAATTCCTAATTGTTTTGAGTGTGAAGTCCACATTAAGTACGTTTTGCTATTTAGTTGTACATTTAATATTGGTAGTTTGATAGGAAAATTTTCACCAGGATTGAAATAATGAAAAAATTAACTTTGTATTCCAAATGAATTAGGTATTGGAGTACTTGAAGTATAAAAAGCACTGGGAAAGCTTATAGCTTATAGCTCTGTATCCATACCCATACCTTTATCTATACTTTAAAAATAGTCATAAATAGTCCCTATGATTGGATAATAGAAATACTATATAAATATATAGTATATAAAAATATTTCAAGGAAAATCAAATAGATTTCTACTTTTTAACTCTAAGACTTTGGAGGAAGTGTAAGTAGTTTGGCCCAGGGTTAGAGCTGAGCTTGAGAACATTAAGCTCACAGAAGTGAGGAAGTCTATTGTCCAGGCTGGTTCTGCCCGTGTCAACCCTTTTGGTATTTATCTCGTTGACTCCACTAATCTTGATCAGTTTGAAAAAGATGAAGCCATTTTATACAGCTGATTGTCCACTGCCAAAGTCCACTGTTCACAAAATTGACTAGAATTTAACGTCTTATGTGGCATTTTGTAGTAT
Organism: Nomascus leucogenys; assembly: GCF_006542625.1. NCBI lineage: Eukaryota > Metazoa > Chordata > Mammalia > Primates > Hylobatidae > Nomascus > Nomascus leucogenys. Next base: position 38,148,218 of record NC_044402.1, on the reverse strand, counting down.
ATTCTAACTTCTAGAGAATATAGTTCATTTATTTTGAAAATATTATAAAATAAGAATTCTCAAATAAACTCTCTGTGGTATTCCACTTGGGAAATATAGAGCCCAATACCTTAGAGATGCTCACATCTGAGGCTTTATTATTTGTGTTTTAGGTTCAGCAATAGTAATTGCTGAGCAACTCTTAAAAGTTTCGATGATTAGCTTAGCCAGTAAGTTCCCAGACAGCTTTAAAACACTGATCTATGACCTTACATCTTCTACATCAGCTCACAATTCTATGGCTGTATTTTCTGTGTAGTAGGAATTAATGTTTAGAGAGAAATGTGATGGCCTAATTGATTCTGAACCTAGAACCTCAAGGTAGCTTTTGCTACAGTTATCTGAAAATGTCTCTCCCACTCTGTATTAGACAATTCTACCCTAGATTCTTACCCACTGGGTAGAAAGCAGTGTCCAGCTGCTTTCCCTGTTAGGCTCCAGGCCATCTGCCATAGTACTGCCCTGTCCCAATGGTACCACCACTTCTGCCGGTTCCTGCTGCTGCTTTTCCAGGCACCACCACCAAAGCCCCAGGCACCCCTGCTGATTCCACTGGGAATGGCTGCATTTGTTGGGGCTATGATTGCCCTGGATCACTGGAGGGGCAGAGTCTCCATCATTTCGTGTGGTAAAGCGTGCCAGCACTAAGCTCAAGGTTGGGTACAGAGCAGGCACACAATGCTTTACTCCTCTTCCTTATATATTACTCTGCTAAAGGGGTAACAAAGTATTTCCACCTTGAGGCCATGTTTTAAAGAAACTTTAGTGTAAGCAACTCTTTTGCTTTTCTCTAACAGACAACCTTCATTCCCATAGAAGTAGTCCAGAAGTTCCTGGGAAGACAGGTTGGGGCAGATCTGAGAGAGATTCTACCCTTTCTCAGAAGTATCCCTAATGCCTCATGACTAATTATTATTTCAAGCTGACTTACCTATCTCCCTTTAATATCATTTTTCTCCAGTAGGACCTCCAACACCTTATGAAAATAAACTTATGTGAAATTTAACACACATTATGTGAAATGTAACAATATCAAAACAAATATAAAATTTGAATATCTTCCAGGGTATACAAGCAAATCACCTAAAGAAGACCAAGAGTCAGATTGACATCAAATTTCTAACAAGAATCAGAATATCAGATTTCTCAATAGTAGAAATGCATACAAAAAGATAATGAAGAAATAATTTTAAAGAGGATAAGTAACACTGAATTTATAATTTTATATCCATCCAAACTGTTATTCAAATATAAGGGAAGAATAAAAACATTATCAGGCATGAAGGACCTCATACCATTTGTTATGCAAAGATTCACATTAAAAACATTTGGAAGAAATATTCAAATAATAAGAGAAACAAATCCAGAAAATGATCTAGGAGATGTGAAACCACCAATTAGAATGGACATTGGCCATAAACAACTGTCATGGCTAAACCGGGGCATGTTGGCAGAATATCAGCCCGGGCGTTAGGGAGATCAGATAACTTAGTAAGACTTATGGTTGTCTTAGGGGAAAAAAGTTAGGACAAAAGAAGAGACGTAGAGAAAGCATATAGAATACCTATGCAAACCCAGAACTACAATTTTTGACTATCAGTGTGATGGAATTTGGGGTGGGCAAGTTAAGTGAGCAAGTGATACAAGCAAGTGATACAAGAGCTTGCAAAAGGAATTTTCTTGTTAGGGCAAAATATAGGTATTGATTGACTTAAGGTATCTGTTTTTACCTTCACGAATCTCTCCTTTTCTATCATTAACATTATTATTATTATAATTATTTTTTTTTTGAGATGGAGTCTCGCTCTGCCACCCAGGCTGGAATGTAGTGGCACAATCTCGACTCATTGTGTCATTATTTACTTTTTCCTTTCACCTGCATCCTTCTTTATTTCTTCTTTTCTTTCTCTTTACCTTCTAACTACCATTCCCATTCAACATTTCTGCAATCAGAGATGTTTATTATAAAATACAGAATGGAATATCAAAGGTATAGTTGGTGTCTTTGGAAAGAGTACAGAAGGGTGAATGTTTGATAAATATTAATCTAAAGCAGAGGGCTCCATAACCTGTAGCCCATACAATTTATTTAAAACATAATGCCAGAAACAGCATGTATACTTCTATTCCCTTTTGTAATTATTGCTTCCTCTAACAATGACATACTCAGTGGGTATTTCCACCCACAAAATGATTCTTAGTTTTCCTTTTTTTTTTTTTTTTTAAGATAGAGTCTCTCTCTGTCACCCAGGTGGCTGAGATGCAGTGGCACAATCATAGCTTCAGCCTCCAACTCCTGGGCTCAAGGGACCACACCCCCACAACCCCCACCTCTCCAACACTCCTCTTCCCTACCTGCAGTCTCCTGAGTAGCTGAGATTACAGCAGGTACATGCCAACATGCTTGGCTCCAAATATTTCTAAAGCAAAGGTTTGTTCAATCAAGTTTAGCCCAAAGCTGCCTCACTGTGTATTTTAACTTCAGCCTAAAGGTTTCTCTGTACATAGTGAACTACGACCTAAATAGAGATGTAAACAGACTGTGACATCCTCTTGTGCCAATTACCGAGTTTTGGCCAATCAAAGGGGGCCGACTGTTCAAAACGTGTTCAGATAAGGCAAATGCCAAGTTGTAACCAATCCAGCTGTTTCTGTCCCTCACTTCCCTTTTCTCTACCTCACTTTCCTTTTTCTGTTCATAAACCTTCTTCCACCACGTGGCTGTGCTGGAGTCTCTCTCAGCCTACTCTAGCTTGGGAGGCTGCCTGATTCTCAAATTGTTCTTTGCTCAATTAAACGCTGTTAAATTTAAGTTGGCTAAGATATCTCTTTTAACAGATCAAACCTTAAATCATTGCCACAAGTCTATTAGGCTATATATTGTAGATCACCTTTTATTTGTCCATTAACATATAGAGAGAGCACATTAATTTTTCTTACAATATTAGCCCAATGTTTAGGCTAACCTTACTTACTGTAACCCTTCCTAAAACTCTAATATTTCAATGTGTCTCAGTGGCAACCACTATATTTTCAGAAATCCACTTTGGCAGGGTTCTCTTAGAGGGACAGAACTAATAGGATATATATATATATATATATATATATATATATATATATCATATTAGAGAGATACATATATATCTATATATCATATATATATATAAAAAGGGGAGTTGATTAAGTATTAACTTACATGATCACAAGGTCCCACAATAGGCTGTCTGCAAGCTGATGAGCAAGGAGAGCCAGTCTGAGTCCCTAAACTGAAGAACTTGGAGTCCGATGTTCCAGCGCAGGAAGCATCCATGTGATGCAAGGGAGAAAGATATAGGCTGGGAGGCTAGGCTTGTCTTGCCTCTTCACATTTTTCTGCCTGCTTTATATTCACTGGTGGCTTATTAGATGGTGCCCACCTGATCAAGGGTGGGTCTGCCTTCCCCAGCCCACTGACTCAAATGTTAATCTCATTTGGCAACACCCTCACAGACACACCCAGGATCAATACTTGCATCCTTCAATCCAATCAAGTTGACACTCAATATTAACCATTACAAGTCCACCGCTTGTCAACTTCAACCCATACACATCTCCTGAGATCGTACACAGTCTTCAAATAAGACAATAAGGTCAAAATTATGCCTAACATAATACAACTATCCTTCATACAACCAGAAACACACCAATCCCCAAGCCAAATACTATTACATAAAGTTAACAATACTTAAATGCTGATATGAAGTTAGTAAATCTTATGTCACATGATAAAGGAAAAGAAAATAAAATGAAGATATTTTCTTAGTACAAGTATATACATGCACAAATATGTTTTTAACAAAAGAAGGAGGAAATACTCATGGTAGTTACAGTCCTCGTTTCTGCAGCCGGTCATGTGGTCATAGCTGGTATTGATGACTACCTTCTTCTACTACCTATTCTGTATTCCCTTTGTTTTCAGCAAACACCCCAGCAGATTGTGGTTTCTTTCCTGGTGGAGTGACCCAAACCTTCATTCCTTAGGGGTCTGGACCATTTGTAGTTCTGCCTGGATTGGGCTGTTGTAGTTTTCCATTGACCTTAATCACAGGGCGTGGTAATAGTAAGAGACACCCTAATGGATCCTCTGTATTCCATGCATACTCTTCCTTAGCTCTGTTTTGGAGCAGTAGATTGATTTCGTCTTGATAGTCCGGGTCAATCACCCCAGCAAATACTGTATTTCCCTTCTTAGCCTGTTGACTTAAAGGTAGGGGGAACCCAAAGTGTCCAGGTGGCAATCATAACTTTCAGTTTAATTGAATAGTTGTGTCTGCTGGTGGCAGCATTCCTCCCTCTGGAAGTAAGACCCCTAGGTCAGCAGAACGTAATGTCACAGGAACAGGAAGCAAAAATTTTGCTAGTGAATCACTATGGGTGATAGTGAGTGGTGCCACTTCCACTTCTACCCCTTGATTCCTGACTTGTGAATCCTGGCTATGGGAAAAACGGTAGTATATATTGGACCCTGATTCAGAGTACACATGGCCTTCTGGAGAACTTTGCCCCAGTCCGGCAAAGTATTGTCACCTAGTTGGCATTGTAATTGTGACTTCAAATGGCCATTCCACCATTCTATCAATCCACCTGCTTCAGGATGATGGGGAACATGGTAAGACCAGTGAATTCCTTGAGCATAAGCCTACTACCACACTTCTTTAGCTGTAAAGTGAATGCCTTGGTCAGAGGCAATGCTGTGTGGAATACCATAATGGTGGATGAGGCATTCCGTGAGTCCATGGATGGTAGTCTTGGCAGCAGCATTGTGTGCAAGATAGGCAAACCCATATCCAGAGTAAGTGTCTATTCCAGTGAGTACAGACCTCTGTCCTTTCTATGATGGAAGAGGTCCAATATAATCAACCTGCCACCAGGTAGCTGGCAGATCACCCCGAAGAATGGTACCATATCAAAGGCTCAGTGTTGGTCTCTCCTGCTGGCAAATTGGGCACTCAACAGTGGGCGTAGCCAGGTCACCCTTGGTGAGTGGAAGTCCATGTTGCTGAGCCATGTGTAACTTTCATCCCTGCCACCATGGCCACTTTGTTCACGGGCCCATTGGGTGATGACAGGGGTGGCTGGGGAAAGAGGTTGAGTGTTGTCCACAGAACAAGTCATCCTATCCACTTGATTATTAAACACCACCTCTGCTGGGGTCACCCGCTGGTGAGCATTCACATGGGATACAAGTATCTTCACAGGTTTTAACTATTCAGAGAGGTCCATCCACATACCTATTCCCCAAATTTCTTTGTCACCAATTTTCCAATCATGGTTCTTCCAAATCCCTGACCATCCAGCCAAACCATTGGCTACAGCCCATGAGTCAGTATATAATTCCACATGTGGCCATTTTTTCTTCCATGCAAAGTGCACAACCAGGTGCACTGCTCGAAGTTCTGCCCACTGAGGAGATTTCCCTTCACCACTGCCCTTCAGGGATGTTCTAGAAAGGGGCTGTAGTGCTGCAGCTGTCCACGTCCAGGTGGTGCCTGCATATTGTGCAGAATCATCTGTGAACCAGGCCCTAGTCTTCTCTTCCTCTGTCAACTGATCATAGGGAACTCCCCATGAGGCCATCGGTGCAGGCTGGGAGAGAGAAGGCAGGTGGCAGGAATGGAGACCATGGGCATTTGAGCCACTTCCTCATGTAACTTACTTGTGCCTTCAGGACCTGCTCAAGCCCGATCACATATATACTACTTCCATTTGATGATGGAATGCTGCTGTGCACAACCCACTTTATGATTAGATGGGTCAGAAAGCACCCAATTCATGATAGGCAGTTCAGGTCACAAGGTGACTTGATGACCCATAGTCAAACGTTCACTTCATTCCACCAAAGCCCAGTAACAGGCGAAGAGCTGTCTCAAAAGGAGAGTAGTTATCTGTAGAAGAGATGGCAGGGCCTTGCTCCAAAATCCTAGAGGCCTCCGCTGTGATTCACCTATGGGAGCCTGCCAAAGGCTCTAAACAGTATCCCTATCTGCCACTGACACCTCAAGCACCATTAGATCTGCTGGGTCGTATGGCCCAAGTGGCAGAGCAGCTTGCACAGCAGCTTGGACTTGTTGCAGAGCCTTCTCCTGTTCTGAACCCAATTCAAAACTGGCAGCCATTTGGGTCACTTGATAAATGGGCCAAAGTAACACCCAAATGAAGAATGTGTTGCCTCCAAAATCCAAATAGGCCCACTAGGTGTTGTGCCCCTTTCTTGGTTGTAAGAGGGGCCAAACACAGCAACTTATCCTTTACCTTAGAAGGAGTATCTCGACAGGCCCCACACCACTGGACCCCTGGAAATTTTACTGAGGTAGAAGGTCCCTGAATTTTAGTCATTTATTTCCCATCCTCTGGCATGCAAATGTCTCACCAATAAGTTCAGTGTGTTTGCTACTTCTTGCTCACTAGATCCAATGAGCATAATGTCATCATGCAATGCACCAGTGTGATATCTTGCAGAAGTGAAAAGTGATCAAGGTTTCTCCAAATAAAATTATGACACAAAGCGGGAGAATCTATATACCCCTGAGGTAGGACAATGAAGGTATATTGCTGGCCTTGCCAGCTGAAGGCAAATTTCTTCTGGTGGGCCTTATGGACAGGAATGGAGAAAAAAGCATTTGCCAAGTCAATGGCAGCATACCAGGTACCAGGAGATGTGTTAATTTGTTCAAGCAATGAAACCACATCTGGTACAGCAGCTGCAATTGGAGTCACCACTTTGTTAAGCTTACAGTAATCCACTGTTATTCTCCAAAATTCATCGGTCTTCTGCACGAATGGGAGAGTTGAATGGGGATGTGGTGGGAATCACCACCCCTGCATCATTCAAATCTTTGATGGTGACACTAATCTCCGCAATCCCTCCAGGGATGAGATATTGTTTTGATTTACTATTTTTCTAGGTAGGGGAAGCTTTACTGGCTTCCATTTTGCCTTTCCCACCATATTAGCCCTCACCCTACTAGTCAGGGAGCCAGTGTAGGGGTTCTACCAGCTGGTAAGTATGTCTATGCCAATTACGCATTCTGGCACTGGGGAAATGACCACAGGATGAGTCCGGGGACACACTGGACCCACTGTAAGTAGGACCTGAGCTAAAACTCTATAAGTTACCTGACCCCCATAAGCCTCTACATTAACTGGAGGACCACAGTGACGTTTTTGGTCCCCTGGAATCAACGTCAGCTCAGAGCTGTGTCCAGTAGTCCCTGAAATGTCTGATTATTTCCCTTTCCCCAGTGCTCAGTTACCATGGTGAAAGGCTGGAAGTCTCCTTGGGCAAGGATGGGAGAAAGATTCACTGCATAAATTATTGGTAATGGGGTCCTTCCTCAAGGGGACCTGGCCTCCCCTTCATTCAAGGGTTTTGGGTCTGTAAACTGGCTCAAGTCTCGAAATTGGTTGAGGGGCTGTGATTCTCTGTTTTTATAATTCGAGTTAGTCTTTTTTCCATACGACCTAGAAGTTTTCTGTTTGTATAATTAAAGTAGGAATGCAGTAGGCTTCCTATCAATTTTACTTCTAGAAACACCGTGATTAATTAGCCAATGCCAGGACTGTACATGATTCTGATTGACACTTTGCTTCTGCTGTCCATTATGGTAGCTATGCCCACTTTGCTTTTGACGGTTCAATACTGCCACTTGGCCCCTGCGACCTTGGGATCCAATTATTCCCATTGTATTTAAATTTTGTAGTTGAGTGACTGTTGTCCCCACCATTAGATCTGACATACAGAGAAGAGCAATTATAGGGCTCTTCAAAGATGCAGGTGCTGCCCTCACAACTCTGTTTTGCAAGGCATTTGTCAAGAGTATATCTTCTGGACCCTCCCAGCTGGAATGAGTAGGTCTAAAGTGACTAATCTACTCAGCCATCCCAATCTCTCTAAGCCTTTGGATCCCTTCCTCTACATTAAACCAAGGGATATTGGGCATTTCCAGCTCCTTCACAGTGGGCTATCTTTTAATCCATATTTAAGCTAACCAAGCAAATAAACTATTAGAACCTTTTTTTTGGCCCCCTAAGCTGCAACATTAAAAGCAGAGTCCCTACTTAGTGGGCTCCTTTTCAAGGGTAGCGCACCTCCTCATGGGTCACACTCTCAACCTCACTTCTAGGGGCCCGCTGGGCCTAAAAGCAAACAGAGGTGTTGGGGGTGGCTTCTGAGGAGAATCAACATTTTCCTGCCTGGCAACTGCCTCAGGGGAGACCATCACTGTTGCCTCAGGCAGCACAGGCTCTATCTCCTTAAACAAAGGTGGAAAGGCTGATGGCAGCATGGGTCAGAGAGGGGATGTTGCCACTACTGGGGATGGGGAAGCTATTCCATCTGGCAAAAATGTTTAATCAGAGTTTACAAACTCAGTGTCCCCAGTGTCATCAGGGTCCTCCCACACATCCCCATTCCAAGTTGCATGGTCCCATTCTTTTCCAATCAATGTCCTCACTTTAACAGTAGACACCTGATGAGGCTGTGCATGCATCTTTTGTTGCAGGTCAGCCACTTGCATGATAAGAGCTTGTGTCTGTTTTTCCACAATTTCAGCTCTCACTCAAGGCAGTCTTATCAGATTTGAGACTCAGTATCTGCTTCTGAAGCTGGGAGGCAGAATCCCTGAGTATGATTTTCTTTTCTTTGTCCACTGAACTTAGGAGCAACCAACCAGCTTCATTATATTCCTTGGTTCTCCAAATATGGTCAGAGGTATTATGTAGAGGGTCACTAAACTCCTTGCCTCTTACGAGTCATGAATCAGGAGTGTCAAATCATTTATTTTGCATAAGTCTCTAAACAGTTTCCACCAAGGACTATCAGTGTTCTCCATGCAATTAGAAGTAGAGTCCTCTGTTCCTGTAGAACCACCCCTGGTACCAAAATCTGTATTAGTCAGGGTTCTTTTAGAGGGACAGAACTAATATATATATGTGTGTGTGTGTGTATATATATATGTGTGTGTATATATATGTGTGTGTGTATATATGTATGTATATACACACATATACATACATACATACATATGCACAAAGTGGAGTTTATTAAGTATTAACTTACATGATCACAAGGTACCCCAATAGGCTGTCTGCAAGCTGAGGAGCAAGGAGAGCCAGTCTGAGTCCCAAAACTGAAGAACCTGGAGTCCAGTGTTCCAGGGCGGGAAGCATCCATGTGATGCATGGGAGAAAGATATAGGCTGGGAGGCTAGACCCATCTCATCGCTGCACGTTTTTCTGCCTGCTTTATATTTGCTGGCAGCTAATTAGATGGTGTCTACCTAATTAAGGGTGGGTCTGCCTTCCTCAGCCCATTGACTCAAATGTTAATCTCCTTTGGCAACACCCTCACATACACACTGAGGATGAATACTTGCATTTTTCAATATAAGTTGACACTCAGTATTAACCATCACACTTGTCAACCATATAAACCACAAATTCAATGAAGTTTAATTCAGCAAACACTTATTAAATATTATTATGCCCAGAGCATTCTGTTAGATGCTATGGATTAATATGAAGAAGTCTTAGGTTTTGGTATTTTATTAGGAGAGACATATATAAAATACCATTTAATTCGGTTTAATTGAGTACATTTTACTGTGAATGAACCATGTGGTAGGCACTGTTTGGTGCCAGAGACACAGAGTCTATGTGCTTGAGAAATATGTAGTCTAGCAAGGAGAAAACAGAAATCTGTGGAGAACATTGGTTTTTCTCCATACATGGAGAAATGGTGGAGAACAGTAATTTTTGTCATGATTGCCATGCCCATAAACATTGTAGACACGCACACACCCATAAACACACACACACACACACACACCATTTCAGACATCAGTATTGCAATTGAGACTAGGCTTAATCTTGTTACAGATTGGTGATAAACATACTAAAAGGAGGAGACAACATTTCATCTCAGCCTTGTGCTATGTCTAGTACTGTGCTGACTGGACAAGAGAGAGAATGACATCCTAAGTAGATTGAACTGCATGAGTTAATGTAAAAAGGCAGAAAATATATTCCAGCCTCAATGCATGTGGTCTGAAATTGGTGAAATGGTAGAGCAGCAGACTGCCAGAAATCTATTTAGACAAAGAATGCAGGAGACTCCTGGGAGATAACTCATCCCAAGAGGAGAACATCAAATGGACAAGGTTGACTCAGGAATAAACCACTCCCTCAGTTATTAAAAAGTGACTTTGAATGCAGTTTCATGGATTGCTCTTGTCAAAGATGACTCAGTAATAACGCATTTGGAAAACGAAAATAAGTTTAATTGCTAAGATTGCAAGAGAGATCAGGCTTTAAAAGTTTTGACTCACAAACTTAAATATAAAGTGATTCTTTAAAGAAAACATTCTCTACAAGATTACTAAGGTGACCATGTTTATTAGCCAGCTCTTATCAAAATGCTATGTAGCAAACAACTACAAAATCTACTGGCTTAACAAGCACATAAGTACGTTAGCTGAGGTGTATTAGTTCTAGTCAGGGTTTGGCTGGTGGCTCCAACCTTAGGATTGGTCTTAAGCCTACTCCAAGTGTCTTGCATCCTTCCTGCCTTGGTCCAGTGGGCTAGCTGGGGCCTATTTTCAGGTGATGACAGAAGCTCAGGGGTGAATAGATAAAGGTGATGTCTCTCAAGGAATGAGACCTAAACTAGCAAGCTGTCACTTTCACTTACTTCCCATTGGTCAAAACAAATTATGTGGTGAAGCCCAAAACCAATGGTGTGGGGAACCATACTCACCTCCACTGGGTGAGACTGCAAAGCTACATGTCAAAAAGCAAGGTGGGAGGGAGGGTAAAGAACTGAAAACATTCTGCTATGCTGACAGTTCATGGTGGAGAACAGTAAGTTTAGTCATGATTGCTGTATTCATAAACATTGTAGGCACACATATACCTTTCAGACATCAGTACTGCTTTTGCACTTTTTAAACTTTTGTTAAAAAGAACTTTATTTTTGTTTGGGAGTCAGTTACGGGAAAGGCTTAAGGTTTCACTTATTTTGGAGACTAGAACTAGACAAGGCAACCCTGTTTTTATTTATTTATTTATTTATTTATTTATTTATTTATTTATTCTTTGCTTATTTGAGGATTATTGCTTGTTTGTTTTTCCTGACTGTGAGACGTGATGGTCATGCTTCTCCATAAAGGTAGCAGGTACCCTCTGTTCTGCATAAAGACTTCCTTCCTAAAGCTGACTTAGGGGTTGGGATAGTATAACATGATATGAGGCTGGAAAAAAATTGGCTGGGATCAGGTTGTAAATTATATGTTTATCAGGTTAAGGAGGTTGACTTTACCCTCTGAGGAGTCTTCAGAAAGCTTTGAATACATTGAATTTGAATATATCAGACTTATATTGTAGAAATTTGACCCTAATGATAATTGAATAAAGACACAAGGAGAAATACATGAATAGAGACAAATGTAATTTGGTGCAAGGTAGACAATAAATATTATTTAAAAAATACGGCAGACGGAGAACAGAGAGCGGAAGAATTAATTCCATCAGGGAGATTTTGGGAAGATCAATAAATAAGATAGGCATCAAAATGACTTTAATAAATGGAAAACAAGTAATAGGGGAGGGAAAGCAAACAAGAAAGACAGTAGAACATTCATTTATTTAGTAAATAGTTACTGAATGCTACTAGATTCTGGGTACTGTCTTAAATATTGGGGGTGTAATTTTGGGCAAAACCAAAAATATTTTTTGCCATTGAAAAGTTTATTTCTAGTGGAGTCAGACATTAACCAGACAGTAACTAAAAGTAAATGTAAAACTGCATATGTAGCAAGCTGTGTGAATGACAGCTATACAATGCTAAGACTTTTCAACAAAGAGTTCGTGGTAGGGTCAGGGAGATCAGGGAATTCTTCTATGAGGAAGCAACACTTAAGCTGAGACCTGGAGGATTAAAAGGGGTTAATTAGGTAAGGAATGGAGAGATGGTGTCTGACAATGTGGAGAGCTTACTCTGTACCAGATGTTTACTAAATGCCTTACATATAACCAATCTTTTCATTTTCAGAATAACTCTATGATATAGACTGTTATTATCCCCATTTTGCAGATATTAAAACTATGGCTTTCAGAGAGTTTAAGGTTATACAGCTAGTATAGGGTATACCTGGCATTTGAACCCATACATTCTGTTTCAGTGATTCTGTTATCTCTGTTTTTATTGTATCACCTTTCCAGGTAAGGAAGAGAATTTCAGGCAGAAGAAATGACATGTTCCAAGGTCTAGAGGTAGTGTTTCTAAAATAAGGACCTGAAATGAGGCAACATCAAGCAAGCAAAGGTAGTAAGCAGCAGAGTGTAATGGAGTCAGGCAGGAAAGGCAGATAAGGAGCGTGGATAAAAGCTCTGTAGTCCAACTGAAGGACTCTCCTTCCCTCTCCTTCTCCCTCCCTCCCTCCCTTCCTTCCTTCATCTTTTTCTCTCTTTCTCTTTCTTTCTTTCTAAAGGAATTATAAGATATTAAGCATTTTAAACAGAGTTCACATTTTTAGATATTCATTTTGAAAATATTGTGGGGAGAGAGAGTGGGGGGAGCAGCAGAGATACAACCGGGCCATTTCAGGGCCATTGTGTCATGCCAAACAAGAAGTTATGGTAGTTTAGACAAGGCTGATGCTGCTGCAAAAATGGGAGGTTGGCATGGATCAGAAAGCTTTTCAGCAGGTAAAATTGCAAGGACTTTGTGAATTGAATTTTAGAGAGGCAAAAGAAGTGTCAAGAATGACTTGGTTTCTGGCTTGTACAACTGGGTGGACAGTGACACTACTGAGGACAGACTTGCTTAATGGATTATTTTTGGGACTAGGTTAAGTCCACCCTGGCATGTTTGAGGATTGAAATAAGGGGAAAAGAAATGCAGTCTAGGATAACTAGCAGAGAGAGTCCTGTTTGTCTATGGCTTTTCCTCTTACTGTTGCAAATTAGTAGTTGTTGTCAGTTGCCACAAAAATATAGATACAATTAAAAATAGAAAAAGAAATTCACTTCCTCTGGTGAACAAAATTAAATATAGAGACAAGAATTACCTTATTAAGTTCAGGATTATTCTCATATCCATTATACAATATATGGCTTTATATATAATGTAAGTATAGAATATATAGATCATATAAATTGTATATAGATTTTTTTATGTAAATGGTAGAAGAATCATAAAGCTTGATAATTGTAAGTAGTTTTGATTCAAGATGAGTTGTAATTTTTCATTGTCTAGAATCTGATAAAATAGAGGGCCCTAAGATTAGATCACAGCTCGAGATTAAAGTGTACTCCTTTTCCTCTGAGCTCAAATGCATTCAGATTGCCACATACTATTTTCCCCCTTAAACATAGCCATAGAAAACTAGCATTTATTTACTTATTTATTGGCAAAGAGTATTTGCTTTCCAAAAATGAGAAGAAAAAATCTTGCTAGCTCCTTTCCATATGAAAATCAGATGGATTGAAAGCAATGCTTTGCCTTAAAGAACAGACCTACTCTGTTGCAAAAATTTAATTAAGCTTAAAAGTGCCATGAAATGCAATTGAACATTGCAAGCAAGTGGAATGGAATGGTACCTTCAGGTGATAAAAAGGGTAGTAAATGTATTTCAAAGTAAGATTCAGATATAAAAGAAACTGCCTCACTCGAAGCTGTTTTTAATTAATGCTTTACTTTTGGCTCACTTGTATAAGAGCTAATAAGGATACTTAAACCCATAAATTTAACTTTGCTTTTATGCCCTTTCTTGAGACACAAATGATCATGAACTGTAAAGCACATATGGGAGGTTGTTTTCAAACTCTTGATTATATTCATTGCAAGAACTTCACAGCTCAATCAAAAACATGGTCTAGGCAGTTTTTCAGTGAATTTGGGTCACACAGATAAGCAAGATACTTTAGACCTCTGATTCTCACAACAATGCCATTATGATCCTATACAGATTGTTTTAGAAATTTGTGGAAGTCTTCTTTAGAAAAGTGTCTGTTCATGTCCTTTGCCCTGGGTATATGCCCAAAGGAATATAAATCCTTCTATTATAAAGACACATGCGTACATATGTTCATTGTAGCACTATTTACAATAGCAAAAATGTGGAATCAACCTAAATGCCTAGAAATGATAGATTGGCTAAAGAAAATATGGTACATGTACACCATGGAATACTATGCAGCCACAAAAAAAGAGGAGATCATGTCCTTTGCAGGAACATGAATGGAGCTGGAGGCCATTACTTTTGGCAAACTAATGCAGGAACAGAAAACCAAATACTTCATATTCTCACCTATAAGTGGGAGTTAAATAATGAGAAACATTGACACATAGAGGGAAACAACACACACTGGGGCCTATTGGGGAGTTGAGGGTGGGAAGAGAGATATGATCAGGAAAAGTAACTAATGGGTACCAGGCTTAATACCTGGGTGGTGAAATAATTTGTACAACAAACCCCCATGACACAAGTTTACCTATGTAACAAACCTGAACATGTACCCCTGAACTTAAAATAAAAGTTAGACAAAACAAATATGTGGAAGTATTTTGGGCTGTCGCAATGACTGTGACACTTTACTGCTGTTGGATGGGTGGGATCAAGATGTTGAGTATCCAGCCATGTGCAGGACAGTTTTATAAATCATGTAATTTTACCCTACATTGCACAATTTCTGAATATTCTATTGGTTATTCACATAGGTGAGACCCTCCTTTACACTTATTTGAGCCTAAAACCTAACTTGGTTTTACATATCAACACAAAGTCTTTTTTTTTTAGAGCTTTAACCTACACTGAATATTTCAGAATCACAGTTGCAATGTATACTGAAGAAAAATTTTATATTATTTTATTTTCAATTTTACAAAGATGTGTTTTCCACTTTGATAAATCATGCCATCAGTGGGAATACGTGCTGCTTATGGTAGATATCTGAGTAACTAATACACTGCCTGTCATCAGTCTGCATTTACTGCTATTGTCCAGTTCATGGTGATTCTATATAGAGGTGTAAGGATCTGACTTCTTCATTATGCCTTCCAGAGTAGGTGCAGTATTGCAAATGTAGCTACCTGATAACTTATATCTCTAAATACCAATTATTTTATTATTCATTGTTTAAAAAGTTTAATATATATTTATATATATTTGGTAATGATGAATACACACAAGTTATATCATCTATGAGAGTGCTCATTACAAAATGTATGTTACAAAAGGGGAGTTTTAACATTATACAAACATATATGTGACATATATCAATTTTAAAAGGCCAAGGAGAGATATTTGAGCCCACTGTAGTCAGAGACCAGGTTATAGACAGTATAAATCAATACCTGAGCTTTGTATATGGGTATTTGAAATATCAAATTCAAGTAAAAAAATACTAACAATTATTTACATTATACTACACATATATACATCAGAATATTTTGAAGGTGAGTACATATTTGGCAAATCATGCATAAATCTATATGCATTTTAAATAAAGGCACTCAAATTTCTACCCTTAATTAGACACTGTATTTAAATTTGGCCTGGACAGTTTCTCTGTCTTATTTTTAGAGCACTCCATCTAGAGGTAAAATAAAACTAATGTATAAAAAATTAGTGTTTGACCTATTATATTGAAAATGTTAATATTATTTCAAAAATGTACTACTGAGCACTTAGAATATTTTAATTGACATAAATATTGCATGTACATGCCAAGATGATATAGGCACACTCTTTTTAGCCAAATTGTTCAAGTCTTGACTTCATGACTTTGATGCTTTATATGTATTATTTATATATAAAACAACACAACACGACAGAATACATTTTAGATGAGGGAGTAGATTTGGAATATCTAAGACAAAATCTCCATTTCTTATCACAGATTTTTCTTCATTTAACCTCACTAATAATCTCAATATACACTTTGTTTGCCTAGAAGATTCAGGTCATGAACAAATGGGTGAGACAAATAAACTCTAAAATTTGGGAGCTGAATTATGTTAAATTCTGCCAGAGCTAATATTGAGACTGAGAATACATATCTCACTATAAAGTAACATGTTATAGTTATGTAAGAAAATATGCAGCTCTCAACTCTCATAATTCAACATTCTTATAATCAACATTGATATAATCAACATAAGCATCTCTATACTGTCTTATCTATACTAAATTCAGATTTTCAATCCATCAGCTGGACAATACATTTTTAAAAATATTACGCAGAGGTGACCAGCCATCACGCCATCTTACTAAATGTTTCCTTTGCTTACTAGCTATGAAATTATATGCAAATGACTTTAACTGGCTAAGCTTCAGTTTCAAATTGAATAATTGTGGCATCTCATAGTATTGCAGTATTAAATGGAATAATGCATATAAAGTTGTTTTATATAGTCCTTACATAAAAGAAACTCTTAGAAAATTTTAATACTAGGAATATTAACTATTCATAGTGGCAAAGTTCACAACTATCTGAACATTTTACTTTATTTTATTATTTTTTAAAGAAACATGAGGAATAATAAAAGTTAAGGTGCTTATATTTGGCTAAAATGCTTAGTCTCACAAAATTAAAATAACACAGAGTTGGAAATTATTAGCTAAAGGCTTAATGTGTCGAGTTGTTAGTATTAAACTCACACTCATTGAACCTAAGCTCAAGTTTACATACGCTGAGTTTATATATGAAGGAAAATATCAAAATTAGAGATGATATATGAATTATGGAGGCTATATATTAGAAAAATTGTTTTGGAAAGATAACACATCATTTTATTTTTATAGTAGTTTTTAGCTCTTGGAATAAAAGTTTTATCCTTATAATATCTACTAAATGTTTTCACAGTATTTTTTTTTGTTTTAAAGGAATATATTATATATGAAAATAAAGAAAAGCCTGTATAGTAAATTCTAATTACAAATTTTTCCTTTCTTTTCTTTCTTTTTTTTTTTTTGAGACAGAGTCTTGCTCTGTTGCCCAGGCTGGAGAGCAGTGGTATGATCTCGGCTCACTGCAACCTCTGCCTCCCAGTTTCAAGTAATTCTCCTGCCTCAGCCTCCCAAGTAGCTGGGACTATAGGCCCGCACCACCACGCCTGGCTAATTTTTTTGTATTTTTAGTAGAGATGGGGTTTCACATTGTTGGTCAGGCTGGTCTCGAACTCCTGATCTCAAATGATTCGCCTGCCTCAGCCTCCCAAAGTGCTGGGATTACACACGTGAGCCACCATGCCTGACCTTATTTTCATTTTTAACTCATGGCTATGCTCTAACAATAAAATTCTGTTGCTAGTAGATGTGAACATACAAAAGGAACTGAGAGAATATACATGTGCTAACATACTTTCTTTCCTTTAAAAAAATTGAAAAAAGAAGTTATTAATGTAACTATCTTCTTATATACTGGCTTCCCTTGCAAAGGATGCTGCATAGGACACCCTATTTCTCATAATCTTATAGCATATTTTTGAAATTCTGTATTTTACATAATATATGACTTTAAAAAAAATCTCTTTCTCAATTTATTTATATCTTCCTGAGGGTCAAAGATGAAATGTTTTTAAAGAATATTACCATTATATTTCAAAGCAGCACATTTTCCCCTAGGAGTTTGGTTCTACATGGTTTCCAATGTGCCAGATTTTTAAAATATTTGCATGTACATTCTATTAAAAACCTATTAAGTACCTCTCATATAGTGAAACTAAGAAATATTCTTATTCTTCAAGGCAAAATTGTTACGTGGTAATTTAAAAAATTGCGGAGAGTGATAGTAAGAAATTATGTATATTACCTACTCATTCTTTTCTTTGAGTGAAGGGACACAATTAATTTGGCCCATGGTCCGTTGATGATAATGTATATGGATCTAGAAAGTCAATGGTCAAGGTTTAATAAGTAAGCCTATTTGTAAAGGCAATAAGCTAATAGACTGACTTAAAATACAGAACGTCTAACAAAGAGATGGAAGAACAAAAATTAGAGAAGTTAGTTATCTTCAGGGGATGAATAGCAGAGATCATATTGAAGTTGTCACTGACAATCTAATGATCAAATGCTGGCAGATACTTCATGGCACAAAAATGACAAAATCTAGATATTTAATTGGCTCTGGTTTTAGGAAGTAATTTCTAAGTTCTGTATTTTAAAGCATAAATGACTTAGGGCAATTCTGTAGAATGTACTGTTTGTAAACTGTTGATGTTTTGGTAATGACTAAATTTTCCTGAACTTATTCTCTCCACTTTATCTTCATCTATAAATGTGTGGGACCTGGAAGCCGATGTCAGGATTCTGCCAAGAGGTGGGCATGTCAAATTTCAATTACCTATTCAAGAACAGGGGATGCAACCACAGGGACTGCACATGGAGACATGGGGCACACTGCAAATGTAAGAAGAGCCTGAGGTTAAAACTCCAGGTATCACCAATTACTGGTGTATCACCACAGGTATCACCACTTTGACTGGTGGACCACCTTTGTGCTTTGAATCCCTAAGGAAAGGCCAGGCTTAGTGGCTCATGCCTGTAATCCCAGCACTTTGGGAGGCTGAGGCCTGCGAATCACTTGGGGTTAGGAGTTCAAGACCAGCCTGACCAACATGGTGAAACCCCATCTCCATTAAAAATATAAAAATTAGTTGGGCATGGTGGCATACGCCTGTAATCCCAACTGCTCGGGAGGCTAAGGCACGAGAATCACTTGAACCCAGGAGGAAGAGGTTGCAGTGAGCCAAGATTGTGCCACTGCACTCCAGTTTGGGCAACAGAGTGACACTCTGTCTCAAAAAAAAAAAATAAAATAAAGAATCCCTAGGAAACAGTTCATTGAGAGCCTGTGTCTAGAGACCCCTGAAAGATCTTGGTATTTCCCTTCTCCTGTGTATGGTCACTTGAGAAAATGGCAAGTTACTTTAGGGAAGAAAAGAAAAAAAAAGTCAGTATGCATTTGTATAGTGTTACACAGCCCTTCCTCCAGGGCTTCTTCAAACTTTTCTTCAGATAAGAAACTTGAAGTCCATGAACGGGCTTCATTGTGAAAACTGAATGGGAGGTTTTGGCTCTCCTGTGTGAACTTTAAAGTCCAGTTGTTAGCCCTGGGTTTTTCTATTAAACGCATCAGGTGACATTTTAGAACCTACCCATCTATTTCCTTCCTAGGAAAAACATAATCAGTTAACAACCGTCAGCTCTGTGAGGGTCAAAACATTCAGACTACCACATTATCTCTATTTTCTGCTACCCCTTATGGAAATTATGTTTACTTTGCTTCTCATGGCTAACTATTGCCATTTGGTCTTTGTCACTTGGAGATCCCACCAGCTCCACTAAAACCAGGGACCACATCTCACTAGTGACACATCCTTCTTTCATCCTGGCCTACACAGACAAACCCCATAGAACTTTCCAAAGATGTTGGTACTCCTATCACTGATGCATTTTTTCAGTGTCTTAATAAAGTAAGTATTTTTTTTCCAGGAAGATATAGCGGTCATCGGGATGTGCAGTTTCACAAGACAAATTTACTGCAACATCTCTATCATCTTATCTTTTGGTTTCCTTCCTCTACATGATGTTAAGAAAGCTATGACTTCTCAACTTTACTAAACAAACTATTATAGGCACTTCCAGCTGCTAGAGGTAGCACATGACATCCAGGATCTCTTGCAATGCCCTCACCAGTAAATTTAAACTTAATATTAAATTCCATTCTCCTTGATTTAACATTCTTAGAGTCCATTCACATGTATTTCTCAGATTTCTGCCAATATAAATTGGCATAACCTTGCAATTCCTTTGAGTATAAGTTGTTTTCTCCTGCTCATACTATGCAGTTTTCTTTTCAGAGCATGATGAGATCTGACTCTACTTATTGGTCTAATGGCCATGAGGGATGATGGGATCGACTTTGAGGAGAATGGGCATCGCTTTGTAGGATGGGACTGGAAAGTTAGGATCAAGATCACATGTGAAAGAGTTACTATCTTGTCTCAGCAGCTTCTTCCTCACCCTGGACAGCGGCCTGGGCCTCTGAGCTCACGTAAGCTCAATCCCTGTGCTTGGAAAGGGAGTCTTACCACCTTGGGGTTCTGAATGGTTACTTAGATAGATGGGACCCCGAAATGTTTTGAAACAAAGTCTAAAAGCCTGATGCCACTGGTACTGTCAAGGAAGATTTGTTCTTGTCTGCAACTAATTGGCTTTTACATAGCTTTGTATGTAAAATTCATCACAGTTTTATTAGAATTTGGGAAATGCTGAATCAAGGAATTGTTTGAATAAGAATGATGTAAAGAATGCTATCACAGAAGGATAATATCATTATCATCAACTAATGGTCAGGTAGTTCTCAGTGAATTAAAAGTATTGAGGCTGGGCTCAAGGAATATATCAAGGTTGCCTGACTCAGACACTGACTGGCTGTGACTTTGGGCAAATCATTTAATCTGAGCCCCAAGTATTTTTTATGTGAGATGGTAAAGTAATGCCACCTGACTACCCACAAGACAATTATAAGGATAAAATAAGAGTGAGGTTTGCTAGAATGGTATACAGTACTGGGCAAAGGATTTAAGGATAAAAATGTGGATATCTACACACAAAAATCTGTTCTAATTCTTATTTTCTGTTGTGAGACAAGAATGAGATTGATATATGATTGCAGTGGTCATGCACTGATTTTATTTTATCGTAAGGAATACAGCTCCCTGTTGAAGCATATGGGAATTTGTTACAATATTCTGTCGTTTTTGTGTATGTATTGATTTTACATATAATGTCAAGAAGTTAAACAACTACAGGTCCCTAATTTAGAATCATTCTATATTTGGAGTGGTGTTAAGGAATAAAGCTTTTATTACAAAAGAAAGATGATTAGAAACAATTATGAAAAAAGTAAAAGTGTAAGAAGGAGGGTGATAAAGATAATAATGAATCAAAAAGTAAGAGTTATGCTTGATGCTAGAAAGGAATTGAGAAGGGGCAAATGAAATCTATTTTCTTTGTAAAGAAACAAAGGGTAGAAAATAGTAGTAAAAAGAAAAGAGAAGAAATCAAAAGACATTAAATACAATAATTTAGTGGATGGACAGGCAAGAGGCTCCCCATCCATGCCCAAGATTTCTGCTACCATATATGTGTGGAAGAGTTTCAAATCTATGAGACTTTAACCTGGACTAGTTTCCAGAAGCCTATTTCCAATGGGTTACCGGATATGTCTTCTTAAAGTACTGCAGTCCTTCAAACTCGGCGGCATGTCCAAAGCAGCAATTATTTCCAATTCCTCCATGCCCCCAAATCACACATACTTGCATATGCACATGTGTGCACACACATGCATACATACTCATTTGCTCTTCATTCTTATTCTCCTTGTCCTGGCTAATGCCACCCAAACATCCACTCACCCACACACTTTTTCTTCTCCATTCCTCCTCATATCCAATTGGCTATCAAGTCTTACTGCTTCTGCCTTCTGAATATATTTGTCATATTTGAACAAATTTGTCATATACTTAATTTGTATTCTTTTCAGATGTATTACAGAATGTTCCTAGCTGATCATCCTACCTGATCATCCTTTCAGTGCTGACTTTGTCTAAACTGTGGTCTTTCTAAAGCCCAGATCTGATAGTGCTACACCTCTGCTTAAAAGTCAAATAGTTTTGCTTTATATATTAGGCCCTCTATGATTGATTCCTTGCCGGCCTATTTAGCATTATTAGGTGCTAATTCACACTTGCCACCTTTCTACTGGTATAAGACTAATTGCAGTTTTTCTAAACATGGCTGCATATTTATACTTATGTGTTTTTGCACCTGCTTTTTTCTCCACATGGAGTGTTTTTCTGTCTAGTTGATGGACTTTTGGTCAATCTTTTAAGAGCAGGTTTAATAACCCCTTTCTCTGTGAAACCTTCATTGACACACATACCATGCCAACTCAAGCATAACATAATTAATATTCCCTTTAAGCCAACCATTGTCTCTCGTACATACCACTGATATGATACCTGATGCCATGTGTTTTCACGTCTGTCTCATCTTACAGTCTGAACTTGTCGAGGTCAGAAATCTTGTTTTGGATATTTCTATATCCTCAAAGACCAGCTCAATACCTGGTACATAAAAGGCTTTCATTCTGTGTTTAATGAGGAATGAATGCATATCTTGAATATCTGATTACCGGAGTCTGACATTAGCAGATCCTATTGATGTTTTTATGTCCTGAGCATAGTGCCATTTGTAATGAGTCCACATTGCCGCTTTGAGACTCCGATGCCACCTGCTTTCGTCACTGGTTATCTCTGGCTGCAATTGCTCCATGGCATAAATAACATATATTTCATGGATAACAAAGATATTTCAGAGTAAGTTCTCAAAGCCAAAGCCCTTTCACTGGTCATCCTACCTGTCTTTGTGGTCACTGGTTGGTAACTGTTTAGAGTTATTTCCAGATATGAATTCTGTGCCATTCTCACTTAGGAAGTGATATTTTGTTGTTTATCCTGGTTTTTGCTGAGGTAGGGGAAAATCTCATGTTTAGCGAGAGAAAATGCAAGTGCTATAGATAGCCAGAAGAGAGAAGACTGTCCTAGATCTGATAGTTTATAGTGCCTATTTCCAAGCTACCCTCTCCTGATAGTTGACCTCAGTTCTGGTGAAAATGTTTGGCTGCATTTTTCCAGCCCCATCATAAATGTTAATTTAATTATCAAACACTAGTGATGTCAGCATTGTCACTCATCCTGCTTAGGCTTAGGTGCTTTTTGAGTTACTTTTATAATGCTTTTTCAAATGGCAGGTAAACTAATTGGGGAAAGGGTTACATTTACAAGTTAGCTATGCTCCCTCACTATGCTTTCTCTGATTTGCATGTATTTGACTTGAAAATCAAAAGTCAGTGTGCAGTGGTACTGCTGTTCATTGGCTGTGATATCTATTTTATGAGATACTCATACAGGGAGGGAGTATTTTGAAATAGAGCTGTTTACCTTTAGTAGCTCTAATGCATGTGCTCATTAATGGCATTATCTCATTATCCAAGATGGGGCACTTAAATTGATAAACTGATGCTGCTTGGTGTGTGAACTGAGTGGGCAATGCACTTAGCAAGCACAGTGTGGGAAACTAGAATTTTGAGGAATATGCTTCCAAGGTAACTAGTTTTCAAAGCAGAATCACTACACTTCCTAAATAAAAATAAGACCATAGAGTATGAAAAACATACTAATATTTTAGTTAATGTATCCTTGCTTCTTGGAAATACAAAGCTAAAATTTACCTTTAAAAGTCATCTTGTAAAGAATTCTGAGATGGAAAATCTGTAAATGTTTGAAGGGCATGGAGAATTTGAGATATTTCCTAGCCAAGAGTTTAGACGAAAATCTAGACAACTATGGTGGTCTTTTATAGCCTTCAAGCGTATCTAAAGACATATTAAGTACACAGTGCTTTGATGAAGCAGGGGAAAAATGTAAAATAATTTGTTGGAAAATGTTTTCTAACTAATGGATTGTGGTATTAAAAAGTGAGAATGTATTAATATTCATTGAAATCTCAAAGGAGTTTATAAAAATCCTATGGGACAATTGAGTGACAGCTACAAGCTAATGGCTTAAAGACGTGATGATTTCCTGTGAAATCTTAAACAAGGGCATCTTTGGAACCAAAGGATTCTAGGACTTTTGGTGCCAACAGAGCTACTCTGCTATTTATTTGAAGCCAGTTGACTGAACCTACCTTATACCACAATCAAACACCCAAGGGCATCAAATTGGATAAAAGAAAAAACCACACATCCAAAAGATAACAACTTCAAAGGCTGAAGGAACATCAGCCCACAAAAATGAGGAAAAAAACAGCACAAGAACTCTGACACTCAAAAAGTCAGAGTGCCTTCTTTTCTCTAAACAACCACAATAGTTCTCCTGCCAGGGTTCTTAACTGGTCTGAGATGGCTGAAATGACAGAAATAGAATTCAGAATATGGATAGAAACAAAGGTCATTGAGATTCAGGAGAGCATTGAAACCACCAATCCAATAGGAACAAAGATCATAAAGATTCAGGAGAAAATTGAAGCCCAATTCTTAGGAAGCTAAGAATCACCATAAAATGATACAGGAGCTGACAGACAAAATAGCCAGGATAGAAAAGAAGGTAATTGACCTGATAAAACTGAAAAACATAAGAATTTTATAATGCAATTGCAGGTATTAACAGCAGAATAACCAAGGTGAGGAAAGAATCACAAAGCTTGAAGACCGGTTTTCTGAAATAAGACAATCAGACAATAATTTTAAAAAAGAATAAAAAGGAACAAATAAAACCTCCAAGAAATATGGGATTATGTAAAAGACTAAATCTGTGACTCATTGGTGTCCTTGAAAGAGGTGAGGAGAACGGAAGCAACTTGGAAAATATATTTAAGGATATAATCCATGAAAACTTCCCCAATCTAGCTAGAGAGGTCAAAATTCAAATTCAGGAAATGCAGAAAACCCCCACATGACACTTAACTAAAAGATCACCTTCAAGACACATAATCGTCAGATTCTTCAAAGTCAAAATGAAAGAAAAAATGTTAAAGGCAGCTGGAGAGAAAGGACAGGTTACCGACAAAGGCAAGTCCATCAGACTAACAGCAGACTGCTCAGCAGAAATTCTACAAGCCAGGAGAGATTAGGGGTCTATATTCAACATTCTATTTTATTTTATTTTATTTTATTTTTTATATTTCGAGACAGAGTCTCGCTCTGTCGCCCAGGCTGGAGTGCAGTGGCACGATCTCCATTCACTGCAAGCTCTGCCTCCTGGGTTCACGCCATTCTTCTGCCTCAGCCTCCTGAATAGCTGGGACTATAGGCGCCCGCCGCGGCGCCCGACTAATTTTTTGTATTTTTAGTGGAGACGGGGTTTCACCGTGTTAGCCAGGATGGTCTTGATCTCCTGACCTCATGATCCACCTGCCTCAGCCTCCCAAAGTGCTGGGATCACAGGCATGAGCCACTGCGTCCGGCCCAACATTCTTAAAGGAAAGAAATTCCAATCAAAAATTTCATATCCAGTGAAAATAAGCTTCATAAGCATAGGATAAATATCCTTTTTAGACAAGCAAATGCTGAGGAAATTTGTTACCATGAGACCTGCCTTAGAAGACTTTCTGAAAGAAGCACTAAATATGAAAGGAAAGACCATTACCAGCCATTACAAACCATACTTAAGTACTCAGACCAGTGACACTATAAAGCAACCACACAAACAAGTTGGCATAATAAACAGCTAAACATGATGACTGGATCAAATCCATACATACTAATACTAACCTGGGATGTAAATGGGCTAAATGCCCCAATTAAAAGACACAGAGTAGAAAGCTAATTAAAGAAGCAAGACGTAATGGTATGGTCTTCAAGAGACCCATCTCACCTGCAATGACAGCCATAGGCTCAAAATAAAGAAATGAGAAATAATTTACCCAGGAAATGGAAAACACAAAAAAGCAGGGGTTACAATTCTAGTTTCTGATAAAACAAACATTAAACCAAGAAGGATCAAAAAAAAAAAAAAAAAGGGAATTACATAATGTTAAAGTGTTCAATTTAACAAGAAGACATAACTATCCTAAATATATATGCACCCAATATAGGAGCACCCAGATTCATAAAGCAAGTTCTTAGAGACCTTCAAAGAGACCTAGACTCCCACACGATAATAGTGGGAGACTTCAACACCCTACTGACAGTATTAGATCATTGAGGCAGAAAATTAACAAAGATATTCTGGACTGCACTTAACACTGGACCAAAGAGATGTGATAGACATTTACAGAACTCTCCCCCACCCAAGACAAAAGAATACATTCTTCTCATCACCACATGGCACGTGCTCTAAAGTTGGCCACACAATGGAACATAAAACACTCCTCAGCAAATACAAAAGAATGAAAATCATACCAACCACTCTTTCAGACCACAGCACAATAAAAATAAAAGGATCAAGAAAATCACTTAAAACCTACAATTACATGGAAATTTAACAACCTGCTCCTGAATGACTTTTGGGTAAATAATGAAATTAAGGCAGAAGTCAAGAAGTGCTTTGAAACTAATGAGAACAAAAACAAAACCTATCAGATTCTACTGGACACAGCTAAGGCAGTGTTAAGGGGGAAGTTTACAGCACTAAATGCCCACAGTACAAAGTTAGAAAGATCTCAAATTAGCAAACTAACATCACAACAAAAAGTACTACAGGAGCAAGAGCAAACCAACCCCAAAGCTAGCAGAAGACAAAAAATAATTGGAGTCAGAGCTGAAATGAAAGAGATTGAGACACACAAAAGAATTGTCTAAAATATCAACAAATCCCAGCTACTTGGGAGGCTGAGGTAGGAGAATTGCTGAAACCCGGGAGGCAGAGGCTGCAGTTACCTGAGATCATGCCACTTCAGTCCAGCCTGGGCAACATAGCAAGACTGCATCTCAAAATAAATAAATAAAATAACAAATCCAGGAGTTTTTTTTTTAAAATTAATAAGGTAAATAGATCACTAGCTAGACTAATAAGGAAGAAAAGAGAGAAGATCCAAATAAACACAATTAGAAATGACGAAGGAGATATTACCATTGATGTGACAGAAATACAAATATCCATCAGAGACTATGATGAATACCTCTATGCATACAAACTAGAAAATCTAGAATAAACTGATAAATTTCTGGACACATACACCCTCCCAAGACTGAAGCAGGAAGAAATTAAATCACTGAACAGACCAATAATGAGCTCCAAAATTGCAGTAATAAATAGCCTAACAATCAAAAAAAGCCCAGGACTGGGTGGATTCACAGATGAATTCTACCAGAGGTACAAAGAAGAGCTCATACCATTTCTACTAAAACTATTAAAAAGCAATGAGTAGAAAGGACTCCTTCCAAAATCATTCTATGAGACCAGCATCATCCTAATACCAAAACATGGCAGAGCCACGACAAAAAAAAAAAGAAAACTTCAGACCAATATTCTTGATGAACTTTGATGCAAAAATCCTTTACAAAATACTGGCAAAGTGAATCCACCAGCACATCAAAAAGCTAATCCACCATGATCAATTAGGCTATATCCCTGAGATGCAAGTTTGGTTCAACACACTTAAATCAATAAATGTGATTTGTCACTTAAACAGAATTAAAAATAACCACATGATTATTTAAATAGATGCAGAAAGGCTTTAGATAAAATCCAACATCCCTTAATGTTAAAACCTTTCAACAAACTAGGTGTTGAAGGAACACACCTCAAAATAATAAGTACTATCTATGACAAAACCACAGTCAACATCATACTGATTGTGTGAAAGCTGGAAGCATCCCCCTTGAAAACTGGCACAGGACAAGGATGCTGTCTCTCACCACTCCTACTCAACATAGTAGTGGAAGTCCTGGCCAGAGCAAACAGGCAAGAGAAAGAAATAAAGGGCATTCGAATAGGAAGACAGGAAGTCAAACTATCCTTGTTTGCAGATGACATGATTCTATATCTAGAAAACCCCATAGCTGAGAACAAAAAGTTCTGTAAGCTGACAACCAACTTCAGCAAATTCTCAGGATACAAAAATCAATGTACAAAAATGACTAACATTCGTATATACCAACAACAGCCAAGCAAACAACCAAATCAGGAACACAATTTCATTCACAACTGCCACAAAAAGAGTCAAATACCTAGGAATACAGCTAACTAGGGAGGTAGAAAATCTCCACTATGAGTAGTAACAAAACATTGCTCAAAGAAATTAGAGATGATACAAACAAATGGAAAAAACCTTTTATGCTCATGGGTGGAAAGAAACAATATAATTAAAATGGCCATACTGTCCAAAGCAATGTATAGTTTAAATGCTATTCCTATCAAACTACCAATCTCACTCTTCTCAGAACTAGAAAAAAACTATTTTAAAATTTATATGGAACCAAAAAAGAGCCCCAAATACTGTTCAAACCAGAAATCCCATTACTGGGTATATACCCAAAGGAATATAAATCTTTCTATCATAAATACATGTGTACTTGAATGTTCAATGCAAAACTATTTACAATAGCAAAGACATGAAATCAACCTAAGTACCCATAACAATAGATTGGATAAAGGTAATGTGGTACATATACACTATGGAATACAATGTAGCCATAAAACGAATAAAATCATGTCTTTCGTGTGCATGGATGGAGCTGGAGGTCATTACTTTTGGCAAACTAACACAGAAACACAAAACCAAATACTGCATGTTCTCACTTATAAGTGGGAGCTAAATGATGAGAACACATGGACACAAAGTGGGGTACAACAGACACTGGGACCTACTCGAGGGTGGAGGGTGAGATGTGGGAGAGGATCAGAAAAAATAACTATTTGGTACTAGGCTTAGTATCTGGGTGACAAAATAATCTGTACAACAAACTCCTGTGAGTTTACCTATATAACAAACCTGCACAGGTATTCCTGAACCTGAAATAAAAGGTTTTTTTAATGAAGTGAGAAAGCTCAGGACCTTCAGATATGAGACTGGTGGATTTGTTAATAAACTTGACTTAGTCATTTACAATGTATACATGTATGAAAACATCATGTTATAGATCATAGATATATCCAAATTTTGTCAATTAAAAATAAATAATTTTAAAAAGACATGTATGTAAAAAGTGAGAATGCAAAGATGTTACTTATGAATCTTAAAGAAAAAGATAAGAATTTATAGTGCATATTCAAATTATGTTCAATCTTTTCTAAGTAAGAAATCCTGATTCAGTCCCATAGAAGTTGTAATAAAATCTCAGTTTTATTATACTCTATTACGTTAATAATACCCTCTTGTACTATTTATGGTCTCATGATCCTGTCCAGAGAGGAGCAAGTACAAACAGAGATATTCCAGGAGCAAACCTAAAGAGAAAGCACTGTAGGAAATATAGCCAAGATATCAGTCCATAGGGGCTTGGCTAATTTCATAAGGGGCCTGGGCCTTTGATAAGCATGAAGGGTGAGCAGTTAAGAGTCTTAAACTGGCTCAGACAGCAGTCAAATGTGTAGGAAATGTATATAAATGGCACTTAAAAGAGAATTCTTGAATATTGTATATGACAATGATTTCAACATACAGTTAAGAAAAAAATAGAATATAAAGTTGTGTATGCAACATGATCCAGATTTTACACACACACACACACAAATACAAGTAGCCATAGGGGATAAAAGCTAGAAACCATCTCTAGGTAGCATTATGGTTATTTTTTATGACTTCTTTGGCAGGTTCTGTGTCCCAAATATTCTATTACAAGCACACATTACTTTTGAAATCAATAATTAAAAAATGCAAGCATGGAAACTAATGGAAAAATGGCAGATAAGAGACAGGACTAACACACATCTCCCACTTAGATGGACAGAACAGCATGTGGAGACTCACACTGTGAACTTTTGCTCCAAGAACCAGTGCAAGAACATGCCAGGAAAACTGAAAGAATTCACAGTCCCTTTGAAAGAAGCAACTTGCCACTGCAAACTCTGCAAGAGAGCTGAAAAACTGAGCTCCCAAAGTGTGTGAGAGAGAAAGTCTTACTCTGAACACACATCCCCACTGGGGAACCTGAAAATCCAGATCAGAGAGAAGGATTTAACTTTACCTAGAGCTGAAACAGATTTAGGGGGGCAAGTGAAATATAAAAGTAGAAGAAAAGGCAGGAAGAGCCCTCTAGACACTCTCAGTTCCTAGCTCAAACCCAGGGAAGCCATTCCCGGCTTTATCACACAGGGGTCCTTGGGGAAGGCAGCCAGTGGAATAGGGGAGAGGGCCACAGGATGAAGGAATCTTCCAACTGAATTTTGTAATAATTTTGACTGTGCATGAACTTCCCTGAGCAGAATTTGGGAGGGCAAATTGGAAGTGCAGACACAACAGTAGAAGCTACAGCCAATGGTACAGACAGGCAGGGAGGAGTGAGGCCTGAGAGCCCTGCTTGTTTTCTCAGCAGGGAGGCTTGTAGCCTGGGACAAGATCTCAGACCTGCTCCCAGCTGCTTGGATATAAACTCAGTGCTGTTGCTGGGCAGTGGGGGAATGAGACAGGCCTTGCTGGCTGGCTGAGAGCTGGGTGAGGCCTGTCGCTTCCGGCTTTCCCTCAATTCCCTGACGACCTGTATGATGCAGTAGAGGGAGCCATAATTTTCCAGGAAACACAACTCCATTGGCCTGAGAACTACCCCTTCATCCCCAACAGTGGCTGCAGCAAGCCCCACCCAAGGAGAGTCTGAGCTCAGACCCACCTAACCCTGCCCCCACCTGATAGTTTTTCTCTACCTTCCTGGTAGCTGAAGACAACAGACATAAACTCTTAGGAGCTCTATGGCTCCACCCATCACCTGAGAAAACAAATACTTATCCTGGCCAATGTAGGGAAATATTATATCCTTCTTCCATTACTGTAGCTGGTGCTCTCTTGAAAGAACCACCTTCTGGTTGAAGGCCAACCAACTCTATTCATTACAGCAACTCAGAACAGAACAACCCTGCTTCAAAGAGGATAAAAACAACACCATGGCTAACCAGAGGTCCTGAGTCTGTTCACATGACAAATTCACCACTAGCATTATCAGCATTCGAGAAAACCAGCACACTAAACCCAACTACAACCAAGGACTCCCAGACAGTCCAGTCCACTCACCTGCCACCTCTACCAAAGCAGGTGCTGATATCTACAACTGGGAGACCCGGAAACAGATCAAATCACAGGACTCTTTGTAGCCATTCCCTAGCACCAGCCCAGAGCCCAATAGCCCAGCTGGGTGGCTATACCAGAAGAGCAACAGCAATCACTGAAGTCTGGCTCTCAGGAAGCCCCTCCCTGGGGGAAGGGAAAGAGCACCAAATCAAGGGATCACCCCATGGGACAAAAGAATCTGAACAGTAGCCACTGAGTTCCAGATCTTTCCACTGAACCAGTCTACCCAAATGAGAAGGAATTAGAAAAGTAATTCTGGTAATATGACAAAACATGACTCTACAACACCCCTGAAAGATCACACTAGCTTTCCAGCAACGGATCTAAACCAAGAAAAAAAATATCTGAATTGCCAGGTAAAGAATTCAGAAGATTGATTATTAAGCTACTCAACAAGGTACCAGAGAAAAGTATAAACCAACTTAAATACATTTAAAAATATATAGGATATTGATCAAAAAGTCCATCAAACAGTGGGCTAAGGACATGAATAGACAATTCTCAAAAGAAGATAAACAAATGGCCAATAAACATATGAAAAAATGTTCAACATCGCTAATTATCAGGGAAATGCAAATTAAAACCACAATGTGATACTACCTTACTCCTGCAGAAGTGGTAATAATTTAGAAGATCAAAAAATAAGAGATGTTGGTGTGGATGTGGTGAAAAGGGAACACTTTTACAATGCTGGTGGCAATGTAAACTTGTACAACCACCATGGAAAACAGTGTGGAGATTCCTTAAAGAAATTAAAGTAGAACTATCATTTGATTCAGCAATCCCACACTAGGTATCTACCAAGAGGAAAAGAAGTCATTATGTGAAAAAGACTCTTGCACATGCATGTTTATAGCAGCACAATTCATAATTGCAAAAATATAGAACCAGCCTAAATATCTATCAACCAATGAGTGGATAAATAAAATGTGGTATGTATATACCATGGAATACTATTCAGCCGTAAAAAGGAATGAAGTAATGGCATTCACAGGAACCTGAATGGAGTTGGAGACCATTATTCTAAGTGAAGTAACTCAGGAATCTAAAACCAAATGTTGTATGTTCTCACTTATAATTGGGAGCCAAGCTATGAGGATACAAAGGCATAAGAATGATGTAATGGACTCTGGGGACTCAGGGGGAAAGGTGGGAAAGGGGTGAGGGATAAAAGATTACACATTGGGTGAAGTATGCACTGCTTGGGTGATGGTGGCACCAAAATCTCAGAAATCACTGCTACAGAACTTATCCATGTAACCAAAAACCACCTGTTTCCCCAAAACTATTGAAATTTAAAAAAAAAAAACAACAAGCATGGAAGATGAAATATCTAACATTTTGTGATACCATGGTTTGTGAATTTTAGGGGATGGTTCAATAGAAGATATAGACAAAAATGGAAATTTAATTAGAGAGCTGAAGAAAAAAATATGAGTTGCAAGTAAAGTAAGAATGTCTCATTATGAGAGATAAAGTATTTGGTCATTTTGATGAGGACTTAATTACATAGAGGCTGTTAAAAGTAGAAGAAAAGGCAGGAAGGGTGATAGCTGCAAGTTTGTGGCAGTGGGTTATGGTGATTTACTGTTAGTTAAGATTATAGGAGGAATAAACTGTTTAAATATGCCATGACTTTTTCCACAGGTAACGAAGGCAAATTATAATGCTACATAAAAAAAGCAAATAGCGTAATTTAAAAGTAATAGGAAAATAATATCAAGATAGGTCACAAAATGAATATGACTGTATCTCTGAAGTAACAGCCATACATATGAGCACTGAAATGAGAGACTAGGAGCAAGTTCATGTGAGAAGAACACACTTTTCCTACTGTGCAATTTTGCCAGATATTGGTTCTAATAATATTGAAACTAATGATATACAATATGACCCTAAAATCCTACTTAAATGAGTAATGTTTTCTTCCAAATCATGTAGCTAGCAATTTTCTCAAAATAGAAAACAACTCATTTTTGAAAAATATAAGAAATTAACTTAGAGATAATTTAAATTTCGATGAGAAAAATAAAAATTCAGTAATGGAGAAAATACTGTTCTAACTTTGATAGGAGGAAATATGTTTCTTTTTTTCCCCAAGGAAGTTCCTCAGATAAATGTTTAAATGTGTTAAATTTTTCCTCTGGATATCTTCTTTTTTCAATCCCTTAGCTACTTGATAATTTTTAGTTTTTCTTCTTCCCACTTGAGTGGTTTCACTTTTGCCTCATCTTTCTTAGCTCACTCTTTGGAAAATGTCTACTGTTATTTGCAATACATCCTGAAATTAAGTCAATTATTTCAGTAATATTTACTCTTTAATCCTCAAAACTAATTTTTAAAAGAAGTATGTGACCTTCACTCCTCATATTTTAAGTCTCAGGCAAAAGGAAGCTTGGATATGCAATGGTAACAAGAAATTCCAAAGTGTCAGAGGCTTGAAAGAACCAAGTTTATTTCTTGCTCACACTGCCAGTTGGTTCATTATGGGTTGACAGGGTATCTGCCAATTGTAATCAGAGTTTCAGGCTGACAGAAGCTCCATCTCAACACAGGCTTCCATAATAATGACAGGGAAAAGAAAATATACAGTGCGTTCTGTGTTCTTTTATGTGATGGTTAGTCAGGTGGGACCATGAGAGAAGATGCTGGATAGGCTGAGGAGAACAAAGTTTATTATACTCACATGTCCTAGCAACAGGAGGCATGGCATACCACCTAGGGCCACATGTGAAAATACCAGGGTCAGTCTGCAGGCAGAAGGGATAGGCATGAGGGGAAGGAATAGGACACAGTCTTTATTGTAGTTTTAGAGGGAGCAGCAAGGCAAGACAGGGTAAACAGCTTAGGATTGGCTAATTAAAAAAATTCCAGTGAGCTCTAAGCTATAAGAATGGCCCCTAGTTGCCTGGAACCTAGCCCTGGGATGGTTAAGGTAGAGGAATATTGCCCCTTGAGGTGTATGGAACAGATAAAGGAGGTATGCGTCTGGATTGGTTAGGTTGCATGTTGAAGGCATGCTCCCAGAGAAGCCCCTTGCTATCTCTAAGGATCGACTAGCCCTGGGAGGAGCAGACTTTCCAGCCAGAAAGGCTTTTAAGATGTCAAAACCTAATATACAGAAAATAAAAATATAAACAATACATAGGGAAATGCACACTGGCTTTAAAAATTTCTGCTTGGAAGAGACCCACATTATTCTTCTCAATTTTTAATGGCCCAAGCAAGTCACAAGGCCATGCACGAGTTCAAGTGGACAGAAGGATACCTTCCCCATGCGTGTGGATATTGATGAAAAATGAGTTTATCATAGAGGGGAAGTTGTATTTGTTGCAAGTGTTTTCACCTAACCCCTTGCTGTTTCTCCAGTGCATGATTACCTGTTGCTTCAGTTTGACTGATCGCTTGATCATAGACACAATGGATGCCATTTTACCCAGCATGGCCTTAAGAATTTATGAGGCCCACTACTTCTCTAAGAACTTAGAAGAGTGAGAATTTTTTTTTCTTGTGGGGCTTCAGTGGTCAATAGGAAGTTACTTGAATACTAGGCAGGATCTGTCCCTACTTTCATTTCTGACTTTATTTGAGTATTCCTTTTTGTTTTTATTAAGTCTAGCTAAAGTTTTGTTCATCCTGTCAATCTTTACAAAGAACAGGTTTTGATGCCATTAATGCTCTCTTTTGTTTTTTATTCTCTATTTCGTGTATCTCCATTTTAATCTTTATTATTTCCTTCCTTCTACTAGCCAAGTAAAAGAAATTTCTAATTATTGTTTTATTCATTTTTCTTTTAAATTTTGTAGAGAACAAAAAGAGGAGTTACATAACAAAAATGCAATGTTAGTGGCTTTAATGTTTATCTACGTATTTACCTTTACCTAAGTTTTTTATTTATTCATATGGCTTCAAATTACTGTCTAATATTTCTTTAATTTCAGCCAGAAGAACCCCTTTTATCATTACTTAAAGGGAAAGTCTACTATCAACAAACTCAAGGTTTATTTGGGAATGTCTTAACTTTCTTTTTCGTTTTTGAAGGATAGTTTTACTGAATATAAAATTCGTGATTGACAGGTTTTTTTTTTTTTTTTCAGTTTCAGCACCTTCAACATGTTATCCTAATGCCTCTAGCCTCCGTGGTTTCCAAAGAGAAACCAGATATTAATCTAATCAAGGATCCCTTGCATGCGATGAATTGCTTCCCTCTTGCAGTTTCCAGGATTCTCTTTGTCTTTCAACAGCTATAATGTGTTTCAGTGTGGACCTCTTAGAGTTTATTCTGCTTGGAGTTCATTCAGCTTCTTGAATATGTAGTTTTATACTTTTTATTACGTTTCGAAAGTTTTTATTTATTATTTTTTCAGATATTTATTCTCTCCTTTTTTGTCCCTTCTCTTTTTCTTCCAAGACTCCCATTATATGTGTGTTAGATATGCAATGGTAACAAGAAATTCTAGAACTTAAAGTATAATGAAAAAAAAAAGAAAAAAAAAGAAATTCCATACAATTGTTAATGTCCTAAAGCTTTCTTCGACTCTGTTCAATTTTTTTTTTCTTTTTGTCTCCCTGCTCCTCAGACTGAATAATTTCAATTGACATGTTATCAAGTTCACCGGTTGTTTCTTTTGCCTACTTAAATCTGCTATTAGAATGTTATCAGCTTTCCATTTCAGTTTATAGTACTTTTTAGCTTCAAATTTTCTGTAAGTTTTTTGTTAATGCTTTTAAAAAATTTGAAGTTCTTTTTTCTTATACCATTCTCTTGGTGTTTATTCCTGGTTTCGTTTAACTCTTTGAACATGTTTCAAACAAAAGTTTTGAAGTTTTTGTCCAGTAATTCCAACATCTGTGTTTCCTTAGGAACTGTTTCTGTTAATTTCTCCTGTAAATGGGCCATACTTCCTTATTTCTTTGATGCCCTCTATTTTTTACTAAAAACTAGATGTTTTGTTTTTATAGTGTGGTAACTCTGGATATGAAATACTTTCCCCTCCTTGGGGTTTGTTCTTGTTGCCTGCTGTGTGCTGTAGCTATTTGTTTATTGACTTGTCTAAACTATTTTTGTAAAACATGTATTTGCATGTGTGGTCTCTGAAGTCTCTGTTTCCTTAGCTTATGTTCAGCTTGTGTTTTGAAGGACTTTTCCTTGAATGCAAGGAAAAAAAAATTGGGAAAGGGAGCAGTGAAGGAAAGAAGAAAAACGGAAAGAGTAAAATGAGAAAAATACTTAATTCTTGATAATTGGTTTTCTGTTGGGGCACCTTTTTAATACTTAACCGGGCTGTTTATAACTCTGCCTTAGCCTTCACTTGCTGATGATGCTGAGTCTAGAGATCAGCTAGAGATTAAAACTTAGGGTATTTTTAGGAATTTTCTGAGCATGCCTCCTGCTCTGGTCATGCATGGGGCTTTCTAAACTCCCCAGCATACATGGGTATTATTGAACCCTAATTTCTCAAACCCCAGGTTTTCCTATAAGCCTTTTGGCAATCTGTTTTTTGCCTCAACTGTAATATTTGGCCCCAGGTGATAACTGGCTGTTCGTTTGGTTTATAATGTCTTTAAGAAATTTCTTTTGCTTTTTCTACCCAGACTGAGTTCAAGTTAGGTGGAACTGAGTCGAGTGCCTTCTTTCAGTCCTTCTGGTAGTTTCTCATAGCATCTAGACAGGCAAAAATAGAGAACAACATTTATTTCATCTATCAGGTCTGCTTGGCTTCCTCCATAGCTAGAGACCACACAGGAGAACATATCTTATCATTTCCATGACCGACGGTGAGGCAGGGTGGTTGATGGGGTTAAGAACATATTAAAATAGCAAAAGGCTTTAGTTTTAAACTTCCTTTATTTATGTTAAAAGTTGTACTCTATAAACATTTGACTATGTTCCAGAGTACTTATGAAGGTGATGCTGACAGATTTTGATTTATATTTTGATATTTCTTTGGAGGGCAGACACTTGGAGCTATCTAGCCCTCCATTATTGCTGATGTCTTACCCTACATATGCCTTTATAAATGAGCATAAGACCTGCTAGGTTCGTAAACCAATAATGGTAACATTTTTAATACATTCTATGTAGTGGAGATATATCATATTATAGTTTAACTATTTAGAATCAATAAGATATGAGATGAATACACCCCACCAGCAACAAGCAAACAAACAAAACCCATCAAAATTGTGCAAATATGTAAAATCTTCTCAACTCCCAGGGCTTTGCTGAGGACTTGTCAGCTCTTTTCTAGTTTTACTCCAAATGCAGATCAGAAGCAGCAAATTAAAAGGTTAAGAACTGGAAGCCTTAAGAAGGAGAAAAAACCTGCACTAATGGAAGAAGTATATAGATAAGTTAAAAGCAGACATGGACTCAAAATACAGGAACCTGTTCAATTTTGTGTTTTAATTTTTGTGGGTACAGAGTAGGTGTATAGACTCACATCAGGTTAAATGTGGTATCCATTGCCTCAAGCATTTATCCTTTGTGTTATAAAAAATCCAATTATACTCTTTCAGTTATTTTAATATGTACAATTAAATCATTTTTGACTACAGTTGCCCTGCTGACCTAGAAAATACTAGGTCTTACTCATTCTTTCTATTTTTTTTGTAACCATTAACCACCCCACTCTCTCCCACCCTCTACTATCCTTCTCAGCCTCTGGTAACCGTCCTTCTACTCTATCTTGATGAGTTCAGTTATTTTAATTTTTACTTCCCACAAATAAGTGAGAACATGCTAAGTTTGTCTTCTGTGTCTGGCTTATTTCGTTTAACATTATGACCTCCAGTTTTTTTTTTTTTATACTTTAAGTTTTAGGGTACATGTGCACAACGTGCATGTTTGTTACATATGTACACATGTGCCATGTTGGTGTGCTGCACCCATTAACTCATCATTTAACATTAGGTATATCTCCTAATGCTATCCTTCCCCCTCCCCCACCCCACAACAGGCCCTGGTGTGTGATGTTCCCCTTCCTGTGTCCATGTGTTCTCATTGTTCTATTCCCACCTATGAGTGAGAACATGCAGTGTTTGGTTTTTTGTCCTTGTGATAGTTTGCTGAGAATGATGGTTTCCCTACAAAGGACATGAACTCATCATTTTTTATGGCTGCATAGTATTCCATGGTGTATATGTGCCACATTTTCTTAATCCAGTCTATCATTGTTGGACATTTGGGTTGGTTCCAAGTCTTTGCTATTGTGAATAGTGCATTATGGCCTCCAGTTTCATCCATGTTGTTGCAGATGACAGGATCTCATTCTTTTTTATGGCTGAATAGTACTCCATTGCATATACGTACCATATTTTCTTTATCAATTCATGTGTTTATGGAAACTTAGGTTGCATCAAAATCTTAGCTATTGTAAATAGTGCTGCAATAAACATGAGAATCTAAATATCTTTTTATACAGACTAATTTCCGTTCTTTTGGATATATATCTAGGAGTGGGATTGCGGAATCATATGGAAGCTCTATTTTTAGTTTTTGGAACCTCCAAGCTGTAGTGGTTGTAATAATTTGCATTCTCACCAAAAGTGAATGAGGGTTCCCTTTTCTTTACATCCTCACCAGCATTTGTTATTGTCTGACTTTTGGATAAAAACCATTCTAATTGGGGTGAGATGGTATTTCACTGTAGTTTTGATTTACGTTGCTCTGATGATCAGTGATGTACAGCACCTTTTTATATACCTATTTGCCATTTGTATGTCTTCTTTTAAGAAATGCTCTGTTCAGATATTTTGTCCATTTTTTAATTGGATTATTAGATTTCTTCCTATAGAGTTGAGTTCCTTATATATTCTGGTTATTAAACCATTGTCAGATGGGTAGTTTGTAGATTTATTTTTCCTATTCTGTGGGTTGTATCTTTACATTGTTAATTGTTTCCTTTGCTGTGCAGAAGACTTTTAACTTGATATGATCCCATTTGTCCATTTTTGCTTTGGTTGCCTATATGCTTGTAGGGCATTAGTCAAGAAATCTTTGCCCAGTCCAATATCCTGGAGAGTTTCTCCAACATTTTCTTGAAGTAGTTTCATAGTTTGAGATCTTAGATGTAAGTCTTTAATCCATCTTGACTTGATTTTTGTAAATGGTAAGGAATAGGGGTCTAATTTCTTTGGCATATAGATAT
This sequence comes from Nomascus leucogenys, assembly GCF_006542625.1. Classification (NCBI taxonomy): domain Eukaryota; kingdom Metazoa; phylum Chordata; class Mammalia; order Primates; family Hylobatidae; genus Nomascus; species Nomascus leucogenys. The sequence continues at coordinate 38,109,193 of NC_044402.1, read as the reverse complement.
CCAGTTTTCCCAGCACCATTTATTGAAGAGACTGTCCATTCCCTAGTGTATATTCTTTGCACCTTTGTCAAAACCAAAATCACTGTAGATGTGTGGGTTTATCTTTGGGTTCTTTATTCTGTTACACTGATCCATGTTTCTGTTTTTATGCCAGTTCCAAGTTGTCTTCGTTACTATAACTCTGTACTATATCTTAAAGTTGGGTAATGTGATTCTTTCACTTTTGTTCTTTTTGCTTAAGCTAGCTTTGATTATTCTGCATCTTTTGTGGTTTCACATAAATTTTAGGGTTGTGTTTTCTATTTCTGTGAAGATTGTCATTGGTGCTTTGATAGAGGTTGCATTAAATCTGTAGACTGTTTTGGGTAGTATGAACATTTTAATAATATTAATTCTTCCAGTCCATAAATATGGAATATCTTTTGGTGTGTCTCCTTCAAGGTCTTGCTTCAGTGTTTTATAGTTTTCATTGTAGAGATCTTTCAATTATTTGGTTAATTTCTAACATGTTTTTCTTCATTTGTTGCTATTGTGGATATGGTTACTTTCTTAGTTTTTTTCTTAAGATGGTTGGCTGTTGGCATATAGAAATGCTCCTGATTTTTGTATGCTGATTTTGTATTCTGCAACTTCACTGAATTTGTTTATTAGTTCTAATAGCTTTTTGGTGGAGTCCCTAGGTTTTTCCAAATATAAGATTATATAATCTATAAACAAGAATAATTTGACTTCTACTTTCCAATTTGGATGCCTTTTTTTTTCTCTTGTCTGATTGCAGTAGCTAGAAATTCCAGTCCTATGTTGAATAACTGTGGTGAAAGTGTGCATTCTTTCTTTGTCCCCAATCTTAAGAGGAAAGGCTTTTATTTTTTCATCATTCAGTATGATACTAGCTGTGCTTCTGTCATATATGGCTTTTATTATGTTGAGGTATGTTCCTTCTATACCGATTTTTGAGGGTTTTTATAATGAACGAATGTTCAATTTTATCAGATGTTTTTTCAGCATCAATTAAAATGATCATACGTTTTTTATCCTTCATTCTGTTGTTATAATGTATGACATTGATTGATTTACATATGTTGAGCCATCCTTGCATCACCCACTTGGTCATGGTGAATGTTTTTAATGTGTTTTTAAATTTGGTTTGCTACCATTTTGTTGAGAATTTGTGCATCAATATTTATCAGAGATATTGGCCTATTGTTTAATTTTTATATGTATTTTTGTCTGGTTTAACTATCAGGGTAATGCTGGCCTTGTATAATGAGTTTGAAATTATTCCCTCTATTTCTCAGAATAGTTTGAGTAGGATTGGTATTAATTCTTCTTTAAATGTTTGGTGTCATCCATCAGTGAAGTGATCAGGTCTGGGCTTTATTTTATTTTATTTTTTTGCTAGGAGACTTTTTATTACAGCATCGATCTCATTTTTATTCATCTGTTCAGGTTTTGAATTTCCTTGTGAGTTCAATATTGGTAACTTGTGTCTAGAAATTTATTCATTTCTTCTGAATTTTCCAATTTACTGTCATACAGTTGTTCATAGTAGCCACTAATGATTCTCTGAATTTCTGAGGTATCAGTCATAATGCCTTCTTTTTCATCTCTGATCTTGTTTATTTAGGACTTCTCTCCTTTTTTTTCTTAGTCTGGCTACATGTCAATTTTATTTACCTTTTCAAAACACCAGCTTTTTGTTTTGTTGATCTGCTTTTTTCCTCATTTCAAATTTATTTCTTCTCTTACCTTTATAATTTCTTTTATTCTACTAATTTTGGGTTTGCTTTGCTTTTGCTTTTCTAGTTCATTAAGAGGCATTCTTAGGTTGTTTATTTGACATTTTTCTCCTTCTTTGATATAGGCATTAATGGCTATAAAATTCCCTCTTAGTACTACTTGTATTATATCCCATAGATTTTGGGATTTTGTGTTTTTATTATCATTTGTTTCAATAAATTTTTCAATTTCATTCTTAATTTCTTTATTGAACCACTGATTATTCAGGAGCACGTTGTGTAATTTCCATGTGTTTGTATAATTTTTAAAATTCTTTTTGTTATTGATTTCTAGTATTATTCCATTGTGGTCAGAGAACATATTTGATATTTCAATATTTTGAATATTTTTAGACTTGTTTTTTGATCTAGGATATGATCTATCCTTGAGATGATCCATGTGCTGACGAAAATAATGTGTGTTCTGCAGCTGTTGGATGAAATGTTCTGTAAATATCTATTAAGTCCATTTGGTCTACAGTACAGATTAATTGTGATATTTCTTTTTTTTTTTTTGATTTTCTGTCTGTATGATCTGTTCTATGCTGAGAGTGGGGTGCTGAAGCCTCCAGATATTATTTTAATGGGATAAATCTCTCTCTTTTGCTCTAATAGTGTTTGCTTTAATATATCTCTGTGCTCCAGTGTTGGGCGTATATATATTTACAATTGTTACACTCTCTCTTGCTGAATTGACCCCTTTATCATTATATGATTACCTTGTCTCTTTTTATATTTTTTATTTTAAAATCTATTTTTTTCTGATGTAAGTATAGCTACTCCTTTTTTGTTGTTTGTTTCAATTGACATGGAATATCTTTTTTTTCAGTCTATGTGTGTCTTTATAAGTGAAGTATGTTTCTTGTGGGCAACAGATCATTGGGTCTTTTTTAAAAAATGTATTCAGCCACTTTAGTTTATTTACATTCAATGTTATTATTGATATGTAAGAATTTACTCCTGCCATTTTGTTATTCACTTTCTCTTTTTTAGTGGTCTTCTTTTCTCTTCTTTCTTTCTTTCATTCCTTCCTGTCTTCCTTTTAGTGAAAGTGATTTTCTCTGGTGGTATGATTTAATTTCTTGCTTTTTATTTTTTTCTGTATGCATTCTATGAATTTTAATTTGAGATTGCTGTGAGACTTGCAAATAATACCTTATAATTCATTATTTTAAGCTGATAACACTGTCTGCATAAACAAGCAAGCAAAAAGAAAACTAATAAAAATGTTACACCTTAACTTTGTCCCCTTTTGGCTTAACTTTTTGTTGTTTTTATTTATATCTATTGTACTATGCCATGAAAAACTGTTGTTATTATTATTTTTGATTGGTTCATCATTTAGTTTTTCTTAAGATAAAAGTAGTTTACACACCATAGTTACAGTGTTATAATATTCTGTAGTTTTCTGTGTACTTACTATTGCCAGTGAGTTTTGTAATTTCACATGATTTCTTCTTCTTTATTAATATCCTTTTCTTTCTGATTGAAGAACTCTCTTTAGCATTTTTTTAGGACAAGTCCTGTGTTGATAAAATCATTCAGTTTTTGTTTGTCTGGGAAAGTCTTTATTTCTCCTTCATGTTTGAAGAATATATTTTGCCAGATATACTATTCTAGGGTATAAGTTTTTTTTTTTTCTTTAGCACTTTAAGTATGTCATGGCACTCTCTCCTGGCCTCTACAGTTTCCACTGAAAAGTCTGCTGCTAGATGTACTGGAGTTCTATCATATGTTGTTTCTTTTCTCTTGATGCTTTTAGAATCCTTTCTTTATCCTTGATCCTTAGGAGTTTGATTATTAAATGCCTGGAGCTAGTCATCATTGGGTTAAATTTGCTTGATGTTCTATAACTTTCTTGTACTTAAATATTGATCTGTTTTTCTAGGTTTGGGACGTTTTCTGATATTATCTCTTTGAATAAACTTTCCATCCCTATCTTCTTCTCTACTTCCTTTATAAGGCCTATGAGTTTTAGATTTGCCCTTCTGAGGTTATTTTCTAGATCCTGAAGGCATGCTTCGGTTTACTTTTATTTTTTCCTTCTCCTACTGTATATTTTCAAATAGCCTGCCTTCAAGCTCACCAATTTCTTCTGCTTGATTAATTCTGCCATTAAAAGACTCTGATGCATTCTTTCTTATGCCAATTATATTTTTCAACTCCAGAATTTCTGCTTTATTATTTTAAATTATAGCAATTTCTTTGTTAAATTTATGTGATAGAATTCTGAATTCCTTCTCTGTGTTATCTTGAATTTCTTTGAGTTTCCTCAAAAGAGCTATTTTTAATTATTTCTCTGAAAGATCACATATCTGTTTCTTCAGGATTAGTCCCTGGTGCATTAGTTCATTTAATGAGGTGGTATTTTTCTGGGTGTTCTTGATGCAGGTGGGTGTTTACTTGTGTCTGGGCATTGAAGAGTTAGACATTTATTGCAGTCATCACAGTCTGGGCTTCTTTCTACTCATCTTTTTGGGAAAGGCTTTTCAGGTATTCAAAATGACTTGGCTGTTTTAATGTAAGCCGTATCTCTATTAGGGTGCACCAAAACTCAGCCATGCTGTGGTTCTTGCAGACTCATAGCGGTACTACTTTGGTCATCTTGGATAATATCTGGAAGAAATATCGGCATTACCAGGAAAAGACTCTAGTTCTCTTTCCTTACTTTGTCCCAAACAAGCATAGTCTCTTTCCCTGTTCCGAGCTGCCTGGAGCTGGGGATGTGGTGTTACAAGTTCCCCTGTGGCCACCACCACTAAGACTGTGATGAATCAGACCTAAAGCCCACTACCTGTCCTTTGTCTATGTTTGTTAAGGCACTGGAGCTCTACTATCACCAAGTGGTGAAGCTAGCCAGGCTTATGTCCTTTGTTTCAGGGCAATGAGCTTTGTCAGGCCCTGGGTGGGTGTAGAATTGCCATCCAGGATCCCGGGACTGGAGTAAAAAACCTGGTGTTCTACTGTACTGCAACTGAGCTGACACTCAAACCATGAGATGCAGTCCTTCTCACTCTTCCTCCCCTTTCCACAGGCAGAGGAGCTTCACTCCATGGCCACCAGTGCCACAGGCCCTTGGGGAGTACTGCCAGACTACCAGTGATGTTCCCTTCAGGCCCAAGGGCTCTTCAGTCAACTTTCAGTGAATGCTGCCTGGTCTGGGACTCACTCTTCAGGGAAGTGGGCTTCCCTGTGGTGCAGAGAAGGTCCAGAAATTCCATCCAAGTGTCAAGACCTGGAATCAGGGACCCCAATAGCCTTCTTGGTCTTCACACCCCTGTGACTGAGCTAGTACCTAAGGTGCAAGACAAAGTCCCTTTTCTTTTTCCTCGTCTTTTCTCAAGCAGAAGGAGTCTCTCCCCATAGCTACCATACCTTGGAATGTGTTGAGTCTCAGTTGAAGCCAGCAAGTCTCAGAATCTCACCCAAGTCCCATGGTGTACTACCTAGGTATTGCTGCTGGTTATTCAGGGTTCAAGGGGTCTTTAGTCAGAAGGTGATGGGTCATCCCAGGGCTGGGTGATTCCCTTCAAGACAGTGGGTTTCCTTTTGGCCTAGGATGTGTCTAGAAATGTTATCTGGGAGTCAGGGCCTGGAATGGGGGACTCATGACTCTGACTGTTGCCTTATCCTACTGTTGCTGAGCTGGTATCCAAGATGCAAAACAAATATCCTCATCATTCTTCTCTCTCCTCTCCTCAAGTGAAACAAAGGGGTCTCTTTTGGAGTTATGAGTTGTGCAGCCTGAGGTTGGGGGGTGGGTGGAACCCTGGCAGGTATCTGAGTAGGTCTCATGCCCCCAAAGTCCACTAGTTCTGAGCCCAGTTCAGCACTAGAACTCACCTAGAAGTTGCAGTCCTTGTGGCCTAGGGTACCTTTCAAATTTATTTATAGGCCCTGAGCAATTCAGCCCACAGTGGCAAGGTTTGCTGGAACTCAAGTTCTGACCACTGAGATGTGCAATTTCCCTCTTGATAGGCCTGGTTTAAATAATCCTTCTATGGACAGGCATCAACTGTGTTCATCCAGGTTTTGCTTTCTGCTGTGACAAGGCAGCACTGAGTTTAATGTAATGTCTCACAGTTGCTGCACTTTTCCTCTCCCAAGAGCACAAATTCTCTGTGCTGTGTGGCTGTTGCCAGGAGATGGAGGAAGGGTGGCATTGGTGATTTGAAACTCCCTCCTACCATCTTCAATGCCTCTTTCATTGATATGAAGTTAAAACCAGATACTGTGAGTGCTTACCTGATTTTTTTGATTCTTATAAAGGTGTTTGTGTGTGTGTGCATGTGTGTGTGTGTAGATAGTTGCTAAGTTGGTGTTTTTGTAGGGGGAATAATTGGTGTAGCCTTCTATTCAGGCATCTTGCTGTGTCCCCACTTTCAAGATACAGATATTTGGGTGGTACATGTAATATATGAGTGAAAAATCAGTAGCCATCAAGGATATTATTATACAGTAGGGCTCAACTAAAAATTAAACAACTGATATCTTTTGCAATGTGAGATCTCGCAGTAATAAGTATAGACTAATGATGTTAACAATAATAAAACTAATGGTTTGATTTTCACTTTATTCCAGATTGTGATCTAAGAGTTCTATATCTATAAACCTATTTAATCATTATCAGGTATACTGTTAGTTGCCCCTGTTTACAGTGAATGCACAGACATGTCACAAGGTCACATGGCAATGTCAGAGAATGGCTGAGAAGGGATTCAGACCCAGGCGTTAGAGCCCATGCTTCCAAACATTTCAGTGTGTCAATAAACATGGAATTTGAAATCTGTGATTATTATACCAATGACTGCCAAGACCAAAGTATATCTGATTCTCAAATGAATTATACATCCATTTATCTCCTGGTCTCTTTCCCTCTTCTCACTGCCACAGAAAAATTATAATTTTTAATAGTGATTAATAATTAAATTTTATCCTTAGTGTTATACTTAGATAGACCTCCTGAAACCTCATCTCCACTCCAATGCAGTGCTTGAACTAGACCCTTTTATGCAGAGTGAGGTTACCAATAGACTGGGAAGATTAGCTCTGAATACCAAAAAGAGGCGAAGGGTGGCTTCTGGGTCAATTGCGTGGAGTATTCCAGAAAGTTAGAAACAAATCATAGTAGGTTATTCAAAGTCCTAAGTTAAAATCTTACACTATTTAATCAAGCTGTTCATTCGTGCAGGTTACTAAACCTCTTCTCTGATATTTCCTAGACAATAAAATGGGGATGCTAATACTTAACTAGTGGCTTAATTATTCATTTTATAAAAGTATTTTGAGCATCTATTATGTCCAGGAGTACATTAAACCAATCATATTTGGGCCCTCACTCAACTTACAGTCCAGTTGAGAAGACAGAAAAAGTGTAATCCAATCAATAATTTCAAAGAATGATAAGTACTCTGAAAGAAATTCAAGAACAATGGGATGAAGTGAATAGTGGGAGAGGTCAGGGATAACTTATTAGTTAAATGAAATTTGGACTGACAAATAAATGATGTGATGGAACTGATACAATAATGATGAAAGAGAAGACAGCAGAAACAGAAGGAATAGCCTGGGGAAAAGCATCAAGGTGGGGATGCACTTTACACACAGAAAATACAAAAATAGGCCAGATAACTCAGAGACATGACCCAGAGGAAGTAGTGAGGGAGGTGAGGTTGAAGAGAAAGCCCAGAGCCAGACCATATCAGTTGGAACTTAGGGTAACATTTGCTGTGAAATCATGGTATGCATCATTATGTTTCCAGAACATGGTAAATTTATCAACAACTTTATATAAAATTTATCTTGGAGAGGATGGGTTAAAGGTGGGTTGTACTAGCCTTCCTTATATGTGGTTATCCTCTGTGTAGCATCAGATGTTATTTTCTTGGCAGTCCCCATGGCTCCGCACATTGACTGTTATTGCTGCTACCTATACTATCATGCTTATTTTGTGTATTCCCATTTTAGCACTTTACAGAAATCATATAATCTTAATGCTGGAAGGCCTCTAGGGATCAGGTAGGCCAATGTCTTAATTTTACAGATGTGGAGACGGAGACCCAAAAGAGGAAAAGTTTTCAATGCTTTTTGCAGAACCTCTGCAGTCTCTGTGAGAGTTTTTTTCTTCTGTTTATGAACTTTTAAATCCTTCAGTACTTCTGTGCCTTTAATAGTTCTGGTCATTTCCACATCCCCAGGACAAGCATCCTGAATACTGATTCTTTTCAGATATTTTGCAAACTCACTTCCCATTTTAAGATGGGACTACAAGAGCAGTTTCTCCCTAACAACTTGTTATTATATCTGCTTCTGTTGAAGTTTAGTTAATTTTCTCATGAACAGTAAAATTTCCAGCACCGTAAGCCAGCTCCTTTTTTTCCTGCTCTCTTTCAGGTTATGGCTGCTTAGTGAAGGCAGAACCCATTTTTTTTTGTAGAGACCTGTGGATTTATCAACTGTCTGCAGGAAAAGTTCTTATTCACATTGCTCTTTTTGCCTGAGTTACAAGTTGTTGGATATATCTAAAGTCTCTGGCCTGGGTGGGAAAATAAAGTGATCTTTTCTCATTTGCTCAGTCTGACTCCAGCAGTTTGCAGATTTGAAGTGAAACATTGCTTAACTTGTTCCTTTGACATTGCCTGAAAGACAGAGTTCAGGCACACTTTTTCCATTATCATTCTTTCTTTGCTTGTACAATTTTTGGTTGTGTTGAAGGAGGTTGATAGACACCAGCATAATATCTCACAAATGGAACTGTTGTTGAGAGACTGTTTCTATGTGTGGCACTGGGCTCATTCTACCTGAGTAAACGTTTCTAAACCACTTGCTTCAGGCTTGATTCTCATGTTTGTCAAGTAGAAAGTATTGTTCTACTAGCTCTGGATCTGAACTCAACTTTTATGAACTTCTTGAAGAAAGGAAATAAAGACTTTAGACATGACATGGTATCTAGTTCACTTATTTATTAAAAATAAAACTTTATAGAAAATTTGCAAAAAAGTAAATGATATAGAATAGGGAACACATGATGGACCTATGTAGAAAACACAGTGACTTGGGTACAACTTCCCAAATAACACACAATGTCCCTTTGTATCTTTTCTTTATTGTTATTATTATTGTTGAACTTTACGTTCTGGGGTACATGTGCAAAACCTGCAGATTTGTTAAATAGGTATACACATGCCATGGTGGTTTGCTGCACCTATCAACCCGTAATCTACGTTAGTTATTTCTCCAAATGCTATCCCTTCCCTAGCCCCCCACACCCCAACAGGCCCCAGTATGTGATGTTCACCTTCCTGTGTCCATATGTTCTTATTGTTCGACTCCCACTTATGAGTGAGAACATGTGGTGTTTGGTTTTCTGTTCGTGTGTTAGTTTGCTGAGAATGATGGTTTCCAGCTTCATCCATGTCCCTGCAAAGGACATGAACTCATCCTTTTGTATGACTGCCTAGTATTCCATGGTGTATATGTGCCACATTTTCTTTATCCATTCTATCATTGATGGTCATTTGGGTTGGTTCCAACTGTTTGTTATTGTGAACAGTGCTGCAATAAACATATGTGTGCATGTGACTTTATAGTAGAATGACTTATAATCCTTTGGCTATATACACAGTAATGGGACTGCTGGGTCAAATGGTGGTTTTGCTTCTAGATTCTTGAGGAACCGCCACACTGTTTTCCACAATGGTTGAACTAATTTACACTTCCATCAACAGCGTAAAAGCGTTCCTATTTCTCCACATCCTCTCCAGCATCTGTTGTTTCCTGACTCTTTAATGATTGCCATTCTAACTGGCATGTGATGGTATCTCATTGTGGTTTTGATTTGCATTTCTCTAACGACCAGTGATGATGAACTTTTTTCATATGTTTGTTGGCTGCATAAATGTCTTCTTTTGAGAAGTGTCTCTTCATATCCTTCACCTACTTTTTGTTGGGGTTGTTTTTTTCTTGTAAATTTGGTTAAGTTCTTTGTAGATTCTGGATATTAGCCCTTTGTCAGATGGATAGATTGCTAAAATTTTCTCCCATTCTGTAGGTTGCCTGTTCACTCTGATGATAGTATCTTTTTCTGTGCAGAAGCTCTTTGGTTTAATTAGTTTAATTTAGTTTAATTAGGTCCCATTTGTCAATTTTGGCTTTTGTTGCCTTTGCTTTTGGTGTTTTAGTCATGAAGTCTTTGCCCATGCCTATGTCCTGAATGGTATTGCCTAGGTTTTCTTCTAGAGTTTTTATGGTTTTAGGTCTTACATTTAAGTATTTAATGCATACTGAGCTAATTTTTGTGTAAGGTGTAAGGAAGAGGTCCAGTTTCAGTTTTCTGCATATGGCTAGCCAGTTTTCCCAATGCCACTTATTAAATAGGGAATCCTTTTCCCATTGCTTGTTTTTGCCAAGTTTGTCAAAGATCGGATGGTTGTAGATGTGTGGCATTGTTTCTGAGACCTCTGTTTTGTTTCATTGGTCTATATATCTGTTTTGGTACCAGTACTATGATATTTTGGTTACTGTAGCTTTGTAGTATTGTTTGAAGTCAGGTAGCGTGATGCTTCCAGCTTTGTTCTTTTTGCTTAGAATTGTCTTGGCTATGTGGGCTGTTTTTTGGTTCCATATGAAATTTAAAGTAGTTTTTTTCAATTCTGTGAAGAAAGTCAGTGGTAGCTTGATGGGGATAGCATTGAATCTATAAATTACTTTGGGCAGTATGGTCATTTTCATGATGTTGATTCTTCCAATCCATGAGCATGGAATGTTGTTTCATTTGTTGTTCTCCCGGAAGAGGTCCTTTCCAGCTCTTGTACAAACTACCATCAGAGAATACTATAAACACCTCTATGTGAATAAACTAGAAAATCTAGAAGAAATGGATAAGTTCCTGCACACATATACCCTCCCAAGTCTAAACCAGGAAGAAGTCTAATCCCTGAATAGACCAATAACAAGTTCTGAAATTGAGGTAGTAATTGAGCCTACCAACCATAAAACGTCCAGGACTAGATGGATTTATGGCTGAATTCTACCAGAGGTACAAAGAGGTACAAAGAGCTGGTAGCATTCCTTCTGAAACTATTCCAAACAACAGAAAAAGAGGGAATCCTCCCTAACTCATTTTATGAGGTCAGCATTACCCTGATACCAAAACCTCAGAGATACACAACAAGAAAAGAAAATTTCAGGCCAATATCCCTGATGAACATCAATGCGAAAATCCTCAACAAAATACTGACAAACTGAAACCAGCAGCACATCAAAAAGCTTATTCACCACAATCAAGTCTATATCACCTCTGGGATGCAAGGCTGGTTCAACACATGCAAATAAATAAATGTAATCTATCACATAAACAGAATCAATAACAAAAACCACATGATTATCTCAATAGATGCAGAAAAGGCCTTCAACAAAATTCAACAGAGCTTCATGCTAAAAACTCTCAATAAACTCGGTATTGATGGAAGGTATCTCAAAATAGTAAGAGCTATTTATGACAAACCCACAGCCAATATCATACTGAATGGGCAAAAACTGGAAGCATTCCCTTTGAAGATCGGCACAAGACAAAGATGCCTTCTCTCACCACTCCTATTCAACATAGTAATGGAAGTTCTGGCCAGGGCAATCAGGCAAGAGAAAGAAAAGAAAGCATATTTAAATAGCAAAAGAGGAAGTAAAATTGTCCCTGTTTGCAGATGACATGATCGTACATTTAGAAAACCCCATCGTCTCAGCCCAAAATCTCCTTAAGCTGATAAGCAATTTCAGCAATGTCTCAGGATACAAAATCAATGTGCAAAAATCACAAGCGTTCCTATACACCAATTACAGACAAACAGAGAGCCAAATCATGAGTGAACTCCCGTTCACAATTGCTAAAAAGAGAATAAAATACTTAGGTGTACAATCTTTGTATCTTTTCTCTACATCTTTTGTTTTAGTATCTGTAGGACTTGGAATAAGAAATGTTTATTTAGGAGGGGCTTCAAGATGGCTGACTAGATGTATCTGGTACTCACCTCTTGTATAGAGGGGACCAAAATACCAAGTAGATCGTCACACTTCATATAGATCATCTAAGAGAGAACACTGGAAATCAACAAAGTGATGGGAAGTCCTAACAGCAAGAAAGGAGATGGAAACAAGGCAGCCTGTTTGACCAAGATCCGCTGGGCATCTGAAGTGGCTCCCTAATAAGGGGGAAAAGTAAGTGAAAATCCCCCAGCAATCCATGTTCCTGCATGAACTCCTATAATATACACTGTTGGAGAGCCTGTCAACCCTCTTGAGCCTCTAGGGAACTGCCTGGAGACTGTGAGAAAGCTTTGCTCCAGAGACAGAGCTCACACTGGATCTCACAAACCCATAAGTCCTGAGCTGCTGCAGCACAGCACCATTTTGAAAGCACAGCTCCTGGCAGCCTACATCCTGCCCTGCTGCCAGGGTCAAGGAAGGAGCCATGGGCAGCAATCTCATTTCCCCCTACCCCCAGCAGAAAGGCGGCCATGCATTTTCACATGTCCTAAGGACAAATTCCACTGCCTGTATTGCACCAAGACTGCAGGCTGCTGCAGGGCTGAGGAGCAGCTGCCTGCCTATGGCTACATCCAGGGATAACATCCCTCCTATATCTAGTAGCAGGGCTGCAGTGCAGCTGTGGCCACCCCTACTTGAGCATTCCACTGGTTTCCTGGGGATTGCCCCATTCCTATCACAAGGAGCACCTGCATGGACCATGGGGAAGCCTGAAGGCAGGTTTGCCCAGCTTTGCTCCACTGCCTCCAGTACCTGAGCATACCATCCAGGGGTCTTACAATTACCCTCACACACCGTCTAGGGGCTTGGGGAATCACCCAGCCAGGTTTACTACCAGTGGCACCTGAGAACTCCTCCAAAGGTTTGAAATCAGGCCCACTCAACCTGCCACTACCCCCGTAGCTGGCACCCACCCACATGCACCACCTATAGGTTAGAGAAATGGCCCACTCAACACATTGCAGACACTGCCAACATCAGCGTGGGCTGCTTGGGTCCCTGAGGGTTGTCCCACTACTTGTTACTGTCATTGCCCTTGCCATGCTTGTTGCCCAGGGGCTTGAGAAACCACTCACCTATTTGACCCACCACATCCAATTTTTGTATCAAAAAAAGCCAGCTGGAGGCTTAAGAATTGACCTGTCTATACCCACTAATGCAAATTCCAGTATACACTGCCCTGGGTCCCATGAAAAGGCACTCTCAGTCCACAGCTGCCATTCCTGGGGCCTGCAGACTGGCCCACAGAGCATCCCAGTCCCCAGAAAAAATTCATCACAGCCTCCACTAACAATTATACCCTAAGCCACCAGGAAATCACAGACACCAGTGACACTGTTTACAGCTAAAGAAAACAGAGACTACACTACTGAACACACTCAGAATAAAAACCAAAGTGCCCTACCCACCTATCATTATAGATACATCATCAGGAAAAATTCTTCCCCATGACAGAAATTTTAAAAAATTGGAAGAAGTTACTGTTATAGAAGATGAACAGATATCAATTTAAGGAAACAAGAAACATGATAAAGCAAGAAAATATGACATCTCCAAAGGAAAATAATAATTCACCAGTAACAGATTGCAACTAAAGAGACATTTAGAAAATCATGGGGAAATAATTTGAAACATTAGTACTAAAGAAACTCGGTGAGATACAAGAGAATTCTGGAAAAACCATACAAAGAAACCAGAAAAACAATTCAGGATATGAATGGGAAATTTACCAAAGAGATAGATATAAAAATGAACCAAACAAATTCTGGAGCTAAATTATTCATTGAATAAAATACAAAATACATTTGAAAGCTTAAACAACAGACTAGATTAAGCAGACAAAGAATCTCAGAACTTGAAGACAGGTCTTTTGAAATAACCAAGTCATATAAAAAGTAAAAAATAAATAAAAGAATGAGCAAAGCATTCATGACATCTAGACATATGGGACACTATAAAGTGATGAAATATTCAAAATTTTGGCATCCCAAAAGGTGAATAGACAACAAAAGGGTTAGAAAAACTATGTAACAAATAATAGCTAAAAACTTCCCAAGTCTAGCAAGAGATTTAGACATCCAGATACAAGATTTCCAAATAGATACAATGTAGAAAGGTCTTCTCCATGGCACATTATAGTCAAACTGTCAAAAGTCAATGACAAATAGAAAATTCTGAAAACAGTAATCAAAAAGTATCTGTCACCTATAAAGGAATCCTTATCAGTAACAGCAAATTTCTCAGTAGACACTTTAGATGCCAGGAAAGAATGAGATGATACATTCAAAGTGCTGAAGGAAAAACAAAACAAAACAAAAAAAATACTGTCAGCTAACTTACTCTCTTCCCCCTTAGAAGAAACAGAATGGCTAAATAAATTTTTAAAAATGACCTAACTATATTCTGTCTACCAGAAACTCATCTCACCTATAAAAACACATATAGAAAAATAATGAGATGGAAATAGATATTTCATGCAAATGGAAGCAAAATGTGAGCAGGAATAGCTATATTTATGTCAGATGAAACAGATTTTAAGTCAAAACAGTAAAAAGAGACAAGGTCATTATGCAATGATAAAGGAATCAATTCAACAAGAGAATATAATTCTGAATATATATGTACCCAACATTGAAGCACCCAGATATATAAAGCAAATATTATTAGATCTAAAGCAAGAGATAGATTCTAATACAAGAATATTTGGGGACTTCAACACTTCACTTTCAGCATGAGACAGCTCACCCAGACAGAAAATTAATGTGAAACATTGTTCTTAAATTGCACATTAGATCAAATGTACCTAAATGATATTTATAGAATATTTTATCCAACAGCTGCAGAATATATATTCTTCTCTTCAGCACACAGAAATTTCTCCAGGATAGACCATATGTCAAGACACAAAACAAGTCTCAACAAATTTTTTAAGTTAAAATCATATCAGGTATCTTCTCAGACCATAGTGAAATAAAATTATAAATCAATACTGAGAAAAATTTTGAAAACTATAAGCACATGGAAATTAAACACTATTCTTCTGAATGACCATAGGGTCAAGAAATAAATTAAGGAAGAAATAAAACTTGAAACAAACAAAAATGAAGATGCAACACACTAAAAACCTATGCAATATAACAAAATCACTGCTAAAGGAGTATATAGTAATAAACACATACCAAAAATGTAGAAAGAGTTAAAATAAACAATTTAAGCATGTACCTCAAGGAACTAGAGAAGCAAAAACAAATCAAACTCAAAAATTACTAGAAGGAAAAAATAATAAGGATCACAGCAGAACTAAACAAAATAGAGACTAAAATAAGTACAAAGAATCAATGAAATAAAAGGTGGTTTTTGAAAAGATAAATAAAATTGATGAACCACTTGCTGGACTAATCACAAAAAGGGGATACTCAAATAAAACCAGAAATGAAAAAGGAGACATTACAACTGATACCATCAAAATACAAAAGACCTTCAAACATTTTTATAAACAACTGTACACTAACTAGAAAACCTATAAGAAATAGATAAATATAACCTGCCAAGATTGAATTAGAAAGAAATAGAAAACCTGAACAGACCAATGATGAGTAATGAGATTGAATCAGTAATCATCTCCCAAAAAAGAAAAGTCCAGGACCAGGTGGCTTTACTGACAAATTCTACCAAACTTTCAAAGAAGATCTAACACCAGTTCTCCTTAAATTAGTCCAAAAAATTGAAGATGAGGAGTTTCTCCCTAACTCATTCTATATGGCCAGCATTATCTTGTGTCTTGGTCTATTTGTACTGCTATAAAGGATTACCTGAGGCTACGTAATTTATAAAGAAAAGAGCTTTATTTGGCTTATGGTTTTGCAAGTTGTACAAAAAGCATGAAACCAATATCTGCTTCTGGTAAGGACCTCAGACTGCTTTGACAAATGATAGACGGTGAAGGGGAGCCAGAATATCACATGGCAAGAGAGGGAGAAAGAATGACGAGAGAGAGGTGCCAGGCTATTTTTATACCATCAGTTATCACAGGAAGTAAAAGTGAGAAGTCACTCATTATGGTAAGGATGGCACAAAGCCATTCATGAGAGATCTACCCCCATGATCCAAACACCTCTCACTAGGCTCCACCCTAAACACTGAGGATTAAGTTTCAACATGAGATATTTGTGGAGGGACAAATATCTAAATTATATTACTCTGCTACAAAACCAAACAAAGGATACAACAACAACAACAAAAAAGAAAACTAATATCCCTGGCTAACACAGACTCAAAAATTCTCAACAAAATACTGAATCCAACAGCACATCAATAAAATAATACACCATGATCAAGTGGGATTTATCCCAAGGATTCAAGGATAGTTCAACATATGCAAATGAATAAATGTGATATATCATTACACAATGAAGGACAAAAAACACTATGATCATCCTAATAGATGTAGAAAAAGCATTTGGTAAAATTCACCATCTTTCATTATAAAAGCCTCAACAAACTAGGCAAAGAAGCAACATACCTCAACATAATAAAGACCACATGTGACAAACAATAGCTAACATCATACTTGCTGGGGAAAAGTTGAAAGCCTTTCTCCTAAGAACTAGATCAAGACTAGAATGCCCACTTTTACCACTGCTATTCAACAAAGTACTGGAAATCCAAGCCAGAGCAATCAGGCAAGAAAAAAACAAATAAATAAAAGGTGTCCAAATTGGAAAAGAGAAAGTAAAATTGTCACTCTTCGCTGATGATTTCATCTTATACCTAGAAAAACATAAAGGCATTTCCAAAAAAACACAAAAACCTCTTAGGTCTAATAAATAAATTTAGTAAAGTAGCAAGATAGAAAATCAACATACAAAAATCAGTAGTATATATATATACCAATAATAAACTACCTGAGAAAGAAATCAAGAAGGCAATCCCATTTACAATAGCTACAAATAATAAAATGCCTAGGAGTACATTTAACAAAGGAAGTGAAATACAAAGAAAATCACAAAACACTAACAAAAGAAATTGAGTAAGACACAAACGAATGGAAAAATATCCCGTTTATGAATTAGAATAATTAATACTGCTAAAATGACCATACTGCTTAAAGAAATCTACACAGTCAATGTAATTTCTATCAAAATAGCAATGTCATTTTTCACGAAGTAGAAAACCATCCTAAAATTTTATAGAACCAAAAAAGAGCTTGAATAACCAAATCAATATGGGCACTGTATTAATCCATTTTCTCACTGCTAATAAAGACGTACCCAAGACTGGGTAATTTATACAGGATAAAGGTTTAATGGACTTATAGTTCCACATGGCTGGGGAAGCCTCACAATCATGGCAGAAAACAAAGAGGAGCAAGCCATGTTTTATGTGGATGGCAGCAGGCAAAGAAAGAGCTTGAGCAGGGAAACTTCCCCTTATAAAGCTATCAGATCTTCTGAGACTTATTCACTATCATGAGAACAGTACAGGAAAGACCTGCTCCATGATTCAGTTAACCCCCTCTGGGTCCCTCCCACAACATGTGGGAATTTAAGATGAGATTTGGGTGAGGACACAGCCAAACTATATCGGGCACAAAAAACAAAGCTGGAGCCATCATCACACTACCTGATTTGAAAATATGTTTCAAGGCTCTATTAACCAAAACCACATGGTATTGGCAAAAAAAAAATCACAAAAAACAAACAAAAAACCCAGACACATAGAACGGTAGAACAAAAAGGAGAATACAGAAATAAATCCATTGATTGCTCTTACAGCAATCTGTTTTTCGACAAAGACATCAAGAACATACGTCAGTGAAAGGACATGCTCTTCAATAAATGTTGCTGGGAAAATTGGACATTCATATGCAGAACAATGAAACTGGACCCCATTTCTCATAACATAAAAAAATAAGATGGACTAAAGACTTAAATATTAGATTTTATAAAACTATAAGCTACTAGATGAAAACATAGGGAAAACATTTTAGGACATTGGTCCAGGCAAAGATTTTATGGATAAGGCCTCAAAAGCACAGAAAACAAAAACAAAAGATAAATGGTACTATATTAAACTATTAACATGGTGCAAAAGTAATTGCAGTTTATGCTGTTACTTTTAATGGCAAAAACCACAATTTCTTTTGCACTGACCTAAGAAAAAGCTTATGCAAATAAAATTAGTCAACAGAGTGAAGAGACAATCTGTTGAATGGGAAAAAATATTTTCAAACTATGCATCTGACAAAGAATTTATAGCCAAAATATAAATTCGAACAACTCGACAGAAAAAAAAAGAATTCCATTAAAAAATGGGCAAAGGACATGAAGAGACATTTCTGAAAAGAGGACATACAAAGGCAAACAGGTATATGAAAAAAATGCTCAACATCTGTAATCATCAGAGAAATGCAAACCAAAGCTACAACGAGTTATCACCTTACCCCAGTTTGAATGGCTGTTATTATAAAGTCAAAAAATTACAGATGCTGTTGAGAATGTGGAGAAAAGTGAACTCGTACATTATTGGTGGGACAGTAAATT
The DNA here is from genome assembly GCF_006542625.1 of Nomascus leucogenys. Taxonomy (NCBI): domain Eukaryota; kingdom Metazoa; phylum Chordata; class Mammalia; order Primates; family Hylobatidae; genus Nomascus; species Nomascus leucogenys. The sequence continues at coordinate 38,090,832 of NC_044402.1, read as the reverse complement.
AATACAGCCACTATGGAAAACAGTGTGTAAATTTCTCCAAAACTAAAAGTACCATATGATTCAGCAATCCCACTATTGTTTATCCAAAGAAAAAGAAATGAGTATATTAAAGGGATACCTGCACTACCATGTTTATTCCAGCACTATTCACAATTGCAAAAATATGGAATCAACCTAAGTGTCTGTCAACAGATGAATGGATAAAGAAATTGTGGTATACACACACAGTGGAATATTATTTGGCCATAACAAAATGAAATTCTATCATTTGCAGCAACACAGATGGAACTGGAGATTTTATGTTAAATGAAATAAGTTAGGCAGAGAAAGACAAATTCCCCCATGTTCTCACCCATATGTAGGAGCTGAAAAAAATTGACTTCATCAAGGCACAGATTAGAATGATAGATACTAGAGGCTGGGAAGGGTGTGTGGGTTGGGCCAGGTGCAGGCGGTGAAGAGAGATTGGTCAATGGCTATAAATATACAGTTAGATAGAAGGTATAAGTTCTAATGTTTGATAACAGAGTAGGATGACAATAGTTAGGAGCAATGTATTGTATATTTCACAGCAGCGTGAAGAGAGATCTTGAAATGTTTCCAACACATAAAAATGATAATTACTCAAGATGATAGATACGCCAAATACACTGACATTATCAGTACACATTCTATGCATTCAAGAAATATCACATGTACCCAATAAATATGTAAAGTATTTGTATCAATAAAAAGTATTATATTTTATCTCTATAATATATGTATCAGTAAAAATAAGCTTATCAAATAAAAAATAATAAAAATATTTATTTGAATTAGTTAATTATGAATTAAAATTTTAATTCATCAGATCATCTCTTTTCCTTTTTTAATTAATTAATTAATTTTTTAACATTTAACAAATCATTTATTGGAAGTTTTTTTTTTTAATACTTTAAATTCTGGGATACATGTGTAGAACATGCAGGTTTGTTAAATTGGTATACACGTGCCATGGTGGTTTGCTGCACTTATCGATCCGTCATCTACGTTAGTTATTTCTCCTAGTGCTATCCCTCCCCTAGCCCCCCAAACCCCGACAGGCCCCAGTGTGTGTTATTCCCCTCCCTGTGTCCATGTGTTCTCATTGTTCAACTCCCACTTATGAGTGAGAACATGTGGTTGTTTGGCTTTCTGTTCTTGTGTTAGTTTGCTGAGAATGATGATTTCCAGCTTCATCCATGTCCCTGCAAAGGACGTGAACTTATCCTTTTGTATGACTGCATAGTATTCCATGGTGTATATGTGCCACATTTTCTTTATCCAGTCTATCCTTAATGGGCATTTGGGTTGGTTCCAACTCTTTGCTATTGTGAAAAATGCTGCAATAAACATATGTGTGCATGTGTCTTTATAGTAGAATAATTTATAATCCTTTAAGAATATACCCAGTAATGGGATTGCTGGGTCAAATCGTATTTCTGGTTGCAGATCCTTGAGGAATCACCACACTGTTTTCCACAATGGTTGAACTAATTTACACTTCCATCAACAGTGTAAAATTGTTCCTATTTCTCCACATCCTCTCCAGCATCTGTAGTTTCCTGACTTTTTAATGATCACCATTCTAACTGGCATGAGATGGTATCTCATTGTGGTTTTGATCTGCATTTCTCTAATGACCAGTGATGATTAGCTTTTTTTTTTCATGTTTGTTGGCTGCATAAATGTCTTCTTTTGAGAAATGTCTGTGCTTATTATTTGCCCACATTTTTATGAGGTTGTTTGTTTTTTTCTTGTAAATTTGTTAAATTCCTCATAGATTCTGGATATTAGCCCTTTGTCAGATGGATAAATTGCAAAAATTTTCTCCCATTCTGCCTGTTCACTCTGATGATAGTTTCTTTTGTTGTGCAAAAGTTCTTTAGTTTAATTAGATCCCATTTGTCAATTTTGGCTTTTGTTGCCATTGCTTTTGGTGTTTTAGTCATGAAGTCTTCGCTCATGCCTACGTCCTGAATGGTATTGCCTAGGATTTCTTCTAGGGCTTTTATGATTTTAGGTCTAATGCTTAAGTCTTTAATCCATCTTGAGTTAATTTTTGTATGAGGTGTAAGGAAGGGGTCCAGTTTCAGTTTTCTGCATATGGCTAGCCAGTTTTCCCAACACCATTTATTAAATAGGGAATCCTTCCCCCATTGCTTGTTTTTGTCAAGTTCGTCAAAGATCAGATGGTTGTAGATGTGTGGCATTATTTCTGAGGCCTCTGTTCTGTTCCATTGGTGTATATATCTGTTTTGGCACCAGTGCCATGCTGTTTTGGTTGCTGTAGCCTTGTAATATAGTTTGAAGTCAGGTAGCATGATGACTCCAGCTTTGTTCATTTGCTTAGGATTGTTTTGGCTATACAGTCTATTTTTTTGGTTCTACATGAAATTTAAAGTAGTTTTTTCTAATTCTGCGAAGAAAGTCAATGGTAGCTTGATGGGGATAGCACTGAGTCTATAAATTACTTTGGGCAGCATGGCCATTTTCATGATATTGATTCTTCCAATCCATGAGCATGGAATATTTTTCCATTTGTTTGTGTCCTCTCTTTTTTCCTTGAGCAGTGGTTTGTAGTTCTCCTTTAAGTGGTCCTTCACATCCCTTGTAAATTGTTTTCCTAGGTATTTTATTCTCTTTGTAGCAATTGTGAATGGAAGTTCACTCATAATCTGGCTCTCTGTCTGTTACTGGTGTATAGAAGTGTTTGTGATTTTTGCGAATGGATTGTGTATCCTGAGACTTTGCTGAAGTTGCTTATCAGCTTAAGAAGATTTTGGGCTGCGACTATGGGGTTTTCTAAATATAAAATCATGTCATCTGCAAATAGAGACAATTTGGCTTCCTCTCCCTATTTGAACACCCTTTATTTCTTTCTCTTGCCTGATTTCCATGGCCAGAACTACCAATACTATGTTGAATAGGAGTGGTGAGAGAGGGTATCCTTGTCTTGTGCTGGTTTTCAAAGGGAATGCTTCCAGTTTTTGCACATTTGGTATGATATTGGCCGTGAGTTTGTCATAAATAGCTCTTATTACTTGGAGGTATATTTCATCAATACCTAGTTTATTGGGAGTTTTTCACATGAAGGGCTGTTGAATTTTATCGCAAGCCTTTTCTGTATCTATTGAGATAATCATGTCATTTTTGTCATTGGTTCTGTTTAACTGATGGATTACATTTATTGATTTCCGTATGTTGAACCAGGGTTGCATCTCAGGGATAAAGCCAACTTGATCATGGTGGATAAGCTTTTTGATGTTTTGGTGGATTCGGTTTGCCAGTGTTTTATTGAGGATTTTCACATCGATGTTCATCAGGGATATTGGCCTGATATTTTCTGTTTTTATTGTGTTTCTGTCAGGTTTTGGTATCCAGATGATGCTGGCCTCATAAAATGGGTTAGGGAGGATTCCCTCTTTTTCTATTGTTTGGAATAGTTTCAGAAGAAACGGTACCATCTCCTCTTTGCACCTCTGGTAGAATTCGGCTGTGAGTCTATCTAATCCTGGGCTTCATCTTTGGTTGGTAGACTATTAATTACTGCCTGCATTGCAGAACTTGTTATTGGCCTATTCAGGGATTTGACTTCTTCCTGGTTTAGACTTGGGAGGGTGTATGTGTCCAGAAATTTATTTATTTTTTTTCTAGATTTTCTAGTTTATTTGAACAGAGGTGTTCACAGTATTCTCTGATGGTAATTTGTATTTCTGTGGGATCAGTGGTGATATCCTCTTTGTCATTTTTTATTGTGTCTTTTTGATTCTTCTCTCTTTTCTTCTTTATTGGTCTGGCTAGTGGTCTATTTTGTTGATCTTTTCAAAAAATCAGATCCTGGATTCACTGATTTTTTGAAGCATTTTTCATGTATATATCTCCTTCAGTTCTGCTCTGATCTTAGTTATTTCTTGGCTTCTGCTAGCTTTTGACTTTGCTTGCTCTTGCTTCTTTCTTTCTTTTAATTGTTATGTTAGGGTGTTGACTTTAGATCTTTCCTGCTTTCTCTTGTGGGCATTTAGTGCTATAAATTTCCCTCTAAAAACTACTTTACCTGTGTCTGAGATTCTGTTGTGTTGTGTCTTTGTTCTTATTGGTTTCTAAGAACTTATTTATTTCTGTCTTAATTTTGTTATTTACCCAGTAGTCATTCAGGAGCAGGTTGTTCAGTTTCCATGCAGTTGTGCGGTTTTGAGTGAGTTTCTTAATCCTGAGCTTGAATTTGATTGCACTGTCATCTGAGAGGCTGTTATGATTTCCATTCTTTTGCATTTGGCCTCCAGACATTTTTAAGTTTTTCTTTTAATTTCTTCATTGACCCATTGGTTGTTCAAGAGTCTGTTGTCTAATTTCCATGTATTTGTGAATTTTTTGAAGTTCCTTCTGTTATTGAGTTCTAGTTTTATACCATTATAGTAAGAAAAACTATTTGATATTGTTTCAATGTTCTTGAATTTGTTAAGACTTGTTTTGTGACCTAACATATAATCTATCTGTAGAATATTCCACGTACAGTTGAGAAGTACTCTGCGGCTGTTGAATGGAATATTCTGTATAGTCTGTTAGGTTCATTTAGTCTAGAAGAGTGCTTAAGTTCAAAGTTTCTTCATTGATTGTCTCTCTGGATGGCCTCTTTTTTGCTAAAAGTGGGGTGTCAAAGTCCCCTGCTACTATATTACACTCTCTGTCTTCAGATCTATTAATATTTGCTTTATATATTAAGGTGCGCTGGTGTTGGATGCTTATATGTTTTAAATTGTTATATCTTCTTGCTGAATTAACACCTCTGTTATTATATGATCTTGTCTCTTTTTGCTGATTTTGACTTGAAATCTATTTTGTCTGATGTAAGTATAGCCATTTCTGCCCTATTTTGGTTCAATTTGCATAAAATATCTTTTTCATTCCTTCACTTTCAGTCTATTTGTGTCCTTGAAGGTGAAGTGAGTTTCTTAGAGGCAGGCAGCATATGGCTGGGTCTTTTTTTTTCTTCTTCTTCTTCTTTTTTTTTTTTTATCCATTCAGCCACTCCATGTTGTTTGATTAAAGAATTTAATCCATTTATATTCAAAATAATTATTGATAGATAAAAGACTTATTGTTTCTACTGTGTTAATTGTTTTCTATTTGTTTTGTGGATTTTTTTGTTTCTTCTTTTGTGGCTAAGTGATTTTCTCTAGTGTTGTGTTTTCATTCCTTGATTTTTATTTTTTGTGTATGTACTATAGGTTTTTTCTTTGTGGTTAGCATGAAGCTTAAAAGTCATCTTAATAAACAGATTGTTTTAAGCTTATAACAAACTTAACTTTGATCACAAAAAAACTTTATATTTTTACTCCATATCCTCACTAGCATTTTAATTTATGATGTTACAGTTATGTCTTTTTATATTGCATATCTCTTAGCAAATTATTATAGTTATTATTTTTCATAGTTTTGTCTTTCACTATTTATACTAAAGATATAAATGATTCATACACCATCATTACAGTATTAGAATATTCCAAATTTGACTGTGTACTTACTTTTACTAGTGAATTTTATACTTTCAGCTATTTATCTTACTCATTAACTCATTAGCTCCATTTAGCATTTCCTTTTTTTTTTTTTTTGAGACGGAGTCTTGCTCTGTCACCCAGGCTGGAGTGCAGTAACCCAGTGGCTCACTGCAACTGTGTCTCCTGGGTTCAAGCGATTCTCCTGCCTCAGCCTCTGAGTAGCTGGGATTACAGGTGCCTACCGCCACACCCAGCTAATTTTTGTCTTTTTAGTAGAGACAGGGTTTCACCATGTTGGCCAGGCTGGTCTTGAATTCCTGACCTCGGGTGATCTGCCTGCCTTGGCCTCCTAAATTGCTGGGATTACAGGTGAGAGCCACAGTGCCTGGATAGCATTTTTAGTAAGACAGGTTTAGTGATGATAAACTTCCTTAGCTTTTGTTTATCTGAGAAAGTCCTTGCCTCTCCTTTACTTTTGATGCACAGTTTTGCCAGTTATAGTATTCTTGTTGACAGGTTTGTTTTTTTTTTGTTTTCTTCTTCAGCACTTTGAATTTTTCATCCCACCATCTCCTGGTCTGTAAGGTTTCTAATGAGAAGTCTACAGCTAGCTGTATCAAAACCCTTTTACATGTGATTTGCTTCTTTTCTCTTGCTGCTTTCAGAATCTTCTCTTCGTCTTTGATTTTTGACAGTTAGATTGTAATATGTCTTGTGGTAGTCTTACTTGGATCAAAACCAATTAGAGACCTTCCTGTACCTGGATACTTATATATTTCTTAAGGTTTGGATACTTTTCTGTTTTTTTTTTTTAAATTATATTTCTACTCCTTTATCTTTATTTTCTCTTTTATTTTCTCCCTGTGACTTGAAAATTTTCTCCTTTATTTCCTCTTATGACTTGAAAATTTGCTTTTTTGATGCTGTACCATAAATCCTGTATGCTTTCATCATTTCTTTTCATTCTTTGTTTTTTTCTCTCCTCTGACCATGTATTTTCAGATAACCTGTTTTGGGGTTCATGTATTTTTTCTTCTGCTTGATCAGTTCTGCTATTGATGCTTTCTATTGCATTTTCCATTTTAGTCATTGTATTTTTCAGCTGCATAATTTGATGTTTTAAAATTCCAATATCTTGGTTAATTTTTTTGTTCTGGCCACTTACTGTTTTCCTCATTTGGTTAAATTGTTTCTTTGGATTTTCTTGAAACTTGCTGAGCTTCTTTAAAGAAGTTATTTTGAATTTTTTGTCTAGGAAGTACGTATATCCATTTTTCTGGGGTAAGTCATTGGCATTTTATTTTGTTCCTTCAGTGATGTTATATTTCCCTGATTGTTGTAGATCCTTGTGACCATGCATCAGTGTCTGTGCATTTGAAGAAGTAGGTACTTATTTCAGTCCTTGCAGACTGGCTGTATCTGGAAAAGACTTTAAATAGTTTGTCTAGTGGGACATGGTGGTGGACGCCTGTAATCCCAGCTACTTGGGAGGCTGAGGCAGGAGAATCACTTGAACACAGAGGTGGAAGTTACAGTGAGATGAGATCACGCCACTGCACTCCAGCCTGGGGTGACAGGATGTGACTCTGTCAAAACAAACAAACAAAAAAACAAAAAGAAAACAGTTTGTTGAGAGATTCTGGGCAAATCAAAATTCTCTTGTATTGGGGGAACCTGCCCCCAATATTTCAATGTAAGTTTTTTCTATTTTCCCTAAGTGTCAGCCGGTCTGAGAAATAAAGAGAAAGAGTACAAAGAGAGGAATTTTACAGCCGGGCTGCCAGGGTGACATCACATATCGGTAGGTCTGTGATGCCCACCTGAGCTGCAAAACCAGCAGGTTTTATTAAGGACTTCAAAAGGGGAGCAGTGTGCGAACAGGGAGTAGGTCACAAAGATCACAAGGCAAAGGGCAAAGCAAAGATCACAAGGCAAAGGGCAAGATCAAAAACTCCTGATAAAGGTCTATGTTCACCTGTGCATGTATTGTCTTGATAAACATCTTAAACAACAGAAAACACGGTTTGAGAGCAGAGAACCGGTCTGACCTCAAATTTACCAGGGCTGGGGTTTCCCAATCCTAGTAAGCCTGAGGGTACTGCAGGAGACCAGGGTGTATCTCAGTCCTTATCCCAACCGCATAAAACAGACACTCCCATAGTGGCCATTTATAGACCTCCCCACAGGAATGCAATTCTTTTCCTAGGGTCTTAATATTCCTTGCTAGGGAAAGAATTTAGCAATATCTCTCCTACTTGCATGTCTGTTTATAGGCTTTCTGCAAGAAGAAAAATATGGTTCTTTTTGCCTGACCCCACTGGCAGTCAGACCTTATGGTTGTCTTCCCTTGTTCCCTAAAATCGCTGTTATTCTGTTCTTTTTCAAGGTGCACTGATTTCATATTGTTTAAACACACATATTTTACAATCAATTTGTACAATAGTGGTCCTGAGGTGACATACATCCTCAGCTTACGAAGGTTAACAGGATTAAGAGATTAAAGTAAGACAGGTGTAAGAAATTATAAGAGTATTATTTGGGAACTGATAAATGTCCATATTAAAATGAAATCTTCACAGTTTATGTTCAGAGATTGCAGTAAAGACAGGTGTAAGAAATTATAAAAGTATTAATTTTGGGAACTGATATGTATCCATATTAAGATGAAATCTTCACAATTTATGTTCCTCTGCCATGGCTCCATCTGGTCCCTCCGTTCAGGGTCCCTGACTTCCTGCAACACTCCTGTGGCCACTGGAGATGATGAGGTGTTGGAGAAGAGAATCCTGCAGCCTCTGAAGCTGTGGTGATGCTGGAGCATGCCTGGGCTTGCTGCAGCTGGCAGAACCCTGAGGTGGGCCAGAGGCTGATTGTGCACTTCAAGCATGAAGCCTGGGACTGTGTGGTTCCACTTGGCATTGAGATTGGTCCGAAGGCTTTGTCTGCTGGTATCAGCCTGGAGTTTGGGGCCAAGAGGGGCTGCCTGGTGCTGGGTTTGACTGTGGTAGGCCTGGCATTGAGGTCTGATACAATGTTCTGTGCTCATTTTTATGTCCTTTTTCCCATTGGATGGTCTGTCTTTGAGGTGGACAGAAGGGGAATATAGGTAACATAAAACTCCTTCCTTCCCTCTTCAATTCATCTCTTATTATTGTGTTATGCCAGGTACTGTGATCTCTCATCTGATTTTCTGAGCTCTTATGAAAATATTTTTCTGCATGAATAGTTGTTCTAATTGATGTTTTTGTGGATGGACAATTGCTGGAGAGTCCTATTTCACCATCTGGCTCTACCCCTTTCTAATCTCCATTTAAAAGATAAAATTAAAGAATAGACTGATTAAATAGCTTGCCTGGGTAACATATTTCATATCTGCTGGGTGGCTACAATACCTGTGCTCTGAGTTTTAGATGCTTTTCTGAACTTCAATGTTTGTTGTTCTAAACACTTTTTAGACCACTTGAATATAGATTAAGCTCCATGTATTTAGAAAGGTTAAGGTTGACCTTTGTGCCAGTCATTCATTTGTTCACATGGTTTTGGTTTAAACTTGACCCTAATGTCATTTAAGGTGAAAGGTTGAATTGGAATGGCTTTTTTTCATTAAAGAATTAAAAGTAAGAAAATTATTGCATTTCAAATATGGCCCTGTTTTAACTCTTCTATGGTAACATATATGAAGCCAGACTTTCTTTCTTTTGCAGAGGAAATTACTTTCATAGAATCTGCTTATCATTATGCTGTGATAAACCCAGCTACTGTGACAAATCCCAAATCACCATACACGTTTGGTAAATGTCAACTGACTTTACTGGCTTTCTAGGTTTAGGAAAACATAAATTCATATGTAAGAAGAGAATATTTTTTTTAATAATTAAGTATATCTTTAAACTGCAAGGGTTCTGAGCTACAACATCACTAGAATTGAGTAACTGCCAGGAAAGCTTCTCTGTTTTATCAAAATTATTCATTTGTCTGAAATTTAGAAGCAATTTGCTATATCAAGTTCAGGCTAGGATCAGAGTTTATGATAGGAACATTTCTAAAATTATAATTCTCTGTAAGACAATCTGATTTATTAATAGTCCATTATTTGGTAAGACAACCCCAATATTAATGCTATACAGGAATTTATGGAACCAATTACTCTTCAGAGATTATCACTTGTTTACTGTGTACCATGCAGTAATGTTTGGTTAGGAATAATTCATAAGTCAACATAAATGTAGTATGCAAGTAAATCAGAGAGGAAAAGTTTTGGAATGAAGAGAGAAAACTTCCACGATAAAGGGTTACAATATAAATTGAAAAGACATGAGAGCCCAAGGCAGGAGGATCAGTTGAGACCAGGGTTTGAGACTAGCCTGGGCAATACAGCAAGATTGCATTTCTTTATTTTTACTTTTATTTTAGGTTCAGAGGGTACATGTGCAGGTTTTTTATGCAGGGAAACTTGTGCCATGGGGTTTGTTGTACAGATTATTTCATCACTCAGGTACTAATCCTAGTACCCAACAGTTATTTTTTTCTGATCCTCTCCCTCCTCCCACCTTCCACCCTCAAGTAGGCCCCAGTGTCTGTTGTTCCCCTCTTTGTAAGACCCTATTTCTTAAAAAAAATTTATATATTATATATGTGTATATAGTTGGGCATATATATATATATAAATTTATATATATATATAAATTTATATATATATATATCCACCCTCAAGTAGGCCCCAGTGTCTGTTGTTCCCCTCTTTGTAAGACCCTATTTCTTAAAAAAAAGTTTTTATATATATAATTGGGCATGGTGGTACACACCTGTAGTCCTAGCTGCTTGAGATACTAAGCTGGGAGAATTGCTTGATCCCAGGAGTTCAAGGTTATAGTGAGCTATGATTGTGCTGTTGTACTCCAGCCTGGGTGACAGAGTAAGACCCTGTATGAAAAAAAGATTGAAAGGAAAGTCAACCAGAATATTAGGGAATAGAATAGGATAATTACCTATAAAATCATTAGTATATGAATATTTTCTGTTTCTGATGAAATAGAAACTCTTTGGAAAGGTTTGAGAAACATTGAGGCCATAGAAATAAAATAACAGTAAAAGAATGAGAAGTAAATTAGTGTATTTCAGCCCTGGATAAACATTAGCATCACTTGAGGAGCTATTAAAAAATACTAATCAATGTGAGACAAGACTTGAGCACATTATTTAAAAGTCCCAGGTGAGTCTAATGTTCATCTAGAGTTAAGAAACTCCAAATTAAATGATGCTTTGAAGGCTATTTATAGGTCTCTTACTTTTGAAGGATCAAAGATGTGAGCCATAAACAGCTTTATATCAAATTTTATCCTCATAACATTTCAAAATCTTTGTTTTCTGTGAAAGTTCTTAAAAAGAAATCTGACTTGTTAGAATAATAAAAGCCCCTGATGGCTTATATTTCACAAACTTTCATATTTTATACTTTTATTAGGGTGATATATTCTTTAAACTTTGTGGTAACCCTTTCTTATTCATAGTAGCTATGGAAGAAATTAAAGAAAAACACAACCCTCCTTTTAGAAAGAACTTTAAAAAGGCTATAGTTCTATCACACTCCGGGGACTGTTGTGGGGTGGGGGGAGGGGGGAGGGACAGCATTAGGAGATATACCTAATGCTAAATGACGAGTTAATGGGTGCAGCAAAACAACATGGCACATGGATACATATGTAACAAACCTGCACATTGTGCACATGTACCGTAAAACCTAAAGTATAATTAAAAAAAAGACTATAGTTCTATTTCTTCATGTTGATTTAAACAACAGCTGCCCTGTTTTTTATTCTTCTTTCTAAAGAAATCATCAAAAATCCTCTTTGGTATTTACATGATATGAAACATCTATTTTGTGTAAACATAGAATAACTTTCTACATGACATTATACATTTGTCAAAACCCATAGAATATACAACTTGAGTAAACCCTAACATGAATTATAGACTTTGAACGATAATAATGTGATAATATTAGTTTATCAGTTGAAACAAATGTGCCTCTATGGTAGCAGATTTTGATAGTGGGGGTATGTGGGGGTAGGGAGTATATGGAAATTCTCTGTACTTTATACTCAATTTTGCTGTGAACCCAAAACTGCTCTAAAATTGAGTTTATTAGTTAAATTTTTTTCTTTACTTTTCTTAGGAATTTAAATAGTAGTAACCAGGACTATTGGCTTTTTAAACTAATTTACAGCCCGTTATAATTATAATGGCCAAAGATACTTTATTAGTTTTCTACGATTGCTGTAACAAATTGCCAATAAACTTGGTGACTTAAAGTAATATACATTTGTTCTTTCACAGTTCTGGAGGCCAGAAGTCCAAAATTGGTATCAGTAGGCTAAAATCAAGGTGTTGGCAGGGTCATGTTTCCTCTGGAGGCTCTAGGGGAGAAATCTATTTCTTGCCTTTTCCAGTTTCTGGTGGCCATCAGCATTCCTTGAGTCATGGCAGCATAATTTCATTCTCTGCCTCCATAGTCACTTTGCGTGTGTGTGTGTGTGTGTGTGTGTGTGTGTGTGTGTGTGTGTAAAATCTCCCTCTGTTTCGTTCCTGTAAAGATACATGTGGTTGCATTTAAGGCCCACCTGGATAATCTCCCCATCTCAAGATCCTTAACTCAATCACCTCTGCAAAGACCACTCTGACCCCAATTTTTGCCATATAAAATAACATTCACAGGGTCCAGGGATTAGGAAATGAACATATTTGGGGGTGGGGAGAGACACATTTTTCAGCCTGTTGCAAATACCAGGTAAAAAACTTGACCTTAGGAAAGTTTACTTTAGAACGTGTCCCATGGACATAGATAATAGAAGGATGGCTACCAGAGTCTGGGAAGGGTAATAGGGATTGGGGGGATGGTGGGGTGATTAATGGGTACCACAAAAATAGAAATAACAAATAAGATCTACTATTTGATAGCACGGTAGGGTGACTATAGTCAATAATAATCATATATTTTAAAATACAAAATGTAATTGGATTGTTTGTAACTCAAAGGATATATGCTTATAGGGATGGATACCCCATCTAAAACAATAAAAAATAAATAAAATATGTCCCAGGTTAGAATGCCACCTAGTATCCTTCCATCACTCCTGATGCATCAATGGGAAGCGTTGGTAATGTTCTCTTTTTATCCATTGCCTGAGCTTGTCTGTCTCTTTACATGGAAACCAGAGTGTGTCTTCTCCCCATCTCCAGTGACAGCTTCTGAGGAAAGTATTATATTTCATAAATGCTTACCTTCTACTCTGTTTCCTAGGCACATGGTGGTTATATTTATATTAATCATAATTACAATAATAAATATTTATTGCATTAATTAAATAACAAGATCCCCATCCTTATCGTGCCCTATTTAATGGAAAAGGCAAATCTTGATGAGGTATTCCTGTATGTATTATAACCAACGTAATAGAGAAGGCCTCAGGTTTGTAGGAAACAAAAGTAATGATTCTGTTTAAAGTAATTGCAAGACAAAATTTAATGCATTTTCCAAGAACCCTGCCAGTATGAGAGTTGCTGCTTGCCAGTCTTGTCAGCCTGTTGCCTCTAAAATATAACCAGTAAAATTAATTAAAATAAAATGGACTTTCAACAGAAATCACTCGGGAATTAGAAACAAGTGTTAGCCATTGAGCTTTTTAGGTTGTTAAAGCATGACCTGAAAATGCATAAACCTGAGTGAATTTGGCAACTTGAAAAAGGCTTAGGAAACTTTTTGAAGCATCAGTAGCAGTCTGACCCTTGGTTTCAGAAGATACTATTTCCAGTACTTCAGAGGCATGTGGGTGGACTGAGTCATTCTCTTTCCCTCCCAGTGCAATCTCTCCTTTCCATCCTCCCCCAGCACCCATGAGCAATTGGCTCCCTTCTGTCCAGCAAAAGGCAATAACTTACTGAGAGTGCTTCTGAAGAAAAACTGAAAAAGCCAATCACACATATAAACGTATAGCAAATCAGGATTCATTAATTTACTGTTTATCAACTCTGCTTCGTTCCTCTACTCTTGCTGATCCAAGCTGGAATATCAGCAAGAACACTTGGATATATCAACATCAATAATGCCAGGCCATTTTTCAGGTTAAATCCTACTGTAGGGTAAGAAGATGAATAATGAAGCATAGAACAAATGGCACTGGGTGCTCTGTTCTGTTGGCACTGTTGATTTTCTTTTATGCATTCTCAAGAATGGGATTTAATTCTGAAAGAGAGAACCTGAAGGTCTTTGCATCTGTGAATCATGAAGCCTCAGCAACCCACAAAGCCCCAGGCTCCTTTCAAAAATATTTGTTGGACACCCCAGGAGATTCTCTGTACCAATAAGGGCATGGTCAGAGATGACACTTTGCTGTCACTTTTGTGCTGCCTTCTCTGCATCTAGAAGTTATGCTCCTTGGGTAGCACTTGTGTCAATTTAATTAGATATTAATAGCGGAACATATGTGCTGCTCTCCCCTGCTGCCTCTTGGCTTTAAACAGGCCGCTGAGGGTCGGTGAGAGACTACTGATATGTATGAAGACTTTGGAAGGATGTGAGAGGGGAAACATTTTATGCTTCCAATAACTTCTAGATGCTTGTTCCCAGCTCTCCTGCTGCTCTGCTTTGCCAGAAGATGACTCCCTCCTGACCCTGCCTGTCATCATTTTTGTCCTTGAAACTCTCCCAGAAACAATTCATTGAATCAGAGATACTGTGGCTTTCCAGAGGCCTGCCTCTTGTAACATTCTTGAAGACAAATATTTAGGGGAAACAAGAAAGGCCATTAAGACTTTGTTTCCAGGATATTGAGTTGGGAAAGCTAAAATGTGCCTGTGTACCTGACAGACAATGGGACATCCTCCATTCTTGTGCTTCCTAATGCTTGCATGCCAAGTACAATCCCTTGAATGCAGCTTCCTAATCAGGGTTTTGAAGTGGAGGGTCTTCTAGGGAAAGACCTAAGGTTCCACTTTTCATTTGTTGTTTTGGCAACCCCTATTGTGATGGTTCATAATAGGTGTCAACTTGATTGGTTTGGAGGATGCCTAGATAGCTGCTCAAGTATTGTTTCTGGTTGTGTCTGTGAAGGTGTTGCCAGAGGAGAGTCACATTTGAGTCCGTGGACTGGGAGAGGAAGACCCACCTGCAATGTGGGTGGGCACCATCCATTCGGCTGCCAGAGCGGCTAGAATAAAACAGGTGGAAGAAGGTGGGACACGTTGGCTTGCTGAGTCTTCTGGCTTTTGTCTTTCTCACATGCTGAATGCTTCATCTTGTTCCTCCTGCCCTTGGATATCAGACTCAAGGATCTTCTGTTTTGGACTCTTGGGGTTACACCAGTGTATTGCCAAGGGCTTTCGGGCCTTCAGCCACAGACTGAAGGCGGCACTGTCAGCTTCCCTGCTTTTGAGGCTTTTGGACCTGGGCCGAACCACTACTGGCTTCTTTCTTCCTCAGCTTATGGACAGCCTATCATGGGACTTCACCTTGTGATTTTGTGACCCGTTTCTCCAAAATAGACTCCCTTTCATATATACATATACCCTATAAGTTCTGTCCCTCTGGAGAACCCTAACTAATACGCCTATTCTGTTAATCTAAAAGTCTAACTAGTTGTTTAGATCACGCACTGTGCACTGCCTATGCTTTACCCTGCCTGTTCCAATAGATGACAAATCCTCAGGAATGATAGCCTATTTAAAAAAGAGCTATTTTGTCAAAATGTCCACAAGACTACTTTAAGTCTGCTGCTCATGGAGACTGGGACTGCCTCCTTTCATCACAAACATACTTTTTCTCTTGCAGTGTCTTTGCCCTGAGTGAAGCCTGTCTGCTCCAGTCTAGTCTGGGTGATTCAGATAATGAGGACACTGGGAGGCATGTTGGCTGGTTCTGTTTCTGCACCACCTTCATGAGTTACTTGGGTGAGTCAGTTTTGAGTTCAGTCTTCTGATCTATTAGATGATTGGGTTGGATCAAATGATGTCTCAGGTTCCTTCCAACTTGATTACCTTTGAATCAAAAGAGCTTTTTGAGTTACCTGGTATATTCTCAATAGCTGTTCACTTATTTGTTATATGGAAGGTTCTAGCAAAAGATCTAGGACCATCCCTATTCTTTAAAACCTGATATGTTCAAAAAATGGTGATGAACTACATGTTCATCACCATGATCATTCCTACATTTATACAGAGATAAGTAGTTTTGTAAAGTGTGTTCACATTTATTATCTCAAATGGCCTGCTTAGGGCAGGCAAAGCTGGGGTTCAGAAAATTAAGGCGCTTATTCGAGACCTTGAGGCTAGTTGTTTTCATCTGTTTTGTGTTACTATAAAGGAATACCTGGAGCTTGGAATATATAAATAGAAGAAGTTTATTTATCTCAGTTTTGTAGGCTCTACAGGGATGGCGCTGACATCTGCTTGGATTCTGGTGAGGGCCTTAGGCTGCTTCTACTCATGGTGGAAGGATAAGGGGAGCCAGTGTGTGTAGATGTCATATGTCAAGAGAGGAAGCAAGAGAGAGAAAGGGGAGATGCTAAGCCTTTTTTAACAGCCAGCGTTTATGGGAGCTAATTGAGTAAGAACTCATCACCGAGGAAAGGGCATTAATCTACTCATGAGGGATCTTCCCTTGTGACCCAAACACCTCGCATTAGACCCTATCTCCAACATTGGGAATCAAATTATTTCAACATGATTTTTGGAGGGGTCAAACGTCCAAACCATAACACTAGTAAATGAGCTGGTACTAGAATCCACTTTTTCTCACTTGAAGTTTGGCACTCTTTCCACCTCACTGTAATAAAATAGTACTGAAACAATACAAGCCAGAATGCAGTAATATCATCCAAATGGTATAGACTATGCTCTGTGTATGTATTCTGTAAAGAAGGTAACAAGTGAGTGGAAAAAGGTTACATTTTAGTTTCTCTTAAAAGATATTATAAGTATCAATACTATTGCCATGGTGAACATTCCTGTTAGTTACATTTCTTTTTAAGTAACATAGTCACCAATACAGCATTTGTTTTGTTTTTATGAGCTAGACTTTATAGTGCTGGTTGTTTTCCTATTCTGGGCTGGTTTTTCCACCACCAAGGATCTTTATTTGTATACCATTTTCTTATTTTGGTGCTTGAAATAAATGATAAGTAACCTTGATAGAGAATGTTGATACCTGCACAAATGAGCTTTTCTCCTACTATATAGAGGTCATCCTTATAAGAAATCTAATCTATACCACTCTTCTTTGTTCTAAGAAATGATATAGAATCAGATTGGCTAGATTATTATTTAAGTCTCATTAAAGACCAATTGGTAGGATATGTCTTAACTTGGCATGACTAAGCTTACAAGCACTAGAGGGTAGAAATTAATGAGCAATTTATGGTTGTATAATATTTTTCTTATTAGAATTGACTCCTCTTCTAATATCATTTTTTATTCTGTGCCTTTGTAAATTTTAATGGAATTACATTTTACCAAAGAAGGACAGTAGCATTTGAGGTATACAGAAATGTTTAATACATTGGGGATGGGAAAAGAGAAAAAAAAACAATAGAGAGCCCAATTAATTTCTTCCCTGTGAACTCCCTATGAACCTTCTACAGTTAAGAGAGCAAATTGTACTCAAAATTCCATTGTTCAGGAAAGAGTCTTTGTTTAAAGAACGAATGCAAATTCCAAGATTTCAGCTTATTGAATTTACTTCAATGGCTTGTGGCCAAAAATTTAATGAGGATTGAAACAGCTGATATCTCCCAGCATTCAACTCTGTACCACCGGGACTACAGCTGAGAGAGAGAGTTGTCTTAAAGTTCAAGGCAGAGTTAATATATTCTATTTGCAACTTTCATCGGAATGAAGTCACCTTCATAACAATGACTTGTAGCATGAGTTTGTCCTCATTTGCCATTTTTAGCTGAAATTCTGAGTGAAAATAAAGGAAAATAAATCACTCTGTCCTTTTCTCTTTTTACCTTACAGATTGGGGGACTGCTTTTAAATTTCACAGTAACAGGGATGAGAGCAAAGGAGAAAATATCCTTTTAGTAATTTGCAAAGCTAATTTGAGTGATTAGCTTCATGAATGCTAGAAGAGTAAACTTGGAATTCTTAGTCTCACTGAATAATTAACAAGTAATTCTGGGTGGACCAAACCAAGATGAAGAATGAAAAATGAGAAGGCAAGGAGCACACAGTTCTTAGATCTCCCTGTTTATCTCTATAAGGAATACGCTGCTTTCAGCATTTTTCAGTGTCTACCATTATTGAATATTTAGAAGATAAATGCACTACTATGTCACCCTTAGGGTCTCTGAAAGACAAAGATATGTGAATCCCAGTCCTTTCCATGTGGAACAGAGCTAGATTGATACAGAGAAATTAGGTTATTATTAGCCATTGTATGAGTGTGTGCATATGTGTTTATGTGTATGTATGTACTTATATGTGTGTATGTATGTGTTTATGTGTATGTATGTGTACATATTTTCCTTCTGGTATCTTGACAAGTATCTTGGGAATTACAAATCGTATTATTTTCTCTGGATCAAAAGTGAGTAGGAATATTAGCAATCAGCATCAAACTCTTGGATTTCATTTTAGCACAAGAACAGGCAGGAAGCTTCCTACCTTGCTCTTACCTTACAGAATCTGGATAGGGTAAAATATTGGGCATTAGATAAAAATAGGGGATAAACCCGAGATTAGAATGTTACTTGGGATCTTCTAGCTTTTTTTCCTAGAGATATATTTTTCATGCTGAGTATACAACACTAACTGTAGTCAAATTAATACCAGCTTTTAATCTGAATTGAAGCTCTAGAGATGATGGCTCTAATATTCACATGTAGAATAGCTGAACCTCAGGCACTGATGCTTTAACAAACAACATAGTTCAGCTGAAATAGACTATTACTGTATATTATCAAGCAGGTGAATTTAATGTGAAAGTTATTTCCATAATTAAGGCTATTGAGAGTGTCACTGTAATTACAGATACTTAAAAAAAGTTCCTTTCTAATTATCATCTGAGGGGTGTGTGCTCTCAGTGGATTAATGATAGCATTACCCACTGCTGAGCTAGACTCAGGATTAAATAGACCTAACATCTGCTGCTGTGACATCTACCCAGTGCACTTTATGGTAATATATTGGGTCAGGCCTCTATTGACTTGTCTTTAAAAGCTATGTTTGCTTCAATTAGCTAGAAAGTTCTAGCATAAGTGGACTTAATGCCTGAATTAATGGGAAACCTCTTTCAATTTTCCACTTTATTTTGCAAATAGAAATGGAATTTCAATGCATGGCACAGGGTAAATGCTAAATATTAACTTTATTGGGGATTTTATTTTAACTTCAAGCATTTCTTTTTTAACACCATAGAGTGAAACTGACTAGGATAGAGAATAGTTTTTAAACTTTAAAATTTTCATTGTGGAGAATATAAATTAACTGAGGGAAAATAGGGATTCCTTGGGGAAAGGAGGTGGCTTTTTTTTGTCAATCAAGGCCATGAAACAGTGCGGCAAATTATCTCTGTACATATAGGTATTGTGAGTCATATTAATTAGAAAGTGACAGTTTTGGGGGCTGGTAGGTCTGAGTTTGACAACGTCCTCAGAATAATTATTATATGCAAATCTATTTTTATTAGATAATAAAATCTATAAAATACTCACTGTTTATTTTTAATTATTACATAAACGATTGTGTTTTTTCCAAAACAGCATGCTCAGAATGCAAAGAGCTGAACTTGATAAAGAAGTTAGCCAATTGGCATGAGAATTTCTACCTAGAAAACATATTCTTCCCAATATGAATTTATTTTGATATAACTGGCTCTAATATCCTACTGAGACAGGTTTTACAAGAGATGTTCCAGTGTGTGGCAAGGTAATGAGATAATGGAATCCTTGGGAGGTTTTATATGCTGGAAAGTCTTTTGGGGGTTTCCAGCCCAGCATGTAGGGAGCTTAGAAGTCACCACTTCTTCCTGACAACAAGAGAAACTCAACAAAACGAAAAATCAACAGCTCTTCTTAGATTCATCACAGAAGTGAGGTCACAGGGAAAACCAGCGTCTCCCCAAGTTGGACAGACAGTCAGATACAGAGGATTACAACTTACCAGAACAGAAACCCACAACCAGGAAATTCCTTCAGAAGCAGTGATGGGGTAGGACAATCTGAACTGCAGTTGATGTATTACTAGGGGCTCAGTGTGAACAAGTCTGGACAAGACCCCAGGGCGGGGGCCGAACCATGGGGGACTCTAACTTTTGTGAGTTTTATCTCCAGTAGCTCTACTAGGTCCTCACGTAAATATCCCTTTGTATTTCTGTCAGGGGTGTATGAACCAGCACAACTCCATCTTGAATAGGAGCTGGGTAAAATGAGGCTGAAATCTACTGGGCTACATTCCCAGATGGTTAAAACATTCTAAGTCACAGGATGAGATAGAAGGTCAGCACAAGATACCAGTCATAAAGGCCTTGCTAATAAAACAGGTTGCAGTAAAGAAGATGGCTAAACCCACCAAAACCAAGAGTGATGAGAGTGACCTCTGGTCATCCTCACTGCTATACTCCCACCAGCACCATGACAATGTACATGTCAGGAAGGTACCTCATATGGTCCAAAAGGGGAGGCATGAATAATCCACCCGTTGTTTAGCCTATCATCAAGAAACAACCATAAAAATGGGCAACCAGCAGCCCTCCAGGCTGCTCTGTCTATGGAGTAGCCATTATTTTATTCCCTTACTTTCTTTATAAACTTGCTTTCACTTTATGAACTCTCCTTGAATTGTTTCTTGTGTGAGATCCAAGAACCCTCCCTTGGGGTCTAGATCTGGACCCCTTTCCTATAACACTTTCAGCAGGTAGGAGGGAAAAAGGAATCATTTTAAAATATGTCAGAGCACTCTGCTCTTCTTAATAAGACCTACCCTCAGGAGAAATTATTTTACCAGAGTCTAATTTGCTGGAATTTAATTAGAGTGGAATCTACCTGAGATGAGACTGTAGCCATTTTGTCCCACCTAATGGGGAAAAGAGATAGAGAAGCACTGATGAAGTTCACAATACAGAGGTGCAGGCTTACCAAAAAATGGATACCCAATCAGAGTAGAAAACTTCACCTCTCTCCATACCATTAAATACCTATTTATTGGTATTCAACTTGTATTAATACATCACGTTCAGATTTGAAAGAAAAATTGGAAGGCATATAAAAGGCAGAAACAGTTGGAAGAGACTGAACAAGCATCAAAACCAGCCTCAGATATGGCAGAGATGTTGGAATTATTAGACTGATAACTTTCAACAACTATAATTAATATGTTAAGGGCTCTAATAGAAAAACATAAACTGGATGTGGCTGAGGAGAGTCTCTGAGCTTGAGGATATGAGAACAGAAAACTCCAAAACTGAATAGCAGATGAAAAATAAAACTGGAAAAGAAACCCAAAACCCAAACCAAAAATACCAGAATAGGATATTTAAGAACTGGGGAACAACTACAAAGGGTGTAACATACATACAATGAGAATAACAGAGGAGAAGAAATAAACAGAAGCAATATTTGATGTAATAACTACTGAAAATTTCTCCAAATTAATGTCAGACACCAAACCACAGATCTGGAAATCTCAGAGAACACCAAGCAAGATAAATGCCAAAAATGACACATGAGCATATCGTATTCAAACTTCAGAAAATCAACTATATAAAAGAATCTTGAAAGAAGCCAGAGGAAAAAAAATACCTTACCTACCTACAGAGGATCAAAGATAATAATTACATCTGACTTCTCCTTATAAAACATAAAACCAAGAAGACAGTAGAATGAAATATTTAAGAGATTGAGGCAAAAAACCCCCACCAAACTAGGATTCTGTATCCTATGAAAATATCCTTCAAAAGGAAAGGCATAACACTTTCTCATACAAACGAAAATTGAAGAAATTGGTTGTGAGTAGATCTTCCTTGCAAAACATGTTTTTTTTAATAAAGGTCTTCATAGAAAAGGAAAATGATACAAGTCAGAAAGTTGGGTCTACATAAAGGAAAGAGGAGTATCACAGAAGGAAATAAGTGAAAAATGTGTCTCAGCCACATGGGACCAAAGAATCTAACTCGTGTTTTGGAATTCTTCCTCCTCCACTTCTTAGATGACCTGGAACTGCAGCCTTTCCTCTTCAGGCTGGCCCTGAACGATGCACCTAGTCACAGTGCTTGGGAACTTGCTCACATCCTTCTGATTGTCAGCTTTGGCCTCACCTCCACAACCCCATGAACTTCAACCTGTCCTTAGCTGACACTGGTTTCACCCCTGCCACAATTTCAAAGATAATTGTAGACATCCAAACTCACAGCAGAATCATTTTATATGTGAGCTGCCTAAAATAGATGTCTTTTAAAATTATTTTTGGATGTTTGCACAATCTACTCATGACTGTGATGGCCTATGACCCATTTGTGGCGACCTGTCATCTCCTGTACTACACAGTGATCAGGAATCCCCACCTCTGTGGCCTCCTGCTTCTGGTCTCTCTCTCTTTCTTTTTTTTGATCAGTCTTTTGGGAACCCAGCTGTACAGTCTGATGGTGTCACAAGTTCTCTCATGCAAATGTAGACATTCCTCATTTCTTCTATGACCCTTCTCAGTTTCTCCACCTTTCCTGTTCTGACACTGCCACCAATAACACATTAATGCCATCTCTGTGGTCCATTCTCAGGGATCCTTTACTGTTATACTCAAATTATGTTCTCCATACTCATAACCCTATAAAAGGTGGGAAGTACAAAGCAAACCTTCTCCACCCGTCGCTCTCACCTGTCAGTTGTTTGCTTATTTTATGGAACAGGCCTTAGAGTATACCTTAGTTTGGCTGTCTCACCTTCCCCAAGAATGGGAGTGGTGGCCTCAGTGGTATATACCACAGTCACCCTCATGTTGAACCCTTCATTCACAGCCTGAGGAACAGAGACATCAAGAATACCTGGTGGTGGCTCCTCAGCATAACTGCCTGGTATCAATACCTGTGCTATCCTTTAGGGAGTGTAGTTAGAAAAAAACAGCAAACACAAATATCTGGAGCCAGAAACGCTGCATGTTTTGTTACATATTTTTTTCAGCTCTTGTGGCTTTCAATCCTCTTGTTGTTTCATATCTGGATATTGCTTCTTTTTGTAAGTCTTTAATGGGATCAAGAGAGTATTCTGGAATCCTACCTACATTACAATCATGATTGAATCCTATTACAGCTGTAGAGCCCTCTTTATCTCTCCTTTGTGATCCAGGCATATTGGATAAATGTACAACTCTCTGTTTTAAGAAATACTATTTTCAGAGCGGTTTTAGGTTCACAGCAAAACTGAGAGGAAGATGTAGAGATTTCCCATATACTCTCATACATACGTAGACTCTCAAATTTTCAACATCCTCCACCAGAGTGGTACATTTGTTACAACTGATGAATCCACATTGACACATCATAATCACCTAAAGTCTGGAGTTAGCTCAAGGGTTCACTGTTGGTATTGTACATTCTATGGGTTTGCACAATTGTACAATGATGTGTATCCATCATTCTAGTACATACAGTATTTTCACTACTCTAAAAATCCTCTATGCCCTGCCTATCCATTCCTCCCCTTTTCCCCACCCCAACTCCTTGTAACCACTGATCTTTTACATCTCCAAAGCCGTGTAGTTGTAATCATACAGTATAAAATACATATAGGCAGTTGCATGTAGTAATTTGACCAGCTGGTAGCTTAATAGTCTGTCACTGGGGGAAGTGGCATAAAGTAAGACAGATGATGAAGAGAGGCAATTATTTATAAAGCAAATTTCTGGGAAAAAAATGGCTAGTGCTCCATCCTTAGATCAGATTGGGGTGAGTATTTCATATGGTTTCTGAGCAGTGGTGGTACCAATCATTGCGAGGAGAACAGTGTATAGGTTCTGTGACACTTCTGGATTAGGTGAGATCACAGCTACTAACTGAAGATACAGGAACTGGTTCTAGTTTCAGAGAGAGGATAGATGAAACTTAAACAGATTTCAAGTGTCTTCTATTCCCAGGAGTCCATATTACTGGAATTGAGAAAAGGGAACAAATCTGGAGATTCAAAGGTCCTAATGTACATTTAGGCTTTTTTTTTTTTTTCCAATCATTAGAGACCTGCTAGGCTGACCTGGTAGCTAAAGGTCTTCACTACTTGATGGAATTGGAGTGATTAGCATAGGCAGATAAAGTAGTACTATTAGCTACCATTTGTTATACTCCTACTATGTACCAGTTCTCTGTATGTTTTAAGTCTTATAACAATACTGAAAGATGTTTTATTACTTCATTGGATGGTTTATCTTTAAACCGTCCAATGGAGTAATGAAACGCCTTTTTCTTTCTGCCTTCAAGAAAAAGAGAGCTATATTTTTAAGTTGCTAATGATAAGCTCTCTAGGTATATAGGACCACTGGAAGAATAAGAAAAGAATAGAATAATAGAAGAATAATATTAGAGGAAAAATATAGGAGGAAACAGGGCTTGTGAAGAAGGTAGAAGAAGGAAAGAAAAGATGTATTCTGAGCGAAACAAAGAAGGGCAAAAGCATTTTAACATGTAGAAAAGAAAATAGGAGATTACCAGAGAAGAGTACTAGTGACCTCGGAGCTAATTCTGAGAGGTTGGTTTGAGAAATATTTTAAGATTGGGCCCTTTAGAAGCAGAGCCTGAGAAGAGGATTCTTATGCAAATATTTAGTGAAGGAGGGCTCTCCAGTAGTGCAACATGTAAGGAAATGAGGAAAGCAGGGTAGAGCAGAAGAAAATAAGAAAAATATGAGTTCAGGTGAAGTGTAGTCTCATCCTGATTGAAATGAACCTTGGAGCTTGTGTGGCCAGCAGCAACTGGGCTTGCCTATTACGGTACGGTATTATCCACTGGCTATGAGCTACTGGGGATTGGTGTGTGACCTCCCAGTATCTCCAAGATAGGCAGGGTCCAGAAGTGAGCCATTTGCATCCACTACCCACAGACCAGGCTTATATAAGGGGATCATGTTGAGACACCAATAGCATCTGTTATGGGAAGTGGAGAGCCTGCTGCTTGGGAGGAGTCAAGTGGATGGGCCTGGAAAAGACCACAGTAAGAGGCACCAGACAAGTGCTCAGGACCACATGGAAACGAGGTCTTTACTTGCAGACCTCCTAGTCTTTGAGCACTTCCCATTATCTGTATCTAGGAGGTCTTTTAGCTGTTGCCCTCATGCTGTCTGGTAAGGATCTTATTCAACTGCATCTAGAACTTTGCCTGTTGGTGGACCAGCAGGGTTAGTATCAGTCTGTTCCATAGGAATATACTCAGTGCTCACCACATTGCCCACTGTGGATATCCATATACTTAGTGTCTAATAAAAACAAGGAATTGATAGCTAATGGTATAGTGGTAGGCAGACTCCTTATACTTGTAACTGGGAGAGGTGCTGAATTAAAGCAGCTTAGACAGCCTTTACATTGGAGAGAGATTAACAGTTAGTTCCCTTGTAGTTATTAATAGCTGCTCATGTAGCTCACACTCCTGGAAATGCAAGGCCTCTGGTAAACTGAGTCAGAGAATATGGCTTACCCATGAGGTCATGGAAGTCCCCTTTTTCTCACATTTAATTTAAATCCTAGAACACCCATACTGGGACTATTGCCCAGAATTTCAGATAGTTAAAACTAGGTTGAAGAAGAGATGCCAATACACTTGGCCGAACAGCTGCAGGCCACTAACAGCAGGCCTGTCTCACCACCTCTCACACTCCTGTTTAGGAAGATGGGACTTGGACAAAAAGTTTTTACTCCCAATGGCCCAATGCACAAACCAGAAGAAAGAGAAAATTGTTCTGTGTTCCGGTCATTGGGTAATGCATCTGAAATCCAGTTCAAAGTGTCATACTTACGGTAATTGGGTTTCTCCTTTTCTGTGAATAAGTAAAGAAGGCAATATAGACTTGGAAATACACCTCATTAGACTGAAAGGTAGGAAACCTATTTACTGTTCTTGGTTTTGTCATTGTGTAACCTTGAGAAAGTCATTGAACTTCTCTGTGCTTCTGCTTCTCCACTGTAACTGTGTAACTGTTTCCTAATCATCTTCCTAAATAAGAAATCAGAATGATTATTTTGCAGCCCAATTATTTTACTAATGATAAATGTGCTTGGGATGAGCTCAAAACAGGCCATTCGGGTGGCCTGGTCAAGGTGTTATGGTCATGCTGGGCTGTCATTAGAAGCAAGGAGACAAAGACTATGTCAGGTTACTCAATTAGGCAATTGTGTAAAATAATTCAATCCACTCAACTGAGAAAGAAAAATAGTCAACAAATTACTGTCATAGAGATAACTATGTCTAAAAATTGTTTAAGTGGCTTTTCAATTTTTGACTAATTTTCTTGGCAGCAAGCAAACTTTTTGGAAAATATGTTAAAATGCATTTTTATAATCTTTTGAATTCTTAACTTTTCATTTTATGAAAATATTATGAAAATTATATATTTGATTCTGATACTTGATGCTAATAGCAATGATAAAACTCCAGATTTCTAAATTACATCTATTTAACTTGACCTCACAGAATTTTACATTTATAATGATCATATAGCTGGTGGGTATGTGGTTTCAGAGACATTAAGTTATAAAGCACCTGCAGTGTGTACCAGTATTCACTCTCAAATTAGTTTAACAATTAACAGAAACTGCATATAAACTGTTTTGCTTTTTTATTATCCTTTTCTTTAATCTGTTAAATTTCTATAAGTATCAAGAGAATATAAACGAGAGAAAAAAATAAGCAAAGGCTCTGGATCAATTACCAATCATCTCTGAATTAATTATTTTCTTAAGTTAGTTTTTCTTAGACCATTGCCCTTTTTATCCCTCTTTAAGATTCTCGAGGGCTTTCTCCTTCCTGACTTTTGTCCTCAAACATTCTCATGAGGTAGACTTGGGAAGATGATAACAATTGTATGTAACACTTGTGAAACATTTCTCAGTTCACCAGCTCATACATATGGTCCAATTTATTCTTTCAGAAAATTGGTAGATTTGGTAGAATAGGAATTACTACTCCTTATCTGAATATGAAGGAATCGAAGGGCAGTACTCCATATGGATCAACCCGTGGCCCAGTGCACATGGATAAATTTGGAAAGTGACACAATAAGGAATGCCCACAAATGCCAATGGGATATTCAAGAAAGGAGTCTGTTTTTGCTGGTTTGCTCTGTTTTATATCCCTTTTGGAGTTGCATTCTCATTTAATTTTTTAAATTTATTTCTTAGGAAATATATGATACTTATAAAACAACAGTATAAAATACATATGAGGATTATGAAGCATGATGACAAGGTGAATTCCCATGAAACCAGCACCCTATGTAAGAGTTAGAACAATACTAATAGAATTTTTTTATTTATGTGTTACTCTCTTACCTCTCTGCCTCCCTGATTGCCCCCCACCTAGAAATAATGACTACTTTAGATTTTGTATTTTTCTCTTAAAAAGTATTTAAAATCGTATATGTAGACACTCCTCAACAATTCATTGTTTAGTTTTGCATTGTTTGATTTTGACCTTTACAAAAAATGACAACAGTTTATAGTCTTATGAGATTTACTTTTTTCATTCAATAGTATGTTTAAAGATTCATTTCTGAAGTTTTGTTTGATGTGGTTTATTCATTATCATTGTGGAAGAATAGACTTTACTAGTTTATTCATTTGTTTATCCATATCCTTGTCAATGAACCTTTGGATATTTGAGTGGTTCCCCAATCTTTTTTTAAAAATTTTTTTTAATACTTTAAGTTCTAGGGTACATGTGCACAACGTGCAGGTTTGTTACATATGTACACATGTGCCATGTTGGTGTGCTGCACCCATTAACTCATCATTTAACATTAGGTATATCTCCTAATGCTTTCCCTCTCCCCCTCCCCCCACCCCACAACAGGCCCCAGTGTGTGATGTTCCCCTTCCTGTGTCCAAGTGTTGTCATTGTTCAATTCCCACCTATGAGTGGGAACATGCGGTGTTTGGTATTTTGTCCTTGCGATAGTTTGCTGAGAATGATGGTTTCCAGCTTCATCCATGTCCCTACAAAGGACATGAACTCATCCTTTTTTAGGGCTGCATAGTATTCCATGGTGTATATGTGCCACATTTGCTTAATCCAGTCTATCATTGTTGGACATTTGGGTTGGTTCCAAGTCTTTGCTATTGTGAATAGTGCTGCAATAAACATATGTGTGCATGTGCCTTTATAGCAGCATGATTTATAATCCTTTGAGTATATACCCAGTAATTGGATGGCAGGGTCAAATAGTATTTCTAGTTCTAGATCCTTGAGGAATCACCACACTGTCTTCCACAGTGGTTGAATAGTTTACAGTTCCACCAACAGTGTAAAAGTGTCCCTATTTCTCCACATCTTCTCCAGCAGCTGTTGTTTCCTGACTTTTTAATGATCACCATTCTAACTGGTATGAGATGGTATCTCATTATGGTTTTGATTTGCATTTCTCTGATGGCCAGTGATGATGAGCATTTTTTCATGTGTCTGTTGGCTGCATAAATGTCTTCTTTTGAGAAGTGTCTGTTCCTATCCTTGCCCACTTTTTGATGGGGTTGTTTGTTTTTTTCTTGTAAATTTGTTTGAGTTCTTTGTAGATTCTGGATATTAGCCCTTTGTCAGATGAGGAGATTGCAAAAATTTTCTCCCATTCTGTAGGTTGCCTGTTCACTCGGATGGTAGTTTCTTTTGCTGTGCAGAAGCTCTTTAGTTTAATTAGATTCCATTTGTCAATTTTGGCTTTTGTTGCCATTGCTTTCGGTGTTTTAGACATGAAGTCCTTGCCCCTGCCTATGTCCTGAGTGGCATTGCCTAGGTTTTCTTCTTGGGTTTTTATGATTTTAGGTCTAACATGTAAGTCTTGAATCCATCTTGAATTAATTTTTGTATAAGGTGTAAGGAAGGGATCCAGTTTCAGCTTTCTACCTATGGCTAGCCAGTTTTCCCAGCACCATTTATTAAATAGGGATTCCTTTCCCCATTTCTTGTTTTTGTCAGGTTTGTCAAAGATCAGATGGTTGTAGATGTGTGGTATTTTTTCTGACGGCTCTGTTCTATTCCATTCTATTTCTCTGTTTTGGTACCAGTACCATGCTGTTTTGGTTACTGTAGCCTTGTAGTATAGTTTGAAGTCACATAGCGTGATGCCTCCAGCTTTGTTCTTTTGGCTTAGGATTGTCTTGGCAATGCGGGCTCTTTTTTGTTTCCATACGAACTTTAAAGTAGTTTTTTCCAATTCTGTGAAGAAAGTCATTGGTAGCTTGATGGGGATGGCATTGAATCTATAAATTACCTTAGGCAGTATGGCCATTTTCACGATATTGATTCTTCCAACCCATGAGCATGGAATGTTCTTCCATTTGTTTGTATCCTCTTTTATTTCATTGAGCAGTGGTTTGTAGTTCTCCTTGAAGAGTTCCTTCACATCCCTTGTAAGTTGGATTCCTAGCTATTTGATTCTCTTTGAAGCAATTGTGAATGGGAGTTCACTCATGATTTGGCTCTCTGTTTGTCTGTTATTGGTATATGAGAATGCTTGTGATTTTTGCACACTGATTTTGTATTCTGAGACTTTGCTGAAGTTGCTTATCAGCTTAAGGAGATTTTGGGCTGAGAGGATGGGGTTTTCTAAATATACTAAAATTTCATCTGCAAACAGGAACAATTTGACTTCCTCTTTTCCTAATTGAATGCCTTTTATTTCTTTCTGCTGCCTGATTGCCCTGGCCAGAACTTCCAGCACTATGTTGAATAGGAGTGGTGAGAGAGGGCATCCCTGTCTTGCGCCAGTTTTCAAAGGGAATGCTTCCAGTTTTTGCCCATTCAGTATGATATTGGCTGTGGGTTTGTCATAAATAGCTCTTATTATTTTGAGATACGTCCCATCAATACCTAATTTATTGAGAGTTTTTAGCATGGAGGGCTGTTGATTTTGTCAAAGGCCTCTTCTGCATCTATTGAGATAGTCATGTGGTTTTTGTCTTTGGTTCTGTTTATATGCTGGATTATGTTTATTGATTTGCATAGGTTGAACCAGCCTTGCATCCCAGGGATGAAGCCCACTTGATCATGGTGTATAAGCTTTTTGATGTGCTGCTGGATTTGGTTTGCCAGTATTTTATTGAGGATTTTTGCATAGATGTTCATCAGGGATATTGGTCTGTTATTGTTCTATTCAGAGATTCAACTTCTTCCTGGTTTAGTCTTGGGAGAGTGTATGTGTCGAGGAATTTATCGATTTCTTCCAGATTTTCTAGTTTATTTGCGTGGAAGTGTTTATAGTATTCTCTGATGATAGTTTGTATTTCTGTGAGATTGGTGGTGATATCCCCTTTATCATTTTTTATTGCATCTATTTGATTCTTCTCTCTTTTCTTCTTTATTAGTCTTGCTAGCAGTCTATCAATTTTGTTGATCTTTTCAAAAAACCAGCTTCTGGATTTGTTGATTTTTTGAAGGGTTTTTTCTTTCTCTATTTCCTTCAGTTCTACTCTGATCTTATTTATTTCTTGCCTTCTGCTAGCTTTTGAATGTGTTTGCTCTTGCTTCTCTAGTTCTTTTAATTGTGATGTTAGGGTGTCGATTTTAGATCTTTACTGCTTTCTATTGTGGGCATTTAGTGCTATAAATTTCCCTCTACACACTTCTTTGAAGGTGTCCCAGAAATTCTGGTATGTTTTGTCTTTGTTCTCATTGGTTTCAAAGAACATCTTTATGTCTGCCTTCATTTCATTATGTACCCAGTAGTCATTCAGGAGCAGGTTGTTCAGTTTCCATGTAGTTGAGCGGTTTTGAGTGAGTTTCTTAATCCTGAGTTCTAGTTTGATTGCACTGTGGTCTGAGAGACAGTTTGTTATAATTTCTGTTCTTTTACATTTGCTGAGGAGAGCTTTACTTCCAACTATGTGGTCAATTTTGGAATAAGTATGATGTGCTGCTGAGAAGAATGTATATTCTGTTGATTTGGGGTGGAGAGTTCTGTAGATGTCTATTAGGTCCACTTGGTGCAGAGCTGAGTTCAATTCCTGGATATCCTTGTTAACTTTCTGTCTCGTTGATCTATCTAATGTTGACAGTGGGGTGTTAAAGTCTCCCATTATTATTGTTTCGGAGTCTAAGTCTCTTTGTGGATCTCTAAGGACTTGTTTTATGAATCTGGGTACTCCTGTATTGGGTGCATATATATTTAGGATAGTTAGCTCTTCTTGTTGAACTGATCCCTTCACCATTATGTAATGTCCTTCTTTGTCTCTTTTGATCTTTGTTGGTTTAAAGTCTGTTTTATCAGAGACTAGGATTGCAACCCCTACCTTTTTTTGTTTTCCATTTGCTTGGTAGATCTTCCTCCATCCCTTTATTTTGAGCCTATCTGTGTCTCTGCATATGAGATGGGTCTCCTGAATACAGCACACTGATGGGTCTTGACTCTTTATCCAATTTGCCAGTCTGTGTCTTTTAACTGGAGCATTTAGCCCATTTACACTTAAGGTTAATATTGTTATGTGTGAATTTGATCCTGTCATTATGATATTAGCTGGTTATTTTGCTTGTTAGTTGATGCAGTTTCTTCCTAGCCTCTATGGTCTTTACAATTTGGCATGTTTTTGCAGTGGCTGGTACCGGTTGTTCCTTTCCATGTTTATTGCTTCCTTCAGGAGCTCTTGTAAGGCAGGCCTGGTGGTGACAAAATCTCTCAGCATTTGCTTGTCTGGAAAGTATTTTATTTCTCCTTCACTTAGGAAGCTTAGTTTGGCTGGATAGGAAATTCTGGGTTGAAAATTCTTTTCTTTAAGAATGTTGAATATTGGCCCCCACTCTCTTCTGGCTTGTAGAGTTTCTGCCGAGAGATCAGCTGTTAGTCTGATTTGCTTCCCTTTGTGGGTAACCTGACCTTTCTCTCTGGCTGCCCTTAACATTTTTTCCTTCATTTCAACTTTGGTGAATCTGACTATTATGTGTCTTGGAGTTGTTCTTCTCGAGGAGTATCTTTGTGGCATTCTCTGTATTTCCTGAATGTGAATGTTGGCCTGCCTTGCTAGATTGGGGAAGTCCTCCTGGAAAATATCCTGAGGAGTGTTTTCCAACTTGGTTCCATTCTCCCCATCACTTTCAGGTACACCAATTAGATGTAGATTTGGTCTTTTTACATAGTCCCATATTTCTTGGAGGCTTTGTTTGTTTCTTTTTATTCTTTTTTCTCTAAACTTCTCTTCTCGCTGCATTTCATTCATTTGATCTTCAATCACTGATACCCTTTCTTCCAGTTGATTGAATCAGCTACTGAGGCTTGTGCATTCATCACGTAGTTCTCGTGCCATGGTTTTTGGCTCCATCAGGTCATTTAAGGACTTCTCTACATTGATTATTCTAGTTAGCCGGTCATCTAATCTTTTTTCAAGGTTTCTGGCTTCTTTGTAATGGGTTCGAACTTCCTCCTTTAGCTCAGAGAACTTTGATCATCTGAAACCTTCTTCTCTCAACTCGTCAAAGTCATTCTCCATCCAGCTTTGTTCCATTGCTGGCGAGGAGCTGTGTTCCTTTGCAGGGGGAGAGGTGCTCTCATTTTTAGAATTTTCAGCTTTTCTGCTCTGTTTTTTTCCCATCTTTGTGGTTTTATCTATGTTTGGTCTTTGATGATGGTGACGTACAGATGGGGTTTTTGTGTGGATGTCCTTCTGTTTGTTAGTTTTCCTTTTAACAGTCAGGACCCTCAGCTGCAGGTCTGTTGGAGTTTGCTGGAGGTCCATTCCAGACCCTATTTTCCTGGGTATCAGCAGTGGAGGCTGCAGAACAGTGAATATTGCTGAACAGCAAATGTTGCTGCCTGATCGTTCCTCTGGAAACTTCGTCTCAGAGGGGTACCCGGCTGTATGAGGTGTCAGTCTGCCCCTACTGGGGGGTGCCTCCCAGTTAGGCTACTTGGGGTTCAGGGACCCACTTGAGGAGGCAGTCTGTCCGTTCTCAGATCTCAAACTCCATGCCGGGAGAACCACTACTCTCTTCAAAGCTGTCAGACAGGGACATTTAAGTCTGCAGAGGTTTCTGCTGCCTTTTGTTCGGCTATGCCCTGCCCCCAGAGGTGGAGTCTACACAGCCACGCAGGCCTCCTTGAGCTGTGATGGGCTCCACCCAGTTCAAGCTTCCCAGCCACTTTACCTACTCAAGCCTCAGCAATGGTGGGCGCCCCTCCCTAGCCTCGCTGCCGCCTTGCAGTTTGATCTCAGACTGCTGTGCTAGCAATGAGCGAGTCGCTGTGGGCATGGGACCCTCTGAACCAGGCGCAGGATATAATCTCCTGGTGTGCCATTTGCTAAGACTGTTGGAAAAGCGCAGTATTAGGGTGGGAGTGACCCAATTTTCCAGGTGCCATTTATCACCCCTTCCCTTGGCTAGGAAAGGGAATTCCCTGACCCCTCGCACTTCCTGGGTGAGGCGATGCCTCGCCCTGCTTCAGCTCATGCTCGGTGGGCTGCGCCCACTGTCCTGCCCCCACTGTCTGATGAGCCCCAGTGAGATGAACCCGGTACCTCAGTTGGAAATGCAGAAATCACTCGTCTTCTGTGTTGCTCACACTGGGAGCTGTAGACTGGAGCTGCTCCTATTCAGCCATCTTGGAACTGCCCCTTGTGGTTCCCCATTCTTAATGAATAGGAACAATGTTTATATGAACTTGTGCTTGTATGCAAGGGTTCTGTACATATTTATCCAAGAGCATGACCATAAAATATACATCTACTAAACTTCAGCAGGTTATGGCATGGTGCTTTCCAAAACGGTTGTGTAAGTTACACTCTTACCAATAGTGTAAAAGAGTTCTAGTTGATCAACATTCTCACTATTTTATTGCTATTATCATATTTGTACATCTTTTCCCTCTTGTGGGTGTATTTAGTGCTTTGTCTTGAAGTTTCAGTTTTAAATAGAGGTGGGATTTGCTTCTTTTAAAGTCCTTAATCTCACCTAGCAGTTGCCACCTCTCCTAATCCATTTGTTTGCAGAGAAATTGGTCTGTGCTTCACCATTAAATAAAATCAAAGAGTCTGCTGCCCTACAGAGAAAACTTGAATTCTCTCATGCCTTCCTCCTGCTTCCTCAATAATACATTGCACCTTCTCCAGAACACAGGAAGAGGACACAGCTTCTTAGTCTCAAGACTGTTTCTTCTCTCACTCTGCTTACTCAGATTGCACAAACAAACATATGTGAGGCAGATCCAGTTTTTCTTGTTTTTGGTCTACTGCAAGCATGACTGCTCTGCTGAGCACATTAGGCTTTGAAGCGGCATGGTTGGTAATATGTTGAGTGAAAGACTCAGAAATTCGCAGTGGGGCGTGAATGATGGATTTTCTGTAGCAGCAGGGATAGAATCTGCTGCTCATCAAAGGCTGAAAAATAGGCCTCCCTTAGAAGTCAAGACAGAAGAAAAATGAGATTGGAATGAGAAAGTACATGATAGAAATGTGGATATCTTCAAAGAAATATGAAAGTTAATGATTACAGGCATATATGAACTCCACACTGAGATACGCCTTTCCAGATAGCAATATTTTCATAGGTTATTTGAAGACCCTGGAGATGTTCTTCAGCCCTAGAGAATATCATCAGATATTCTGAAGCCTAGAAGTGGTGAATGACTTGCTCAGGATTACACAGCTAGTTATTCACAGACCTAGACTAGACTATGGGATATTTGAGTACCACATAAGCACACTTTCCATTAAAACACAAACTATTGCTTCCTCTATTTGGCTCTCTACTTTTCCTTCTGCTGATTAAACTGAAACAATGCCATAGTATACAAATTCCCAAATTAGAAATATATATTGTATTCTGTTAGACTAAATGTTCATGACTAAAATAAAATAATTTTTTAAAGAATTTATATTTGAACTCTCACAACCAAAATGGCTTCTTCCTTTCTTACAAGCCAATTGTGGTACAGGGACTTCTGTGAAGTTTGACTTGTTAGAAAGCCTTCCAAAAACATTTTATTGGAATGGGAAATTGGTCAGGGAAAGGAAGGAGGCCAGGCAAGCAGGACTCACAGGGAATGATGGTCCAGCTCCACAGGGAATCTTGACGATAGAGTAGACCACACCTTGGAGTTGTTTCCAAGAGGAAACAAGGAAGCTAGGGTATTTATATACACTTACAAGTCAGTCTTTGGTTAATGTTATCCCTGTGGTGAGGGGAAGTGAATCCCCAAGCACTTCTGGCTTTCTTTTTGCACAAAGCAGATTCCAGCAGCATGAAGGAAGCCCAACAAAGACTCACAGCTGGCCGTCAGGATTAAAAACACATCAGTAGTTGGCCTGCATGAACGTGGTAAAGAAATCCAAAGAGATATAGCAGAGCACTGACTGCTTCCGTGGCTGCTTTAAACTAGATCTTTCCTATTAACAGAATTCTCTGAAGCAGTGGTGGTGTAGTAAAACTCTACTACCTAATATATGTCCTTGGGCTGTCTCACACATGGCTGATAAAAAACCAAATTCATACAATATTT
Organism: Nomascus leucogenys; assembly: GCF_006542625.1. Lineage (NCBI taxonomy): Eukaryota > Metazoa > Chordata > Mammalia > Primates > Hylobatidae > Nomascus > Nomascus leucogenys. The sequence continues at coordinate 38,055,656 of NC_044402.1, read as the reverse complement.
TTTGGGGAAAGTTTGGCAATATATCTCAAAAGTCTTAAATGTAGAATTTTCTAATAAAAATAAGACATATTACTTATCAAGTGTTTAATATGTTACAGATATCATATGTGGTTTATTTGTAGGATCTTATCTAAAACTCTCAACAACCTAATAATATAGATATTATTACTACCCTCATTTTATAGATGAGGAAACTGAGTCTCATTGATTGATTGAATTGCCCAAGTCACACAGTTGGTAGGTGGTATAGCTAGAATTTGAACCAGGCCTGTTTAATTCCAGATACTGTACTTGATTCCAGAACCATTTACATTAAATGATTCGGAATAGGTACACAAATTTTATCCATAGTAATTTCATTACACTGTTTTATATTAAAAAATTTGAAACTACCACAAAAACCCAAGAGGACAGGGTTCAGTGAGCTTCTGGATAGCTGAACATATGGAGGTTACTAAAGGTGGCACACTCAGGGAGGACATGGAAGCTTTGTACCCTTTCCCCCATACCTTGCTCTATGCATGTCTTCATCTGTATCCTTTACAATATCCTTTATAATAAAACAATAATGCATTAGTCCATTTTCACACTGCTATAAAGATACTACCTAAGACTGGGTAATGTATAAACAAAAGAGGTTTAATGGACTCATAGTTCCACATGGCTGGGGTGGCCTCAGGAAGCTTACAGCCATGGTGGAAGGTGAAGGGGAAGCAGGTGCCTTCTTCACAAGGTGGCAGGAGAGAGAGAGAGAGAACGCAGGGGAAACTGCCACTTTTAAAACCATCAGATTTCATGAGAACTCCTTCACTATCATGAGACAGCATGGGAGGAAACCGTTCCCATGATCTGATCATTTCCCATTGGGCCCATCCCTCAACACATGGGGATTACAACTCGAGATGAGATTTGGGGGGAATGCAGAGCCAGACCACCTCAAGTAAACATTAAAGAAATCTGAAACTATTAATACTTACATGTCTAAACATTGAGGTCTAGTTGAAGAATTTGTATTAGAATTATTTGATGGGATAATTTTTAATACAAAACTAATATTTAAAATCTGTATTTTGTTTGACATGAAAAACTGTTTGCTATATAATAGTAAATGAAAAATCAGGTGAAAATAACTATAGATTGTTTCGATTTTTGTAAAAACAAAATAACAAACAAAACAAAACAAAACTACACATGAATGGTTAGTGAGCTATGTGAAATAACAGATCTAAGCACTGGATGGTATTTCTGACCATTCTTTTCTAAAGGTTTATGAAATGCACTCACCTCTTGCTATGGTTTAATTGTGTCCCTCAAAGTTAATGTGTTGGAAATGTAATCTCCAATGAATCAGTGTTGTGAGGTGGGGCCTAATAAGAAGTAATTAGGACATAAGGGCTCTTCCTTCATGAATGAATTCATGCTATTGAAACCAGAGTGGGTTAGCATTGTGGGAGTTGGTTAGTTATGAGAGTGGGCTTGTTATATAAACAAGTTCAACCCCTTCTTGCTCTCTCTTGCCCTCTCATTGCCCTTCTTCCATGGGATCATGCAGCAAGAAGGCCATCACTAGATGTTTTGTTCTTGGACTTCTGAGCCTCCAAAACTGTAAGCCAAATAAATTCCTGTTCTATAAATTATCCAGTCTGTGATATTCTGTTATGGTAGTGTAAAATGAACTAATCCACCTTTCTAATTCCTTTTCAAGGCATCTCCTCAAAGTAGTGAGGGGCTAGAATTTTTCTAAAAATATTTTGAATTTGATAACCACAAATGGATGAAGAGGACCCTACTAAAACCTTGCCCATAGAGTAGTTTAACCTGTTTTCATACTCACTTTCTAAGATTACTGCACTGTAATACTGGTAGCCTCTGCTTGGAAAGTTATTTCCCTCTAAACCACCCTATTAATTCATAACCATTTTTCATATCTCAGCCCCAGGAGGAGTCACCCATCCCTTCTTTTTCAGCATTTCTTTTCTCACTTAATAAAATATGTAAGCATCAGATACTATGCTGGGCACCAAATAGGACACCAGAAAAGAAATTAACTTAGGGACTTGTGTTCATAATATGTCACAGAACATTTGGACAGGAAGAGATACATGGATGAATGAGATTCAAAATGAGATTTTTCAAAGGCTTTTTCTCAAATGAACGGGAAGGGTCATGTGTGTATTTACAAATAATTCATAAGCTGTCATGCATATTCATTTTTAAGTGACTATTAAGCTACAAAAATAATAATAATAACAACTAAGACCGTAAAGGGTCATATATGGTTTACAACTCTTCACAAATATTACTCCAGAAATAACAGGATATTTGGAGGAAGATCTCCAAAAGATAAAATTTTAGTCTTTGTTACTTATTTCCACAACTAAAGCATATGGCTATTGAGTATAAGTATCTGCAAATATTTTTCTTTAGCATGTTGTTTAAAGAAGGAGGACTTGGTTACTGTGCTAGTTTGAGGAAAGCACTTTGGGCAGAATTACTTACCTTATTACACTTGATAGATGTATGGTGACATGCATCACTTTGGGTACCACTCGCACAACCATCCTGAAGTACCACAGAGGACAGCAGAGGAATAAATAGAACTTTAAACAGAGAACTTGGTGTTACTTCAGTAAGTCTCACATGTGAATGAGTAGGAGGCTCTGAAAGTTGATGTTCAGAAGGATATCATAAATCAAAATTTATTTGGCTTTGAAAAGTTGTCTGGAAGAAATACATAATATAATTTACCCTTATTCTTCTTTTAAAAAGCCTAGAATATCATTTGCTCTTATATACTGTATTGGAATCTATTCAGATTATGCAAGTGTTATAGTTCAATAATCCTTGGCAAAAGGCCAGGAACACCTGAATGACAACACTACATTTGTTTTACAGGTAAAAATGGAAATTGTGCAATCAAAATCGAGCTTCAGAAATACAATTTGGTATGAGAGAGTTACGCAGAAATTAGTGATCCCATTAAAAAGATGCACTTTAAGAATAAATATTATTTTTGTTAGTATTTAATTTTTTATTTAATTTTAAAAGTTTAAATAAAATGTCAGACAAAAATTGTGGTGTGTATTGGTGCCCTCATCCCATTTGAAGTTTTGTAGACTTAAATTTCTGCTTTCTATTAAATTATTTTTTTGTTTACCCTCTTTTTTCTACTAACTTTGTGTTATTCACATCCACATATCCAAAGGTAATTAAAATATTGATTACTATTAATTTTATGAGAATATACTGATATCTGTCACTTGTTCATTATGAAGACCTAATGGAAGAGCGATATCATTCCCTTTGATGTTAGGAGATCTAATTTCTAGGTCCAGCTCCATTCGTAATAAGCTCGATGACCTTGGGTAAGTCACATAATTATATAGTAATCTTCAATTTTCTCATCTATGAAATGAAGTTGGACCATATGATTTTGAAAGTCCCTTTTATCTCTGAAATTATACTGTCAGCTCTCATTTTTACTAATTTGGAGGAGCAATGATCTGCTGTTACGACACAGTAGATTAATCCCCACTATATTTGCCTAATTGGCATGAAAAGAGACAGAGACTGAGGAATGGATGCAGCTATCTTTGGTGCAAGTGGGTACAGGCAGAAGCTCCTCAGTGCTCACTCCTGAAGCTTTTTAGTGACTTTCCATTTTTCATTAGCCCTACTTTCCACATGCTCTTGACCATTCTCAGAGTTAGGATCTGACCATGACTCTAGTGACCTTCAATATATATAATCATAAATTGATATCCTTTGTCTTATAGTTGTTTCCTGAAGAATCATCTCAAATGTATACAAATCCTGGCATTTAATTGTGGGAATGGATCTGCTACTGTGCACAGAAGATGAGTTGCTTAAAAATGCCTTATTTATTTCACATTGGAGTGCTATAGACTTTAAGTCTATGGACATGATCTTGGGAAACTTCTCTGACCTATCTCAGAGTAATGTTTTTAAACACATAAAATAAAATATGCAGGATTGCAAAGAAATAAAATAAATAGAAATACAGTTTCATTAATAAGTCAAAATTTGAGACCTGTATGAATATCATTTTCACCTAGACTGTAAACTCCCTGAGACCCGGAAGTATGTCTCATTCATTGATTTATCCTAAGTGCTTAACACAGTGCGTAGTTCAGTCAGGATGCTCTATAAATGCATGCCTACTAATTTAGTCACACTATTTCAAAAATCTTCTTTCTTTTAAGTCTGCTTCCTCGTCAGATTTTAAGTTCCTTGGGTATAAGGGTAGACGCTTATCCGCTATTGCCTTTCCAGGTCTTATATGGTGTTCCAAACTTAGTTGGTGCTCAACTAACATTTATTAAAAGGACATATAGATGAGCTAGCCCTGTATATTTTCTGCTCTCTTCTGGCTACTTTGAGTACTGGGTTATTGGCTTATTGCTGGCAATTCTGTTCTGTGGAGGTGCAGGTTGGCCTGAAGTCTTGAAGAACTAAGGAGGAGGGTATATTAGTCTGCTTGGGCTGCCATAACAAAATCTCGCAGATGTGGTGACTCCGACATCAGAAATTTATCCTTTCATAGTTCTGGATGTTGAAAAGTCCAGCATCAAGGTTCTGGCAGGGTATGCTTTTTGGTGAGAGTTGCTTTCCTTCCTAGCTTGCAAATGGTCACTTTCTCAGTTTCTCCTCATATGGTAGAGAGTAAAAGAGCTCTCTTGTATCTCATCTTATAAGGACACTAATTCTATCAGATCAGGGCCCCATCCTTATGTCCTCATTTAGCCTTAATTACTTTTATAAATGCCATATCTCCAAATGCAGTCACGTTGGGGGTTATGGCTTCAACATATGGATTTTGGAGTGATACAGTTCAGTTCACAGCAGATAGTCAGTGTGGTGCACTGAAATATGAAGGAGACTGCAAAGTCTCATTCTGGCAGTGCCGTTAACTAACCGAAGAGAAAATCCACTGTTTTCTCACATGTAAAGTTTTTGACTAGATAATCTGAAGTTTCCTACCTACATTCAAATTCTTTGCACCTATATGAAGATCCCAGTGAATCTCAGTAGAACAAAGTTGCTGCCCAAACTGAAAATTGTCTTTTAGAATTATTATCATACATCATTTCTGAAAATACCACACAATCAAGTTAACTTTTGATTGAAGTGCTTCAAAGCTTTTCAGTGAAGTTTAATACACAATATGGGTTGGTAAATTAATGCCAAATCAGTAGTTCAGAGATCTGTACGACTTCCTGGAGAATGAAATGTCTTGAATTTGTAACTGGCGTTAGGAAAGTTAGCAGTGCTAGAAAACTAAATTAACATTCTCTTTTAATTCTTAACGCTACTTCTTTAGATCTTCTCAGGGTCATATTGATTCCTTCTTTGTTGTTATTCAAATAGAAAGACGTAGGAAAATAACTTCTAGAGTATATTTTTTGAAATAAACTTTTACCTAGGAAATTAATAAACAAATATGATTAACAGAAGTGTTCATTAGACATTAATCAAATAGTGACTTCAGTACTTTTAAAAATGTTTATTTCTGTCCACATGCTCTTCCCCTCTGATTTCTAATGTGTTTAATATTCTTCATAGTAGTATTATGCAAGCTAAACTAACTGATATGTACTGCTTTGCTGAGAATTTCAATATTTTATAGCTTGATTAGAACCAGTGTTTCTTTTCTCAGAAATAAAAAGGCTGACAAAGTTTACTAACTAATTTTTTTGTAGAGCGTTTCCATGATTGTTAGTGTTTTAAAAAAGGTCAGACATTTGAATAGGTTTCATAAGTCTTAAAAGCAGCAAAAGCTTTTGAATTGATTAATTTGGGCTACTGATTTTACAGAGTACTAGAAATAAAAGGATTTTGAATGATAGTATAATCCAGCTTTGATGGTATAATCCAACTCTCATACATTACAATGCCCACAAATTCTCTATGACTTAAAGTTATTCTTAGCTCCAGTTATTTAATCAGTCATTCACTTACCACTCATTTATTTACATTTTCATTCATTTATTCATCATTTGATGAATGAGGCAGTACAGCATAGTGGTTAATAGAATGGGCTTAAGTTAGAATCCTGGTTTCTCTATTATTAGTAGTGTGTGACCTTACTCAACTTCAGGAAAGCTTCGGTTTCCTTATTTTTAAGAAGGTGCTAATGGAAATGCCTACTTCTCAAATTTGTTTCAATGATTAAATAAGATAGTATCTGTGAAACATTTAAAAGGAGTGCCTGACACATATAAATGGCTCAATAAATGTTAGTCCCTCATATATACCCATAAGGCTGTTATGAGGATTAAATAGATGATAGGTATAAAGGTTTCAGCCAAGTACCTGGCAAATAGAATCCATCAAGAAAGGTGAGCTAGTATCGTTAGGAAATATATACGTAGGTTTTGGGGACAAAAAGATGAATAAGTATCATTGACTTTTTAGAGTCCCTTCAGTCTTTATGTCTTATTTCTTTAGGAAAAACTAGGCTAGGAAAACACAACTCGGGTTCTCTCCAGACGCAGAAGATAACTAGAAAATGCCTAACAGAAAAATAACCAGAAGAGTTCATTATGTTTTTTTTTCCAGAACCATTACTCAGTGGCTTGTCCGACAGGTGAAAGATATTAACTCATCTTCATTTAGGAGCTTCAGATTGGGGGAAATAAAATGATGGAAGAGATTAAGTGGAGATAGATAAATAGTCTTTGAAGATAGACTTTAAAATTTTAATTTGTTTTAGAAAGGTTAATACTTAGAAGGGAATTGACTAGAGTCTTAAATTAATGAGCAATGTGACCAAGGAGATAAAAGAAACACTAAATGCTACCAAGTCCCAAAAATTAAAAAGGGGGGTATCTTTGGAAATCTTATGGAGTTAAATTTGAGCAAATTAAGAGCATAACTTTCATACATAGAAGGTAATATAGCATAAAATTGGTTATTTAAAGAAGTAGTACTGCTATACAGGATTCTGGGAAAATAATGAAAAGGTCATAAATAGTTATTCAGAGAAGCTGAGATAAAGGGTAATATCTTCCATATTCTTACAGGACGTCTCATGAGACTTTTGGCAACAAAGTCTATATTATATGGACTGAAAATCTAATCCAATAAGGCTATACTATGCTCCCATATTTTTTCCATTGCTAGTTAAGTGGATAATTGATTATTGTTATTATGATAAACCGGTGAGCTTTTATTGTAGTTTGGAGAATTTACATAGAAAAATTATTTCTCCAGTTTAGCAATTCAGTATGTAAATCTCTCACAGGCCATTCATGTTTAGGGTAAATCTAAAGCCTTCATAATCCAAATGGAGCCATTTTTTGCTTTTCTCTCAGAAGATGTTGAATTCTATTGCTCTAATAGCTCTTAATGGGCAAAAAAGGAATAATATGATTTCTTCAGCCTTTTATGCAAGGATGTTATTCTGTATTTATTTAATTATCTAGGTGGCTGTCAAAGTTTTCCATAGTTCTCAAATCAGAATATTCCATAGGGTTCTGAACTGTAGGTTTACATGGTCATTATTAAGTCCTGTAAATAAGCACATCTCATTGTACCTATGTCCTGAATCACTAAACATTTACTGCAAGATTATGTATTCTTCCAGATATGCATCTTTTAGTGCTTTTCATTATACCTTCAACTGATGCATTATTTAAAACTTTAACATGCCTTTCATGTTCCTGTTAATATATCCATCTCACTGCACTTTTTAAACCATTGCATCTCATTTTACATTTTTCTGCATGCATCTCTGTGCTCATTTCCATTTAGCCATTTCATTATACTTTCTCACTATCATGCTCTTTTTTATGAGTTTTGGATTTCTCCCTGGGAGTAGGGAGAGAGGTGTGCTTGCTTCCTCTCCTTTCCTCTTTAATATGACCTCGGTAAGATTTTCTAATTTTTTTGTAGCTATCCTCTCCTATCTGAGAGGATCTCCAGGGATCATTCTAGACGTTTCTTTTCTGAGTGAATTTTCTGCTTTGGCTCTTTTTCATTCTTTACATGAACTTTTTGTTTTCTAAGGAAACTGCTCCTACATACTGTTTATTCAAAGCCCTCACAGACTATATTCTAGGGACTTCTGTGGCAGGGGAGGTGGGGGAGAGTGTTCACATTTATTGTTTTACCAGGTATTTTAAGTTTCCTTGTATTCTAGCATTGTTGAATAAAAACTGACAGCATAGGCTGTCTGTGTACATTACTTTGTGTGATCTGTATTAAAAGAAGAAAGTGATGAGAAGGCAGCTCTTACTTATTTTCTACAACATTTCAAGCCAATTTTATGTTTTGATTTGTCAGTCTTTTATTGGGTCCTAAATGGAACATATGAGTCAGAGAAAACACCTTTTCAATATTATTTGTTGATATTTTTCTCAAAGGCATATGTCTAATGTTCATATTTCCCAGTAGACTTCTGGGAACCATCAAACGTGAATATGGGTGATAAGCAGGACCAAAGTAATGCCCCCATTTTTTCCCCTTTGTAAGCCACCACGATTCTTGAAATTACCAAAGCTAGTTATTGGTGAAACATTTTCTATGGTATCAATTAAAGGTTCAGACAAAAATTAGCATTAAATGATTAGGGAAATATAGCTGATTGTAAATGGTATCTGTCTGGCAATCTTTGGAGCCATCTCTTCTAACTTTCTTTTTAAAGTTTGACTTATTCACTTATTTCCTTATTCATTCATACTCACTGAATGTATGACACATGCCATGTCTGTGATTTCTACCCAAATTGAAAAAAGATAGAATTTATATTACAGCCTTCAGTCTAGTCAAACAGACACTGAAAGTCAATCTACTGATGAAAATGAAAGAATTTCTATTATTTGGAAGGACAATGAAGTTGCACACAGAAGAACACTTAGTGATCTGTGTCTGCTACCTGAATCAAGGCAGCCCTGTCAACCTGAAAGAAATTTGGAGGATATGTATTCTTCTGTCTATGTCTGCCTTTGGGTGAGGCCTGAGTTATCCTAAAGTTGGGCAGCTGTCCATCAGTAAGATACTTTTTAGTATCCATTTAGAAACAACATGCAGCTCAGGGCATATTTCCCTCCTCCCCAGTAGGGGTCATAGACTCTGTGATATAACTTGCTGGAGATTGTGGTTTTTGATGTGTTCCAGTGGAAACAGCAAATCATAAGATCCCAACGTGGCTAGAGAAGGTCTTCCTCCTGCAGAATGACTCAGAGTGAACACTGATCACCCCAACACTGGAGGCTATGTCAATGGAGTCTGGCCTGAAGTCAAAACAGACTTTTTTTACTTTGTACTTCTAAGCAAGTCAGCTTGCATTTTCATTATTTAATTATAGTAAACATCATTGTTTTATAATCTTTCTGATAATTCCTATCTGACATCTGCTGCTATTTGTTTTGTTTTGTTTTTCCTTGCTGGTTCCTTGTTTTCTTTTGTGTGTCATTTTCATTCTATTTTGCTCAATGTCCTTAAAAAATGATTTGCAGTGGTCCTCCACAACCTAGAATTATAGCATCTTAGTTTGGACTGAATAACAAAATACCACAGGTTGTGTGGCTTAAACAACAAATGTTTACTTCTCACAGTTCTGGAGGTTGAGAAGTCAAGCTCAGGATGCCAACAGATTCACTGTGTGGTGAGGGTCTTCTTGGTTTGCAGACTAGCACCTTCTCACTATATCCTCACACGGCAAAGGGAAAGAGATCATCTCTTTCGTTTCTTTTTTCTTTTTCTCTTTTTTTTTTTTTTTTTTTTTTAACCTCTCAAAGATCCCAGCTCCAAATTCCATAATCTTGGGGATTAGAGCGTCCACATATAAATTTTGGAGAGAGGCAGTTCATAGAAGATGGTGTCTTCCTCTAGATAGAATGTGGATTGCCTTTTGTTTTAGTCTCTTCAGGCTCCTATAACAAAATACCTTATCCTGAGTAGCTTATAAACAACAGAAATTTATTTCTCATAGTTATGCAAGCTTGGAAGTCTAAGGTCAAGGCTTAGATCTGGGGTCTTGTGAGGGCTCCTTCTTCATAAACAGCACCTTCTTGTTATATCCTCATTTGGTGGAAAGAACTAGCTAACTCTCTGGGGTCTCTTTTACCAGGGTACTAATTCTATTCCTAAGGGGGCAGCCCTCATGACCTAATCACCTTCCAAAGACCCAATCACCTTCCAAAGACCCCACCTTCTGATACCATTACCTTCAGAAGTAAAATTTCAACATATGTCTTTTGGGGGGACACAAATATTCAGACCATAGCAGTTTCTGTCAGATGCTGAGAGCACTCAGGGACCAGTTTAAACCAAGTTTACAGATTTAGGTTTCCTTGACCAGGCAGAATATGTATATATGAATGGCCAGCTTGTGTAAAGTTTGGATTATGGCCACTGCCACTGATTCTAAGGGATTTTTTTCTTATTTTTGCATCTCTGACACAGCTATCTTTTTTGAGTGTCTGTGGCAGGAAGGAAACAAATAAAACTCCCCACAATCTTAATTTTTGTAAGCCACTAAATTTTGAGGTTGTTTGATTAACTTGGGCTAAGCTGAGAATAATGAGAATGCTACACAAAAATTTTTGTTCAGGGATTTTTACCTTTATTTTCTAGTAGTGTAAAAAGAGTTTCATTAAATTAACAAGAGGTTTTAAAATTAATTATTCATCAACAAGATAGAACACTAAACATTAAAAATTCTGTGTTGGAAGAATAATTATGGAAGCAATGCTCATGATATTATTAATCAAAAGCACTTTACCTTGTGGTATGTATCACATGATTCTATCTGGGTGAAATGAAAATAAATTAAATGTACATTTCCTTTTCATATTTTTTTTACATTTTCCAGTTGTACAATAGTCATGAGTGACTTTTATGTTCAAAAATAAAATATTTTCTTTTTAATGCCGTCTTCTATTTTCCTAAGCAAAATTTAGTATCTTTCCTCTCTGAATATATGTTGTTCTGTATCACTTTGTTTAGTGATAAGATTTTATTTTATCCTGTCAATTTCTTAAACAATAAAAACCACATCTATCTGTGGGCGAAGGACATGAACAGACACTTCTCAAAAGAAGACATTTACGCAGCCAAAAAACACATGAAAAAATGCTCATCATCACTGGCCATCAGAGAAATGCAAATCATAACATTATTAGGAGAATCAAGAGATAATTCTTATAAAGCAATGAGCATAATGTCTTGCATATAGTAACCACTGAATAAGACTAATGTGTTTTTATGATCTTATTTTGTGTTTTGACAGTTTTAGAAATGGATATAATTTTAAATCTTTTGGCAAAAGTGGAGTGGCAGTATGATTTTTTTGGATGAGCACTTACTCCTCTTTGCTCCTGGAAAGTTATCATTTCTTTCAAGTGAGTCTTCATCTTCTCATCGGGAGTTTCAGAACCCGGATTCTTGAACACACACATGCACTACCCATTTCCAGTATGCTCCACTGGAAGGTGCTGCTAATGTGAAAGACATGACTAACATAATTCATGGGAGATGAATCAAAAACAGTTTTTGTTGCCTTCAATAGTCTCTCAAAAATGTATTCAGTAAGAGCATCTTTTTTCTTCCCACTAGGTTACTTTTCTTCTTACTCATAGGTAATGAATAGTTTAAGTCTAGAAACATATTTTCAATTTAGAAACTTTCATTGTCCAATCTAAAATATAAATCAGCATTTCATTCTTCATTCCGAAGAATGGCTTCTCTGTGTCCTCCTTTAGTTAATGCTGAAAGTTTGATTTGGCAATTGCCCACTTTTAGGGAAGGAGCTATATTTGTCTTTTTCTTTCGCCTCTGTACATGCTCACTAGGTACTTTTTAGACACCACCATGATTCACAATCTCCTCTTGGAAATTCCTCTTCACATTCTAATCACCTTTTAGATTCTTGGTTTAGCTGAGGGTTCCAAAAGTGACAGAAACATTTGTTGAATATTTCCTTGTAAATTCTGTATTTTGGCTTGGCACTTCGCTTTGGTATGCAGGCATGATTTTGTCTTGGTGGCCAGATGAGCATTTCGGTGCTGACGTCTTTTTATATGACTGTTTTAAGGAAATGGTAGAGCACAGCAGTGAGACAAAGGCGTTGGGAGGAGCAGAACTCTAGCAGTGCTGGAAAGCCGACAGGAAGTAGTAAACTTAGTGGTTAAAAACACATATTTTAGAACTCAGATAAGCTCTTCCACTGACTAGCTATAATTTTGGGCAAGTAAATTAACCTTAGATTTCTCATCTGTAAAATAGGATAATAATAGTACCTGTCTTATAGTCTGTTATGAGGATTACATGGCATAATGCATGTAAAGAATTAGCACAGTGTCTGGCATATTGCATGATAACAGGCCATAATAGATTTAGCAAATACTGTCAAAATAACATGATGATGTCCTTGTGGCTTTGCAACTTTGAAGTTGTTTCAGGTAGTATCCTAAAGGCTGTCTGCCTCTGAAAGCCACCCTCTCCTCATACTTTTTACCTGACACTGACAACTATATTCATCTATAGTTCCCATTGCTATAGAAATAGAAAGTCTCCATCTTTTAAAGCTTTTAGCCCAAGGAACACTTGAGACTTGGTTCAGGTAGAGTCTGAGACCTGGCTTGGTTATCTCAAGATCATTATCTCCCCATTAACATGACTTCAGGTGTGATTCTACACTTCCCCCTAACTCCCAGCTATAATCCATATAATTTTCTTCTCAGCCTTGATACTAAAATGACCTTGGATAACTTTTCCTCTCTGCTTTCTTTTTTGAATTCTGTTTCAGAGTCTAATACCATGCCACATTGATTTGATTAAAATGATAGCTTTTTCATTTAGAATATTTTTACATGTTTCTATAATGCTCTTTCTAAATCACAAAGCAGTTTTGTCATTAAATCATGAATGCGCTCTTTAGTTCCACTTCAAAATGGCTTTCCCAGAGTCAGATGAAAGTCTTCAAAATGACTTCTGACAACTATCAAAGAACAGTGGCATTCTTGCCACCATGTTGTTTCTAATCTATAAGAAAAAGGATGACAGGCATTGAAGAGAGAATGTAACCACTTTCACTAGAGGATTGCTAATTTAGTAAAGTTATCAAAACTCCCCAAACCATCAGTTAAAATATTTTTTCAAGATTTTGGTCATCCAACTTGTTTCACACATACTTTGTGTGTGGAGGTGGGGGTGAGGTAGGGATTGGGGGGGAAGGGTATGGTAGGGGTAGTTTCTTATTTCCAAATAATCAAGCCTAAAACATCTATTGACACTAAATTAGAACACCCTATATTTGGATCAGAGGCATGGCATGGTGGTTCATTTTCACATTAAAAAATGTCTAATGGTTACTGGATGTGATGATATGCACTTTTTTAAGCATCTGAGAAAATGTCTTTAAGCTACTGTTTTCTTCTTTCAACTTTAGCTGCTGGAAATATGCAAAATTTTAAATTTTAGTGATGTATTAAAAGATACATTTAGGATTAGTATCTGTATAATAGACCAAGATATTTGTAATTTTTCTTTCCAAGTTTTCTCCATTTTTTTCATTGATACAGTGGAGAAAGAACCTTGGCATTTGGGTGCATTGCAGTTGCCTCTATTATCTGATTCAGTGTGATCTAATATTAAAATGTAGACTATGTTAGCCCCACCGCCATCGTAGAATTTCAAGGAATAAGAAGTAGCAGGACTTAGGGAATATTACAATCTAATAGAGGCCAGTGAATCTTTTATAAATGAGTGACATTATTCATGTAAAAATATTTGCCTTAATTTTGTGTTAATGGTATGAGAAATGATGCTCAAAAGTTCCTAATATTTGGGGAATCTGTATTCTAGGGTTCTGCCCTTGCACTTGTGTCTGTCAAGCACCTGGGTTTCTGTAGCAAAACAAAGGGCGGCAAAATTGAGTAGGAGGTAACACGATACTTTGCAACTTTTTTTCAGGACAGTAATACTGAGAACGATTTTCCTCTATGATTTTGCATCACTATGATGTGCTTAGGTATGGTTTACTTTGTATTTATCTTTCTTGAGTTTCATACTTTTTGAATCTTTTACTTGACATTTTTCTTCATTTTTGAAAAGTTTTGGATATTGTCTTCTCAAATATTACTTCTACCTTTTTTTTCTACCTATGCCTCCTGGAACTCCAATTATGTTCATGCAACAACCTTCTCATTGTGTTCTATAAGTCCCTTTCCTTTTCTCTATAATTTCTAATCCCTTTTCTTTAACTGTTTCAGTATGTATATCCAGTTCACTGATCTTTTCTCTGGCTATGTTCAACTTGCTGGAAAAGGAATTTTTTCCAAATATTGTTAATTCAGAAAATATGGAGAAACTGCTATATGTCAGGAACTATTTTAGGCATTGGGGATGCATTAGTGAACAAAACAGATACAAATCCTGCCCTGGTAAAACTTATATTCTGTGGCGGGACACAGACTGTAGACAAAAAGTATAATAAGTAAGTATTTTATGCAGTACTTTAGAAAGTATTGATTACTGTGGAAAAAATAGAACATGGTAAATGTCACCAAATCAGGCCTCATCAAGAAGGTGATATTTGAGCAAAGGCTTGAAGGAGATGATAGAGTGAGCGACAACGGGACAGGCAGTACAGAGAGCCTGTGCTTTAACAGGATCACTCTGGCTGCTGTTGAGAAGAGATTATGAGGGCAAGACTGAGAGCAATAGACAAATTAAGGGCTATTGAACCAGAAGTAGCAGCAGATATGGTGAGAAGAGACTTGATTATGAAAATATTTTGGTTATAAGACTAACAGGATGTGCCAGTTGACTGGGTAATGTGAGAAAAAGAGAGATGTTGAGGTGGATTCCAAGCTTTTTTGCCAGTAGCTGATACAGAGAAGAAGTGTGAAGGGAAGACAGGAGTTCAGTTTGCAGCATAGTTATAAAACACTCAAATGCCCGCGTAATTAGGCAAATCATCACACTCTCAACCACTTTACCCAGTTTTTTGCTCATTAATCTTATTAATTTTTTCATGTGTTGTTTATTGTTTGTTTGACTATTAGAATGTGAGTTACAAGAAAGCAGGGATCTTTTCCAACTTGTGTGCCACTGGATCTTAGAATATTTCTTGGCAAAAAAGTATGTGCTTTATAAATATTTATTGAATTAATTAATGAATGCATAGAGTTTTCCAAATTTGCAGTGGGTAGATTGATACTTGCCTTGCTGAATTCTTCACTGTAGTTGTGAAGGTTAAATAGCATATAAAAACACAAGCAGAATATAGACACAAATGCCTCTATATCTCTGTGATTTTTAAAATTAATGTTGATTTCTATATGGCTTAAAAAGCAGGCTAGCATAGTGATTTAAAGCACAGGCTTTGGAGCCAGAAAGACCTTGATTTGAATCCTAGTGAAGCTATTTTCTAATTGAATAACTTTGGGAAAATTGATTAATTTTCTGTGCCCTTTGTTTCTTCTATAACTTGGGAATAATGATACTATCCTTAGTTTTTTGGTAACTATTCAATAAAATTATGTTCATAAAGCATATGTGGGACATAGTAATTGCTTAAAGTCAGTTACGATGATGATGATTATTATTATTCTGTCTCCTAGTTGATATAACTGACTGGGAATATTTATAATGTTTACAAGGCACCATTATATGTCTTCTATGCAGACCTCATGTTCTGTCTATTGCATCTTGTTTTTTTTTCTCCTGTCCAGTAGAACTTCCCTTTTATCAGCCTCTTCATTCCCAAATTTACTCTATACTGCACAATTTTGGATGATGGTATTTTCTAAGGACTAAAGATTAATGGAAAGGACAGCTAGGGACAAAAGTAGACAGACATGTTGGGCAATAAAATTGAGCAAAAGTCAGTTACCTGATGTTAAATTCAGGTGAAGGGGCTTTTCATTTCAAAACCAGTAAACGTGCTAGAATTCTTAAGGAAAAAGAAGTCCCGAAGGTGAAGTTCTGTCTTTTTTGCTTTACACAGTTACAGGTGGGAAAATCAATGAGGTGGTATAATCACACAGAAAGGATTAATGCCACAGGAGTTATTCTCCTATGATTGCATAGCTGGCGAGCCTCCTTATGCTTATTCTTGGAAGGCTGTCTTGATAACTTTGTCTTACAAACCTCTAATGAGTGAGTGACAGAGGATGAGGGAAAGTGGAGGAGAGGGCAGCAAGTGAAGGTTGATCTACTGCCAATAACTAGCCAGGCTCTGAGCAAGGATCTATCCATTGGGAGCATGCCTGGAAAAGCGCATTAGGACTTTTTCTGGAGGGTAAGCTATAAACTGTCAGCCATAGCTGTTTTAAATGACTAACAACCACCTCCAGGGTCTCCTTTGTCCTTTGAAGGAAGATTATTTTTGGTTTAAAGTTTGGAGTAGTAAAGCCATGTACAATGTAGTGTGTAAATAAAACAGTAAAACTAACTTTGGCATACAACAATTTAGTGGAAATTGATGAATATCACTAATGCTATTTGGTATGTTTTAAGAAGGTCCTTGTCAAGGGGCTTTATAATTTAAACAAAAAAGTGCTCTGTCCTTGTAAATTATATGCTGGTGAACTCTCTAGTAAAATGCTAATTATTTTTCAGGTGCCCCCAAAAAAAGACAGAATACAGGAGCCGGGATGGTATGCACAGCAGGGACAGAGGTGCTCTTAGTGGAGGCTGGATCTGGGCTCATGGGTCTGCCTGTCCATCATGTCGACAGCAGTAGTTAAGCTTTCTAGACACAATGCAGTCAACTAAGTGTGTTAATTTTTTAATGCAGCACTGCAGAATGATACAACGGAGGACATTATAGCAAAGGATAAAGTTCCTACCCTAAGGTGCTGGTGCCCTGAGAGGAGTTAATGGCCTAACAGAACAAATACCAGTTTGCTGTGTGCTCATTAAATTTTAAAAAACTTAACAGGGAATATAGAGATAGAAAGTAATAAAATGAGATAATTTTACCTTCTGAATTTTTTTAAACTTTTCTTGTCTTGCCACAGGTACTCAGCATTACCTGCATGAAATAGATCAAGGAATAGCTGCTCTGTTAGCTATGTAATTGGACACTGTGATTCACTTGTCCTTTTCCTTCCTCCTTCTGACTCTTAACTACCCCATCTTACTAAGACGAAGGCAAATTGTATATGGGTCCTTTAATTCGGACACAGAAAAAGTTGGAAGTCTGGCATTTCTTCCATTTATTTCGGACAGTGATGGCTAACTTTCAGAGGTTCTTGCGCTCATGTTGTTTAGCTGGAAGAGACAAAATGATCATGCTGACTCAAAAGAATTGAATGTGGGCCAAGGACCCAGGAGAATGCTCAGAGTTCTGTGACCTCTCCAAAATTACGGCAGTATTTCAATGTATGAACATGTTTGAATTTTTCTGGAAAGTTTTAAACTTTCAGCCCTTTGAAATTATATTCAGTATTTTGATGTATAGACATGTTTGAATTCTTCTGAAAAGTTTTTAACTTTCTGTATATTTTCAAATGTGTCCATAAACCCGTAACAGTTAATGCCTCTGGTTTGCATGCCCCTACACACTCCTTTCTACATATTCAAATTCTACACATTTTCCAAAATCAAATCTCATTGTTCATGAACCTTCCCTAACTATTCTGACTCACAATGCATACTTCCATCTCAGAACTTGAATGAAAAAAAGTACAACTGTGTTAAGTGTCCCCAAGGAAAGTTATTTGGTGTGTGAGAGAAAGGAAATGGGGATGGGTTGTGGTTAAGGGGTCAGGAAAGTCTTCCTGAGGAAGTGATGCTGGAGCTGAGGTCTGAAGGAAGGTCAGCAAGGAACAAGGAAGAGAGAGAGAGAAGAGTAGATGCTTAAGGCACATTTTAAACTGATGACTAGACTTGATTTGGTGATGGTTGGTTGAAGAAAATTTTCAGATACTCATTATGAAAATGGTTGTTTCCCTTGCACATATAAATACTAGAGCTAGGGGCTAGGACTATGACAAGACAGTCTTGCACACAATTGTGTAGATTCTGTGCACTCGGGGTGACATCCCACTTTGCAATTGAGAATACTTTGTGTGACTGTGTTTTCTTCTAAATTTATAGTTTCTTTTAGGTAAATGTCTAGGTCTACTCCTGAGATTCTGAATTATGTCACTGATGGGGCCCAGGCATTGGCACTTTTCAAAAACTCCCCGAGTGATTTTAATGAGAAGCCAATGTTGAGAACTGCTGTTAAAAGGCCACCAAAGAAACCTTAACAGGATTTACAAATTATAATACCCAGTGTCGACAAGGGCATAGGATACGGATACTCTCTCACACTGCAGCTGAGAGTTTAAATCACTATGAACTTTCTAGAAGACTATTTGATAATACATTTCAAACACTATACAATTTCATATTTTTTCCCCTAGCAATTCTACTTAAGGGGTCTACACTAAAGAAACCATTTAGTATATGGACCAAGATTTTATACAAGGTTGCTCTTCAGAGTGTTTCTATGACAAAGGCTGATTGAAAACAATTTAAAACCTTGGCAAGAGGGGATTAGTTAAATTAGTCAATTCTTTTTAGCAATTCTTTTTATAATGATATACAACTACTAGTGATGATATAGCAAAATGCTTAGTGATATGTGGAAGTGTTCAAGGTATAAAGTGAGGAAAGCGGTTACAAAGTAGTATGTATAATGCCTGTACTAAAGAAAGAATTGGAAAAGCCACAACAAAGTATTTAACTATATCACTGTTAAATAATATTTTAGGCTGGGGGTGGTGGCTCACGCCTGTAATCCCAGTACTTTGGGAGGCCGAGGCGGGTGGATCACCTGAGGTCAGGAATTCGCGGCCATACTGGCCAGTGTGGTGAAACCCTGTCTCTACTAAAAATACAACAATTAGCTGGGCGCTGTGGCAGGTGCCTGTAATCCCAGCCGCTCGGGAGGCTGAGGCAGGAGAATTGCTTGAACCTGGGAGGTGGAGGTTGCAGTGAGCCTAGATCGCTCCCCCTGCACTCCAGCCTGGGTGACAGAGCGAGACTTCATCTCAAAATAATAATAATAATAATAGTAATAATAATAATATAATACTATTTCAGATGATTAAGTTTTTAAAAATCTTTTTTTTTAATTTTTTTAGATTCGGAGGATAAATGTACAGGTTTGTTACATGGATATATATGTATAGTGTTGGGGTTTGGGCTTCTAGTATACCCATTACCCAAATAGTGAACATCATATTCAATAGGTAATTTTTTAACCCTCACTCCCGCTCCACCGGTCTCCTTCATTCTGGGATCCCAGTGTTTATTATCTTCTTCTGCATGTCTGTGTGTACCCATTGTTTAGCTCCTACTTATAAGTGAGAACATGGAGTGTTTAATTTTCTGTTTCCGAGTTATTTCACTTAGAATAATGGCCTCCAGCACCATTCATGATGCTGAAAACAAAACAAAACAAAACATAATTTCATTCTTTTTATGGATGTATAGTAGTCCATGGTGTATATATACCATATTTTCTGTATCCTATCATCTGTTGATGGACATTTAGATTGCTTTCATGACTTTCCTATTGCAAATAGTGCTGAAATAAACATACAAGTACATGTGTCTTTTTGATAGAACCATTTCTTTTCCTTTGGGTAGATATCCAGTAGTAGAGTTACTGGGTCAAATTGTTGTGCTATTTTTAGTTCTTTAAGAGATCTCCATACTGTTTTCCACATCGACAGAAGCTGTACTACATCCCCACCAACAGTGTATCAGTGTTCCCTTTTCTCCACATCCTTGCCAATATCAGTTGTTTTTTGACTTTTTAATAATGGCCATTCTGACTGATATGAGATGGTATCTCATTGTGGTTTGAATGTGGTTTTAACTGCAGGATTGTTAGTTTGTTGGCTACTTATATGTCTACTTTTGAGAAATGTTTGTTCATGTCTTTCGCCCACTTTTTAATGGGGGGTTGTTTTATTCTTACTGAGTTGTGTGAGTTCCTTCTGGATTCTGAATATTAGTCGTTCATTGGAGACATAATTTGAAAATATTTTCTCCCATTCTGTAGGTTGTCTGTTTACTGTGTTGACTACTTATTTTGCTATGCAGAAGCTTTTTAGTTTAATTAAGTCCAATTTGTCTATTTTTGTTTCTGTTGTATTTGCTTTTGAGGTCTTAGTCATAAATTGTTTGCCTAGGCCAACGTCCTAAAGACTTTTTCCTACATTTTCTTCTAGGATTTTTATAGTTTCAGGTCTTACATTTAAGTCTTTAATCCATCTTGCATTAATTTTTGCATATGTTGAAAGATAGGGGTTCAGTTTCATTCTTCTGCATATAGCTAGCCAATTTTTCTAGCACCATTTAGTGAATAGAGTGTCCTTTCCCCATTGTTTATTTTTGTTGACTTAAATATCAGTTGATTGTGGGTATTTGGCTTTATTTCTGGGGTCTCTATTCTGTTTCATTGATCTATGTGTCTGTTTTTGTAGTAGTACCATGCCGTTTTGGTTACTAAAGCCTTGTGGTATAATTTGAAGTTAGAAAATGTGATGCCTTTAGCTTTGTTCTTTTTGCTTAGGATTGATTTGGCTATTTGGGATTTCTTTTGGTTCTATAGGAATTTTAGGACTGTTTTTTTCTAACTCTGTGAAATGTGACGTTGGCAATTTGATAGGAATTGCACTGAATCTGTATATTGCTCTGGACAGCACGGTTGTTGATTCAGTAATGATGTTGATTCTTCCTATCATGAGCATAAGATGTTTTTCCATTTGTTTGTGTCATCTGTGATTTCTTTCATCAGTGTTTTATAGTTCTCCTTGTACAGAACTTTTACCTCCTTGGTTAAATTTTTCCTGGGTATTTTATTTTTTTGTGGCTATCACAAATCAGACTGAATTATTGATTTTGTTCTTGACTTGGTTGTCATTGGTGTATAGAAATGCTACTGATTTTGGTCAGGCACAGTGGCTCACATCTGTAATCCCAGCACTTTGGGAGGCTGAGGCGGGTAGGTCACAAGGTCAAGAAATGGAGACCATCCTGGCTAACATGGTGAACCCCATCTCTACTAAAAATACAAAAAATTAGCCGGGTGTGGTGGCACATGACTATAGTCCCAGCTACTTGGGAGGCTGAGGCAGGAGAATCGCTTGAACCTAGGAGGTGGAGATGCAGTGAGCCAAGATCATGCCCTTGCACTCCCGCCTGGGTGACAGAGTGAGACTCTGTCAAAATAAAATAAAATAAAAATAAAAATAAAATAAAATAAAATAAAATAATAAAATAAAATAATGCTACTGATTTTTGTATGTTGGTTTTGTATCCTGAAACTTTTCTGAAGTCATTTATCAAGCCTAAGAATCAGAGGATCTTTATAATTTTGTAGGTATAAGATTATGTTATCACATAACATAGATAATTTGACTTCATCTTTTCCAATTTGGATGCCTTTTACTTTTTTCTTTTGATTGACTGCTCTGGCTAGGACTTTCCAGATGCTTTTTAATTTTTTTTTTTTTTGCTTGTCTGAATTCTGTCAACATCTTTATAATAAACATGCATTCTTTTTCTATAGAAAAATTACAATTTTAAGAAGAACATTGACAAAGGAATACACACATTATTAGAAGGATAAATGCCTTACCTCATGAGACATACTTCAAAATATAATATGAAAGAGAAATCCCAATTGGGCTGAATACCAGACAACCTGGGGGCTTGATAAAAAATGCAGAAAACTGGACTCCTTCTTTATCAAATTCACCAGGAAGTTCTGATGCAGACTTTAACTAATCGGGTTTTGGAAATTCCCAGGAGAGTTCAATCTTGTGGCATCTCCATGATTTTAGTGAATATTTTTCCCTTACCTAAATCTTTCATGTTTTCAGACATTGTTTCAGAGAATCTCATTTAATGTAGGTTTATTTTAATGAATCAAGAGAAAGTAAGTCTCAAATCCTTGTTGTTTGGACTTCAGTGATAACTACACCATTGGGCTTCATGGATAACGAAAGCCATCAGGACAAAATACATCTAGAGTGGCCAGGGCACCCCTCAGGAAGCAGGTGTCTGAACGCCCTCTGCTAATTCGCTTATGGTCTCCCAGTTACTCTGGGGAGGCTGTTATGTACTCGCTTCACTCATTAAATCAGGCAGCTTCTGCTTGCTGATGTCTTCTCTCCCTCATGGCTTCCTGGGTCCCATTTGCTTGTGCTTTCTCTTTCTCTCCTTTTATCTTTCTCCTTCTGTTCCTTCCACTGAATCTCTTCTTCACTCTTGAGTGCTGAATGCTGGGCACCTTGCCAAAGGCATCTATCTGCCTTTGGGTGAGACATTCACCCATGGTCCAGTCCTCTGTGGCAGTGCAGCCATGTGTTACAGAGCATGGGCTATGCTGAAGAAACCACAAATGCCTTCATTCATTCATTCATTCAAAAAAGTGCTATGGGACAATTACTGTGTGCAGGCAGTATTATTCTCTCAGAAGCAGTTGTAGCTCTGGAAGGTCCTCAGAGTGTTTTAGAGCTTTCTCTGATTTTTTCTTGTATCTAGGTTTAGCATTTAGACATTAGTGGGAGTGGCTTATTGACTCAAGGGGGAAATGATCCTGAAGGAGTGGAGTCAAGTTTCATTTCAGAACTCTCTTGTCCCTCTTTGTTGAGTCTGTCTGCTCTGATCAACTGATTTTTTTTTTTTCCAGAGAGAGGCTGCTGAGCAACATCCTGCTCATTTTCACAGTGGCCTAGTTTGATCCTGGGAACAAATACTCCTGCCTGTGGTTTCTTCCTTCCGACACTTCAGTGGTTTGATTATGGAAGCAATTAAGGGATTTACCTCCTCTTGCCTTGCTTATTTAGTGTATTTTAATATCATAATGCAAATAAGTTTTAATTGCTCATTTCTGTTCAGCAGTCTAGCATGTCCCTAATCAGGTGGAGGGACAAGGCACTGTTCTTCCTTTGGAGCTGGCAGGGCTGTCAGCACTAGTGTGGGGTGCGTGTGTGACAGACAGCCTGATGTGGCTACACAGAAGAAGGAAACTGCCTATGGAGGACACATACCTCTCTCTACCCTTACCTTCCTCTTGCACCTTTTTGATTCTTTGAGACCGTGATACTCTCTTCACGTCATAGAAATTGGAGGCTCAGTGAATCAGTGTGTTTCATTGTCAATTCTCAGCCCAGAATTTGGGCTTTTTGACCTTGAAGCTTAGAATCTTTCTAGTGAGGTTTCCTGTTGCTGCAAGGGAGGATCCTATGGAACTCACCTTTTTCCATGAATGAATGAACAATGAAAGGCTTTAAATTAAGTAGTGTGGGTAAACAAAGGTAAATCTGTCTGGCTGCTTCTGCTATTCCTCATTTGAAGTGTATTTTATTCTTATTGTGGGTTCAACTGAAATTCCATTTTTCCATTGAAGCTTTTCAAGACCTTTTTAGCCTATGCAAGGTTTACCTGATTTGAATTTTTATTTTTTTATGATCCATTTAGGGCTCGGATTGTATCTGTATTATTGTCACTTATATTTTTATCATATGTCCTATCACAATAGACAGTTGACAAACTATTTGAAGGGCAGAGTCCAAGGACCTCTTCCTGTGAATTCTAGCTGTATATATTTGCAAGTGATCATTACTCAATGTTGGTTGGTTGACTGATTTTGGAAAGCTGCTGAAAACCTCTTGCAGAAAGTCCTTCTTTTCAACTTCTGGGCAGAATTACTACTTCCAATTCTATTCCCTAAGAGTTTTGGGTGGACCTTGAAGAGCAAGTCCCTTTAGACATAGAATATATTTTAGAGTTAGGAGGCTTCACTTGTGTAGGAATTCATTTTATGAATCATGAAACTGAGGGCCAAAGAACTTGCTGCTTTCCTGACTCTTGGAGCTAGTTAGACATTCATGATGATATTTTGGACTTGAAAGCTTGAAAAGAATGTAAGGCTTGATGTTTTACATTAGCCCAGGGAAATCTCCTGCTGGGAAGCCAACACACAAAGCATTTTGGAT
The DNA here is from genome assembly GCF_006542625.1 of Nomascus leucogenys. Lineage (NCBI taxonomy): Eukaryota > Metazoa > Chordata > Mammalia > Primates > Hylobatidae > Nomascus > Nomascus leucogenys. Next base: position 38,031,678 of record NC_044402.1, on the reverse strand, counting down.
GCTCCTGAGTGTAAGTAATACTCTCATAGACCCTCTAAGCTATAAATATTACTGAAATGGCCCTTTTGACTAATAGAAGGCTATTTTTGGAATGTGAACCTAGAAGAGAAATTTGGAGCAGGGATCTGAGTCATTCTCTGTTATTCTGGTTAATTACCACAACTCTGCTTGAGGGATACTGACTGTTGCTAAGTAATAAAAATAGATAAGGCCCACAAAGGAAAGTGGGTAATTGTTATGAAACTTGCAAGCACTGTAGAAAGATAAGACTGAGGTGGAAAGGAAAATCTCACAGAAATGGAAATCTAGTAAGAAAATGAAACTAATATTCTATACAGCCTACAGTTAAAGCAATTAAAGCAAATAATATCTTTATTTTTTTGCAATTCAGACATTTATTGCCATTCCATTTATTTCAACTTAAATACCTTATTAGTAAATTTCTATTTGAAGACTTTTAAAATTGCTAAATCTTCAGACTTGCAAATGGAATAGGCCAATTTTACCCATTAGATTAATAGGAACAAAAATTTAGACTCTTTAGTTCTTTCCCAAAGAGTAGTTATTATAATGACAGCAGTTATGGACCAACCCACTGGACCTTCAAATATGAGAAATCAGCAAATGGAGGTTAAAAAGCAGTCATAGAGCTGTGAATGATGGTTAGTTTAGTTATGGTTAGTTTATGCTAAGTCTAACAAATTGAACTATGTATACTTGTACTAACACTGTTGTTTTTTTTTCCTTCTATTTATTGCTTTCTTCTCTTTCTTTTTCACCTAAACTATTTTTTTGCTTTACTTTTGTCTTTCCACTTCTAACTTTAACTGCATTTTTGTGTGAATTTCTCTTTTTTTTTCCATTTTCCCTCTTTGCCTTTTATCTTGCTCTTTTTTTGTTATATTTCCTTTCTGATTCTCTCCTTTATCCCCCTTTCCTTTCTCTTGTTTTCCTTCTATTTGCAAGGTTAGATGGCCATGGGTATTTAGGCATTAATTATTATTTAATAGAATTTGATTTTCCATATTTAAGTTTTAAATCAATGTAGTTTATATATACATCTCATTTTGACCTCTTGAATTTATAGAATTTTTATGCCTATCACATATGAGCATTTATGAGCAATTACCATTTTCCAGGGAACGCATTAGGTGCTGGAGCTAAGAAGATACAATATTTTCTAGTCCCAGGCCTTGAATTGCCCTTAAGGTATTGGGAGACTCAGAATTGTGAGCCAATAATACAATGCGAAGGTATCAAGTACTCTAGTACTAATAAAAGCTTGCCTTTGGGTGAGGAGAGAATGGATACTTACCTATGCCTGGGGATGTTCAGGGAATTTTCCTAGAAAAGAATCCACTCAGGGGAGGGAAGTCTTGAAACAAGAACAGAGCTGCGGGCAGAAGACTGAGAAGAGGATATTGGGTTTTATTACCATGTGACCTTCAACAGATATTCTCTGGAAAGTTAGTGGCCTTTATGAAAATGCATCCCAAAGGATAAGCAGTGGACACACTCGATTGTGTCTGCTGGGAAAAAGGCATACAAATAACTTCTGACAGGAATAAGAGTTTTATGAGTTTGTTTATGTATGTGTGTGTGTATGTATGCATGCATGTATGTATGTATGTATTTATGTATTTATTTATTGAGATGGTCTCTCACTGTTGCCCAGGCTGGAGTGCAGTGATGTGCTCTTGTCTCACTGCAACCTCCATCTCCTGGGCTCCAGCGATCCTCCTGTCTCAGCCACTTGAGTAGCTGGATTACAGGCATGCACCAACATGCCTGGCTAATTTTTGTATTTATTGTAGAGACAGGGTTTTGACATGTTGTCCAGGCTGGTCTCGAACTCCTGACCTCAAGTGATCTGCCCACCTCAGCCTCCCAAAGTGCTAGAATAACAGGCATGAGCCACCTCGCCTGGCCTGGAGTTCTCTTCTGGGTTACGTGGCAGCTTCGGGGTATCATGAGGAGACAAAAATTAGCAGAACCTCCACTAGAGCAGAATTTCCCAAACTGCTCCAGAGAGATGTTTATAGATATTAAGAAAAATAACATTCTATGGTTTAATAGTTTGGGAAATAGGTTAAAAAAGTTTAAAAGTGGCATTCAAGACTTCTAATTTGCTAATAACCACCAAAATCTTCCAGAGGAATGTATACTAAGAAGACTTCCAAAGTGATTTGACCTTGGGCTTTTTTTTCATGGGTTGGAATGGAGGATTCCTGACATAAAAGCTCACTTTTTTTTGCTCTAAGCACAGAGAGATGTTTTTCCTCTCTGCCTCTTTCCTGGAGATTCTGCTCTGAAGAAAATATGAATAGCGTTTTATACTATGTGCCTGCCTGCCTGCCTGCCTGCAGAGCCCCCGCAAAAAGAGAAATATAGTCAAAGCTAGTTTCCTGTCTCGTTCTGAAAGTTCACTCAGCACTGCAAAGATTGCTACCTATAAGCTGAGTAACCATACACAAACCTCATTACCTCTCTGAATATCTGCTTCCTTCCTTGACACTTCATCCAAAGCAGTTAAGGGAATGCAAGTACTGGTAATAAACCCTGACTGTTATACCTTTCCTAGGGGAACTAGAAAAATAAGTCTTTCAGTGCCAAAAGAAAAAAATCTTGTAGAGGTTGATTTTTAGGCATTTTGTCAGACAAGAAGAAGCTTGTTTGAAAATAAATGGGTTGGCCGGGCGCGGTGGCTCACGCTTGTAATCCCAGCACTTTGGGAGGTCAAGGCGGGCAGATCACGAGGTCAGGAGATCAAGACCATCCTGGCTAACACGGTGAAACCCCGTCTCTACTAAAAATACAAAAAATTAGCCGGGCGTGGTGGCAGGCGCCTGTAGTCCCAGCTACTCGGAGAGGCTGAGGCAGGAGAATGGTGTGAACCCGGGAGGCGGAGCTTGCAGTGAGCCGAGATTGTGCCACTGCACTCCAGCCTGGGCGACAGAGCGAGACTCCGTCTCAAAAAAAAAAAAAAAAAAAAAAAAAAAAGAAAATAAATGGGTTAACAGAGAGTTCCAAGTTCCCATAGATCAATATCACATAGTGAACTGCTTTATCTCTCTACTCTTCAACTGGGCCTTTGGTGAGCTTTGGTTTCCTAGTCTCTTCTCTAGAAAGGGATGCCCAACAATGTCTTGTTGACTAAAAAGTCAAACGAGGACATGCGAACCCAATTAGTACTCACCCCTTCCGGAAAGGGCCATCTGGAGGCTCAAATCTTGTGTCTTAAAAAGTTGGCAGCTTTGTTCTTAGAAAACTACATTTGGTGGTGTTTAAAGAATTCATCCAATGTGGCTTGAGTTTTATGGAGCTCTAAACATTTGAGCAATATTTGGGAAAATGGCAAGCTTAAATATTTCTGAGTAAATCTGCAGCTATAGTTTTTTTCCCCCCACTCCTGAGTCCTAAGGAGAGTTTTCTGAGTAAAAATGGAATTGTAGATGGACTAACCAACCAGATAAAACCTTTGGCTTTGTGAAAAACTTCCAGGGTAAGTTAAACAGTCCATTTAAATTATTTAATGCTCCTTATATAACTAAATTTTTATGTATGGCACCTATGACCTTTATTGTGTAATGTCTTAGCAAGATAAGCTACCAGAAAAATAACTCAGTGAGGAGTGAATGTTTATAAGAATTTTTAATTGCAAAGAAGCACAAGGGTCTTTGCTTTGAGAACAAAGGGTTATTGAGAGGTCACCTGTGTGTTTTCTTAAGAATCTTAAAAGTCCACCTGTACTGAATTTTTTAAAGCCCTCTATTCATGAGGAGATCTATCTGCAAACCTCATGGTTAAGTCCAGATTTGAAAAATAGAATGCCTTCATTTAGGATCAGGAATTAAAATAAGATAAAGTGAAATAAAATAAATTTGAGGGGAGCACAAGTTTTTACTTTGTCATTCTCTTAAATACCTATAGTTACTACAGAACTATGAATTCTTGGAGACCCCTAAGGCATTATGAAGTGTGTTCACTAAATTCATTTGAAGCATAAAAGGTAGAAATTTCATCAACCTTCCTCAGTTTTCTGCTCTACAACCAACACTCAAAACTTCTACATTTCCTGGTTACTGGTTACCATACTCATCCTAAGTGTGCCCATGCCAGTAGTGCTTAAGTGTGTCTCTCTTCAAAGCATGAACAAGGCATTCCTTGTTTCTCGAGAACTCTGTGTGTTTATGAGGGAGAGGCAGTAGTATTTAAAGGACATGAGGGGACATTTCTCATTCATCCAGGGAATACTGTGTCTGGGAGGGGGGTGAAGGGTGCTGCAACAACTTTAAGGTTAGTTTTAAGCTTCACAGAAGCATCCCTAGTGCCATTAGTGATGCAGAAAGACAAGTGTAATTGTTGAGGTCACCAACCCATTAGCTACAGAGATAGTTTTGTAGGTGAGAAGCGCAGCTACTTTTCACTTGACTCCAGTTTCTTCTGCTTCTAACCACAGATACTGTGACTTTCACCCTCACTTAGCTCTTAATGAGTGGTAAGAAATTTAAAGAGGTAACCTATCTGGGTACTAGATATGCTGATTTGCCTCCTCTTTTATTACTTTAGTGACATGGGAGGTAGGGTTGACGTGAGATGTAGGAACTGAATAGGTCTGAAAGGATCACTTCCACGTGGTAGAATACTGGCTATGCAGGGTTCAATCGGGACAGCAGCAGAAAATGAAGCATTCTGGTGATATATGATTTTTTTTCCTTAAATCAAGAGCACAATTTGCTGTTGGTGAACTTTGACTGATGTGTTATGTAAGCATCCAGATTTCTATTAAGATGACATAGGGCAATTATATCAAATTATAAGAGGACCAATTTTAGTCATTTGATTGTTGTGAAGATAGGAAATAAAACTTCGCTTTGACTACTGATAAGAAAGAGTGCCATCTAGAGGTGCTGCCTAGAACTCCACTTTATTCTCAAGAATCATCCTTCAATGTGACCTTGAGCTGTGTTCCTCTGTAACTGTGGCGCTGAAGATTGATAATGAGGGAAAGGGAGAAGTACGCACTGCCATATGGCAATAGACTCAGATATTATGAGGACTAAATTGTGTTGACACAAAGTGAGGGCTTGGTCCTTACTTAGTTCCTAAATAACGCCCTTTCTCCATCTTTCCAGGGATGCATCTAGTCACTTGACAGCTTTTATAGTATGGTAGTTTGCTTTTAGTCTTTATATTTTAAAGTTTTTTTTCTATAACAGAAATAAAATGCTTAGAAATCATATTATTTTTCCTTTTTGTTAGGAAAAGCAAGTTGGTCAGGTGATTACATCGTTGTTTTTTTAAAGCTCTAAGAGGAGAAACTGGAAAATAAAGAGCAACATGGGAGGTACAATGTCATCTCTAATTCTACTTTGACATATTTAATTTGACTAATTGTTCAGCCAGGCTCCTTAATGTTCCTGAGAATTAGTTTCTTTCCCCCATCCTGAATCATACTACTTAATAGTATTAAAGTAATTCCCAACCTAGTGCCAATGTTTGCTTTCCAATCTTCAGGCCCACAGGAAACCATAGATTTGGATAAGAGACCAGAAAGAGGTTCGATGTCCCACAACACATCACCATTATCATGCTGTAGATATGTGGCAGGATTTTCCTACAAAACCAAATAATACATCAATAATGACTTCACCATTATTCTGATAATATGATGGTTAACAACACGTGAAATAGTGGCCAAGGTGAAAGTTAACCCCCACTCCCCGTGAAAGAAACACAAATGAGGTTGGCAATAGACCCTGAAGTCTAGAGTCCTTGACTAACAAACTACTTCTAAAATGAATGGCTTTCCCTACAACAGAGAAAACAGGCAGGTGTGTTTGAATTAAATATCTGCAGTATTGGATTTTTCTGTTGTGACTTTCACATAAGAAGTTTGGACAAATGCCTTTGTTCTTTGGGAAAAGTCTGGTTCTTACTGTAGATATTTCTGGATTATTCTATGATAGGTGAGCTACAGTGAAGCAGTGAAGACTCCACCATCTTCAATGATAATCTTTTTGAAATTTGTTCAGGATGATCCACACCCCTTGAGATGGTGATTAGTGGTATTTGGCTTACCAATGACACATTAAAAAATGATTGTATCATTTGTCTCCAAACTTCAGTAACCAACTGTAGAAGCTCAGTTTGTTTGCCTCCTTCTTGCAGTTAATTAAAAAGAGGATTTTTATAGCCTCAAGTGTAGTGTAATTTATAACAGGCATTTCTTCCTCCTGTTTTTAATTACCATTTTGCATGGCGATGTTGGACCTTTTCCTTTTTATTGACTACTAATGCATAGTTTCCTGAGACCAGCTCTATGGCTATTAATTAGAAAATAAAGAAATTTTATGTATTTTTAGCCACTTTCAGCTAGGCAGAAGAGTAGAATTGTCTGATGGGGGTTCATTTCCCCTTTATTTTTCCCCATTAAAAAGGCTATCTTCCCTACCAAATAATGTTTTCTATTTCAAAATATGTTATGTATAAAAGTTTAAGAAGACTGGAATGTGTGTCCAAATCTAAGTTACAATTCTTTTGTCACCCTGACTGTTGCATTGGGTAGGCAAAAATGCAGAGTTTTCCAGTGCTCCCAGAAGAACTCTTGGCGTTTCTAATTCATTGAATGAATACATGAATGTATTTCTTTTATTTCTTTGCTTACTGATCAATATAACCCGATCCATGGAGGAGTGGAGAAAAGAAAAGCAAGAAGCAAAACAATAGTTACTTAGATATTTTGGGAGTCTAGAATTTCAAATAACTGAAACACTGGAGTAAATTCCTTGGTGTCAGCTTCGTGCAGCAAGTGTTAAATGGGTGTGTGCAATCAGTAGAAAGGGGTACTGCCACAGCTTGGCCATTGGCCTGTCTATTTACTTCAAGTTTAGAAGTGGAGCTGGAAAAAGTTTCAGAGGAGAGACTAATAGCACTGTCAGTCCAGGATATAGGGCTGCAAGTCTCTGATATTTGTATGCTTTCTTTTTTATTCTTTCCTTCCTTTAGAAATAAAGAAGAAACCCAAAATGGCAGAGGAATTTGCTTTTTATTCCCACAACCATATCCCAAAGCAGTCTTATAAAAATAAGGTAAATTCATCTTTAAGTGATAAATGTAACTGATTATTAGGATAGCATTGCCCATATTTCATGGAGCAATTGGAAAGATTACATTTTTGATTTAATCACTACAATCTACAGATACTATTTTTCCACTTCAGAGATTTTAAAAAATTAGTGAGTGGCAGAGCTAAAAGTCCAATCAGCCTTGCCTACTTGCAATGCCTTTTCTTTCTCTTGCCGTATGGCTGAGATCACAGGTGTAAGCAAGCCTTGAATGGCTTCATTTCCTTTCTCCTTGGGAAGGTAAAATCAAGGTAAGACCTCACCTTGCCTGAGCTTCATTGGTAGAGTCACAAATGTGAGCCCGAAAATGGCAAGTGGAGCTGTTTGGAGCCCCCGAGGTAGAGCTAGGTGGCTTAGAACATCTCCACTATGCAGGTTTGCTCAGCAGCCATAGCGAGCTATAGATGGGAAGAGCTGCTTGTCCCTTTTCTCTTTCAAGTAGATCTTTAGGCCACACGTGTCTGAGGCAGCATTCACTTTCGAAAGCACATTCTTACTTTCTAATGAGAATAGAGAGCTTCATTCTCTAAAATCCTGTGGATAGTTTTTATCTTAATGTTCTTAACATGTTGTATTCTGTACTCATGGTACCAGCATCCCAATGATATCCTAACTCTGTGCTTCAAACATCAAAGGCAATGTAACTGAAATCTGATGCTTAGGTTTTAGGGATGCACTAAGATCTATAGACACGATTGAACAAACTAATGGGCTTGGTGGGAAGAAATCCTGGCAATAGGGTTTTTGTCTTGTCCCAGGTTTTAGCAACATTTTGGAACATGAATTTTTTTTTTTCAGAAAAAATAAAAGCTAGGATTTTGATAAAGATTGTGTTGAATCTGTAGATCAACTTGCAGAGTTTTGTTATTGTCTTACACTATTCAGGCTGCTATAACAAAATACCTTAGACTGGGTAGTGTATGAACAACAAAAATCTATTCCTCACAGTTCCGGAGCTGGGATGTACAAGATCAAGATGCCAGCTGACTCAGTGTCCAGGGAGGGCCTGTTTCCTGCTTCATAGATGGCGCCTTCTTGCTGTGTCCTCACATGGTAGAAGGGCTAGCCAGTTCTCTGAGGCCACCTTTATAAGGTCACTAATTCCAATCATGAGGCCACTGCCTTTGTGAACTAATCACCTTCCAAAAGCCCCATCTCCTAATATCATCACCTTGGAGGTTAGCGTATCAATATATGAATTTTGGAGAAACATATGCAGACCATAGCAGTCATCTTAATAAGTCTTCCAACCCATGAACGTCGAAAGTTCTTTCCATTTATTTAGGTCTTCTCCAATTTCTTTCAGCAATACTTTGCAGTTTTTAATACACAAATTGTTGACCTCTTTTGTTAATTTTATACCTATGTGTTTATTCTTGTAGGTGATATTGTAAATTAAATTGCTTCCTTTATTTCATTTTTGGATTGTTCATTGCTAGTGTACAGCAGTGCAATTGAGTATTGATCTTGTGACCTGCAATTTTGTTGAACTTATATATTAGTCTCAATAATTTTGATTTTTTTGTGAATTCCTTAGAATTTTTTATATTATGAGACCATGTCATCTATTAATAGTGATAGTTTCGCTCCTTTCTTTTCAATATAAATACCTCTAAATATGTAATATTACTTGTCTATTTAAATTTGCTCTTTCTATAGTAGGAAGATTCCTCAAAGAACTAAAAGTAGATCTACCATTTGATCTAGCAATCCCTCTACTGGGTACCTTCCCAAAGGAAAATAAGTAATTATATAAAAAAGACACCTGGATGTGTATGTTTGTTGCAGTACAATTCACAATTGCAAAGATATGGAATCAATCTAGGTGCCCATCAACCAATGAGTGGATTAAAAAATGTGTATATATACCATGTGCATATATACCGTGGGCTACCACTCAGCCTTAAAAAAAATGAAATAACATCCTTTGCAATTCTTGGAATGAACTGGAGGCCATTATTCTAAGTGAAGTGATTCAATAATTAAAAACCAGATACTACATGTTCTCACTTACAAGTGGGAGCTAAGCTATCTACTGGTATGCAAAAGCATACAGAGTGGTATAAGGGACATTGGAGACTCTGAAGAAGGGAGGTTGGGAGGACGATGACGTATGAAAAACTACCTGTTGGGCACAATGTACACTGCTCAGGTGATAGGTGCACTAAAATCCTAGACTTCACCACTGTACAATTCAACCATGTAGCTAAAAGCCACTCTTACCCTTAAAGCTATTGAAATAAAACAAAAATTTTAAGTTACTCCTTCTTGAGTAAGGTTTGATCATTTGTGTCTTTCTAGGAATTTTTTTGTTTCATCAAGTTATTTCATTTTTTGGCATACAATTTTTAATAATATTTTCTTGTAATTATTTTTATTTTTAAAAGGTCAGTAATGATGGCTCACTTTTTCATTCCTCATTTTTGAGCCATACTTTCAGCCTTTGCTTCTTTTCTCTTGGTCAGTCTATGCTAAACTGATTCTATAACCCATGAATAGATTTCAACCTGCAGTTTAAAACTTAGCCCTGGGTGCATTAAGTAACCTATCTGGCCCTCTGGCTCCCCTCCATAACATGAAAACCCCATAAAGGGCCTTTCAAATTCTAACAGTTCAAGATTCTATAAGATTTTATTCTAGAGCATTGTGGGTTCTTCTTACGCTGTTTCCCAGATGAAGTCCTATGTGAGTAGCTGGTGCATCTAGAACAGTGATGCCCCAAAATGTGATTCCCTGCCAACAGCATCAGCGTTACTTGGGAACGTCTTAGAAATGTCAGCTCTCAGGCTCAACCCCAGAACTGGAAACTCTGGGGTGGGACCCAACAACTTGTGGTTTTTACAAGCCCTCACATTGATTCTGACATATGCGAAAGCTTGAGCATGACTGGTCTAGAACAACTATCTCTTGTGAAATAGATTCCCTACATCTCTAGTCTGCTGATTGTAGTGTCTCTGCTTCTATACCTCATCCCCTAGCCCCCAATATTCCTTGAGAAAACAGTTCCTACACTATCTCTGGGTGCTAAGACAGTGCAGTGAGGCACTTCAGATAAAGTAAAAGTAACTCCAGTCATTCCTGGCCCATTGTTCACAGAGTTCCTCTTCTACAGAGATACTCAGTGGTCTTGAGAAGGGAACAAGTCCAGTTTAAAGAAGAGTTTCTGTGCCCTCTAGTGGAAAAGACCGCAGTTTCTCTTCTCTTCCAGCATATACTCACATTTTATGTGCTGATGGAGGCGTCAAAATGCTGGGCTGCTTGGTTGTTGTTGATTTTCATAGACATGTAATATAAGGATAGTTGCTTTTTTGTTTTTATTACATTTTTAATATTTTTGCCATGTCAGGTTTTTCCAGCATAGGTATTACCCACTTCCTGGGTCAGAAAAAGCCCTCTTGAGATATCTAGTTAGATATCTTAGCTATCTTCTACGTAAGAAGGGTCCTCCAGGCTGGTGCACACTCATGACAGATTGCAGAAGAAGGGAGGTTTCAATAAGGTACTTGATAATCCTCTGTGTGTTTGTCTCCATTTCACTTTTTTTAATTGAAACATTATGTAGAATGTAAGTGAAATTTTTATATTGAACAACCCTAAAGGGAAAAAGGGAAAGGATGATATTTAGCCCACAGTTCTTTTTCTTTTTCAAAAAGAAGACTGCTGTATCTGTGAATTTAGCCATTTTGATTTGTTTAAAGCTATATTTCTAACTGTTGTCCCTGCCCTATGATATTATCACATAGTTAACAAAGTCAGCAGATCTAGATGCTAATCTAAATATCAGAAAATGATAAATTAGCTATCTATTAACTTGCACTCTGGAACAAATTACAAATTATTCTGATTCTCAATTTCTTTATCTATAATGTAGAGGTTATAAGTTCTCAAACCTACTCATAGCACTGCTGTTGGAAATTACTTGATCAATTAGTTTAACATATACAGCACCCCCTGTGTGCTAGGCAGTAGGGATAAAACAAAATTGGGGTGGGGGAACCCTGTCCTATTAGGACATAATGTACGGTGGATGGGCAATAAAAAACAAGCAAAAACTAGATAGTACATCACCTGGTGGTAAGTATTAGGGAGAACAAAAGTCTGACAGTGGGGATAGAGAATGGTTCAGGGAGGGGGTGAATATACTTTCTAAAGAGTCAGTCATGGAAATCCCACTGAGGATGTGACATTTGAGCAATGATCTGAAGGATATTAGGGAGTAGCTGTGATGATATCTGGGAGAAGAAAATTCCACATGGAGGGAAGAATAAGCCAAAATCCCTTGTTGAGGGTGTGCCTGTGGTGTCCAAGGAACAGAGTAGGGGGGCCAGAGAGTCTGGTATGCAGTGAGAGGGGGAAGAGTGGCAGGAAGTTAGGTCAAAGAGGTGACAAGGGCAGGAGGAGAAGACATGTTGGGTCTTGGGGCCACTGCAGGATGTTGGCTTGTACTCTGAGATGGAAGCCACTGCAGAGTTTTTTTTGTTGTTGTTTTGTTTTGAGACGGAGTCTCGCTCTGTCGCCCAGGCTGGAGTGCAGTGGCGTGATCTCGGCTCACTGCAAGCTCCACCTCCTGGGTTCACGCCATTCTCATGCCTCAGCCTCCCACCACTGCAGGCTGTGGCACAGTCTCCTTTCAAATCCTGCAGTAGCTGGAACTACAGGTGCCCGCCACCATGCCTGGATAATTTTTTGTATTTTTTGTAGAGATGAGGTTTCACCTTGTTAGCCAGGATGGTCTCGATCTCCTGACCTCCTGATCCACCCTCCTTGGCCTCCCAAAGTGCTGGGATTACAGGCGTGAGTGCCCGGCCCGCCACTGCAGAGTTTTAAGCAAGGGACCAACATGATCTGATTAATTTTTAAAATGATTACCCTTGGCTTCTTTGTTAAGAACAAACCATTAGGGCACAGGGTGGAAGGAAGAGACCAGTTAGAAGGATGATGGTGGTTTTCTTCAGAAAAGTAGCCAAGATCTTGGTGGGAAGTGGTCAGATTATGGATCTGTCTCTAAAGGTAGTATTCAATAGACGTTGCTGATGGGTTGGATGTGTAGTTTGAGAGAAAGAGAGGAGTCCAGGATGGCACCAGGACGTCCGGAGTGAGCGAATAGTAGGATACAGTTGTCTCTCCATTTCTACGTTTTCCCTTAATCTGGACAACTAATCAGAGTGAAGATCTGTAGATGTCTTCTCTAAAGTGTCATCATGTGTCACTTGTTTTCTTCCCTAGTTCAGGCCTTTTTCTCAGTCATCAAAAGTTTGTTCCTCAGAGTGCTAGTTCCACAAGCTACATAATGAAAAAGTGGTTCAGTATTCAACTCAGTTGGAAAATGCTATATTTCTGTCTCTTTTGTAGGTTTGCCATAAAGGCTCTAAGGAAAAAATGCAACAAAACACATCTGTTTCACTTCATTCGATTTAGTATATCCTTTCTTTCTTTGACTTGAAATATCTTTGATTCACTTACCTTCTATTTATATCCCCGAAAAATTTAAGATATATGATGGGAAATGTTGAAATAAAACAACCCTACCTCCAGGACATCCTCTAAGCCTCCTGTTAACTGTTACCACATTAATTTCTCTAAAATGCACTTTTGCCATATCATGTTATCCTCGGAAGTCACATGGCTGTCCCCTTGTCTGTAGGGTGAACTCTAGACTGTCCAACTCCATATTCACTCAGCATTGTTCATGGTTCAGTCCTGATGGCTTCCACGTGTGATCCTAGTGCTCTGGTGTTCTCAATGGCCTCCAAAGCCTCTAGACATGTACTCTCACAACTTCTCCACTTAAATAATTTCTACTCATTAGCATTGCCTAGTGCAAGGGCTGTTTCTTCTAGGCAACTTCCTGTGACCACTGCAGGCTGTGGCACAGTCTTCTGTCAAATCCTGCAGCATACAGTGATCATGTTATTCATGTGATTCTTAACATATATTACTGTGTGTTAATATTAACACTTAAAATTGTGTACCTTTGCCTCAAAATATATTCCTTTGAGAGCAACAATTATCTCTTGGTCTTCTTTGTATCACCTATGAAACCTAACACAGCAACTTGTATAAAATACATGTTTAGGCCGAGCACGGTGGCTCACACCTTTAATCCCAGCACTTTGGGAGGCCAAGGCAGGCAGATCACCTGAGGTCTGGAGTTCGAGACCAGCCTGGCCAATATGGTGAAACTCCGCCTCTACTAAAAATACAAAAATTAGCTGGATGTGGTGGCATATGCCTATAATCCCAGCTACTTGAGAGGCTGAGGCAAGAGAATTGCTGGAACCTGGGAGGCAGAGGTTGCAGTGAGCAGAAATCATGCCATTGCACTCCAACCTGGGCCAACAACAGCGAGACTCCGTCAAAAAAAAAAATGTTTATATATATTTGCTGATTAATTTTAGTAATTTTGAAGCAAGTTACCTTGAATAAGTTGTAGGAGTAAAGTAACAGGATTTGCCATTTTCCAGTTTTATTATGCTATATATTTGCCCTCATTGTGACTCATGCTATTCTATTCTGTATCCTGGTGGGCTTGCATGGATTTCTGTGATGCATTTATTCTCATAGCATGCTGGTAATGTCATGACCAGAGCAGACTCAGGTGTGAAGAACTTGGGGCCTTAGCAACTTAAGACAGTGGGAAATAAGAAAAATTGAAACCAGGAAAGAACAGATTGCTGGGAAAATTGAGTCAATTGTAGGCCTGGTCTTTAAGGGAAGGGCAGTCAGTATATATGGTGTCTATGAGGCTTGGCACCTGTGGGCTTGTCTCCCCCACCTATGGTGTGCTTGAGAGAGGTGTATCCCAGGAGGACCTGCAGCAGAGTGCTCCTGGGGAGCAGATGAGTTGCCCTCTCACAGCTGGGGGATCCATCTGTTCAGAGCAGTGTATACACCAAGACCAAGGGATGTAGGAAACAGAATTCAGCTTCCTAGGGAGGGACTTGCGGGTGTTAGACAAGGCATCTCAGAGAAGCAGGCCAGTCTACCGTGCTAATGAGGACCTGGATGCTGAGCAGAACTTCCAGATGCACAAACTGAACCATCGGCCGTGGGTAAGTGGGCAACTGACAAGGCTCACAGCTTATCAGAGGGAGTAGTTCATTTTCTAGCCTTTAGAGTCACCAAGGGAAGTGTACCACTTGCAACTTTCCCGAAGACTCAGTTCTCTCCTTTCATTAAACTAGGGAACCTAATGCCTACCTTGGAGTGTTGTTGTACAAACTGAATGATATAATGTAAATAATGTGCCTTGTGCTGGGCACATAGTAGGTCCTTAAATTCTCTATTCCTGGGTGCAGTGGCTCATGCCTGTAATTCTAGCAGTTTGGGAGGTGAGGTAGGAGGATTGCTTGAGCCTAGGAGTTCAAGACCAGCCTGGGCAACATAGGGAGACTCCGTCTCTACAATACAAAATAAAAAAAATGTTTCTGTTCATTCTGTATATCTACCCACTGGAGTACCAAAATTCCTATTTTGATCAGTATTACTCAGAAAATGGGTGAACTGAGCCTATGGTTAAAATATATCAGTAAATAACAAGGGCTATATAGGCCTGGGGAAGGTAGGGTAGGCAAGTAATATGGCTAGCTGGGCCCAGCATGATCACTCTATCTATTGAAACCAAGCAAATGAAAATAAGTGAGCTAAAAGAGCAGCAAGAAGAGAGTAATAACACATGATAACACTAGTAACAAGCATTTTAGTGCTTACTGAGGGACAGGTAGTGCTCTAAGCACTTTACTTTCTCCAGTAAATCTACAGGGTAATACTGTCATATCCCCATTTATAGATGTGACACTGAGATATTGGAAGGTTAGGTTATGCAGTTAATAAGTAATACAGCTGGGATTCAGAACAGCAAGAAAGCTCTGATGGTTTTGAATTTTGGACACTAGAAGAAAAGACCAGAATAGATGTTTACAGCTTCTTTGGACTAGGCCAGACTTGCGGCATCAGAATCATCCAGAAGTCTTTTTAGAAATACCAGTTCTCAAGCCTTATCCCTGGAGGTTGTAACCCAGAAGGTTTTGGTGGTTTCAGAAGTCAGCTTTTAGAAGGCTGCCAAGGTGATTCTGAAATGCAGCTGCAGTCGGGAGCCCCTGAGCCACATGGTTTCCAAGCTAGTGTCCAGGTCACCTCCTTTATTCCCAGTTTGTAATTTAGAAAAGCAGGCTATGAGCCTGAGATTTTCTGAGATTGAAATAATAATTTATTTTAGCGCTGGTTAGTTTCCAGATTTAGAACCTGCAGACTGCATTCTAGTGCTTTCCGTGGAGGCAGTGCAGTGGTGCCTGAGGATCTCACAGGCAGCAGGGCCACTGGCTGACCACTGGATGGCATCCCTGGCCTTCCTTTTCTTGCAAGATTCGTGCTTGGAATTCACAGCTCTTGTTAGAGTGCTCCTGTGGCCTCTTGCCAGTGTCTGTTCTTACAACAATGAAATACAATCAGTGGAGCCCACCAAGCCCCTTGACCAGCAGGGCTGTGATTTCAGACTCAGGTAGGCCCTGTGAATGTACAGAACAGGAACTTTTTAAGGTGATGGAAGGTTTTTCATTTACAAAAATAGCCTCCCCCTATCTCATTCTGGGATATGTTTATAGGTTATGCTTTTAGTGATGGAGAATGACAATGCAAAAGAGAAGTCCAGGAGAGATGATCAAATAAAGATTTTCAGCAGTGAAAATCTCTGAACCTATAATGTTCAAATCCTGTCTCCTATAGGAAAATAAAATTTGTTTATATCTGATTTTAGAAGCAATTGTGTTCTGTGAATAAGGATATTTATTTGTTTTTTATTTACTGCCCTCTAGTGGAAACACATTAGAAATTTAATTTACTGAAGATTTTCAAGATAGAGTAGGGCCGACTCCAGTAGGGGTAATCTCTAAGACACAGAGTTCTGGGAAGTTAAATGAGTTTCTCATTAAAAAGGTATTTTGAGACCAGGTCAATTGCTTTTCTCAGACAAACATTAAGCAGAATCTATCATTTAGTTTAAATTTTTTACACCATTTGTATGATCATAGGTCACAAAAAAGCTTGACCATAGAAAGACTGGACATTGAAATGTGCTTTTTAGAAACATGTATTCATGCTGTCCAGGCTTTTTCATTTCGTTTAAATATGCGCTTAGTGAATATGCAGGGGCTTTTAAGTTATGTTGTATTTCTGACCTTTGCTTTTCCCCCTTACTGTTCTCATATTTTATTAAATGTTTAGCTTTCTTACAAAGTCCAAAATACTCTTTCCTGGGCAGCTTTGTTTTACTGGAAGATACTGTGCTCCTGCTGGTCTTTCTTTGAGTTTGTCATGCTGAGAGGCTGTAATTCTTATTAGAGTTTTGTTAATGCACTAGAAGGAAGGCCAAACCTGATTCTTGGAATTGAACCTCAGTCTCGCCATGGAGATACTTGGCTACATTCTGGATTCAGAGGAAATCTCAGCTCTCAGGACTGCTCCGTATATTGGTGGGAACAGAGAGCTGGACAGCTCCCAGGTTTGCTGTCCGTGCAACATTTTATAGTCTGCAGTTTCTTTAGTTGATGTTTTCAATTCCAGAATAGCAACAGAGAGAGCACCTAGCAACCAAGGGGAAATATTTAATCCCTCACCTTTTCCCTTCCTTAAAAAAACGTTAAATTTTCTTGCCTTACCTT
The DNA here is from genome assembly GCF_006542625.1 of Nomascus leucogenys. Lineage (NCBI taxonomy): Eukaryota > Metazoa > Chordata > Mammalia > Primates > Hylobatidae > Nomascus > Nomascus leucogenys. The sequence goes on along the minus strand of NC_044402.1, from coordinate 38,014,892 downwards.
TCCTCTCTCTTTCTATTGCTGGGAATTTTACTTATTGCATTAGACTGCATACACATGCATGCTATAAAAACTAATCTTATTTACTATCCCCTTAAAAATGTAATTAACAACCCCTTTGCAATATCCAACACAATCAAATCACAATACAAACCATCCTATAGAGTTCCTAGAGGATAAAGCGTCATTGGTTGTGTGTCTATTTCCTGATGTATATTATTTTAAGCTCCTTGAAGCTGAACACAGTCTCATTTCTATCTTTGTGAGGGTACTAGCTTACCTCGTGTAATGTCTAAATGTGGTCACTTGGATTGCGTCTCTGTAGACATTTCTAGATTAGTGAATATGCAGGGGCTTTTAAATTATGTTGCATTTCTGACCTTTGCTTTTCCCCCTTACTCTTCTCATATTTTATTAAAGTTTTAGCTTTCTTATAAAGTCCAAAATACTCTTTCCTGGGCAGCTTTGCTTTACTGGAAGGTAATATGCTCCTGCTGGTCTTTCTTTGAGTTTGCCATGCTGACAGTCTGTAGCTCTTACTAGAGTTTTGTTAATGCACTAGAAGGAAGGCCAAACTTGATTCTGTCAGATAACATTAGAAAAGCCACAACATTTTTTATCGTAATGGATATCGTTCAAACATATTTGAAGTCTCAGAAACTTTGATACCAATTAAGTAGAATGCTTGTTGAGGTTCTTGTGCCATGTAAGGTGTAATAGAAGAGACCTTATATAAGATAATTGACAAGAATTATTGAGCACTTGCTATGAGCCAGACACTGTTCTCATTTAGTTCTCACCACCATCCTTTGAGGCCAGGATGTTGAAAGAAGTTTTACCTTTATTGTGTTTCATGGAAGACATATAATACAGAAAAGCAAGACTATCTTGCACAAGGAAGGAGAATGAACCTCTTGGTTAGATGCCCATGGGGTGCCAGACTGCGGTTCTCCAATCTGCAGGCTTCAACATTTTGAACAAGGAATACTTGAGAGTAGATCTGAAGGTGACTCACATTTGCCATATTTGGGTACAGTTTTATGTACATCTACACACAATGAATGTCAAGTAATGATTATCTGTCTCACTTTGGCTCTCCTGTCACCTTCCTTGAAACGAACTCTATGGGAAGCAGTGGTGCGGTGAGTCTGAGATTAGATCCGGAGGGAGTTTGATGATGTAGAAATGTTAAGGACACTTTGGGTCCCTTCATCCAGCAGGAAGTGAGTCTTACCAACTCTGTCTCTCTCAGACAGTGCTTGAATGAGAACTACAAATGTTTGTTCCTGCTACTCTTCTTTTAATTTCTGTCATACTTACAAGCCTCCTGCTGTTCACATGATCTTTCTTCAATTGTGGTTTAATGGAATTGCTTAGTTTTGTGCCTAACTAAATTAGAATCTCATTTTAACCTCACCTCACCTCCTTCTGATTCTCTCCAACCATTTCAGTTGTATTTTTGGATGTTCCCTGATTCATTGTCACACATTTAGGCAATCTTTGTATCTGTTCCCTGGATGACTGACCATAGTTCTGATATGGGGATTTTGCTATTATTTTTAAACTATCATTGGAAAACTATATTTTTAAATTCTTAGGAGACAACTTGTAGTATATACCACGTACAAACAATAGGACTGTTATGCTATGCTGTCTCCTTTCTCATGTTCTTATTAAAATATAATGACTCCTTTAAAAAAGAACAGGCTGTATTCAGAGCAGGTTAATACTGCTGTGTTCCAGAAACCTGGCAGAATCATTAATAAGGAAACCAGTTGTGTGTAGATTTAAATTAATCAGCAAGCATCTAGCAGCTAGTAACCCAAGGGGAGGGGAGATCTTTCTCCTTGAAAAGAGAAAATATACTCCCTTCTTATTGAGAAAACACAAGCACACAAGTGTGTGCACACACACATTTATGGAGAAACGGACATATGGTGTGACCATAATCTTTTCTCCTTCGTGGTTTCTGTCACACTGTATGGAGGAAAAAGTTTAATTCTTTAAAAGATGCACTGCACCCCCAGGAGAATGATTTCCTAAGGGATGGAGCAATCCTGCTGGCTTATATTCAGCATTGTGAAGAAACTTATTTGGATGTCAACTCCGGTGGCACAGGGAGCCACATTCACGGTTCCACGTCAAATTAGGTAAGAACAGAGACGCAGACGCAGGGAAGAGAAAGCATGGAACAGGCTGCAGGCAAATTAGGGCTCTCCTGTCACCAAAACCACTGGCAAGGCCCTTTCTTGGAGTCTGGATTGATGATAGCTGAGATTAATTCTAACTCAGGAATTTTGTCTCTCTCTTTAACAAAGTCATATAAAAACCAAGAGCAATGGACAAATAGGAGTTTGACACCTGACAAAGTTGTTTAAGGCTGTAAATGTTTGAATAAATTCCATAAGAGCTAAAAGAGGTTTAAAACAAATTGGAAAGCTGTTTATTTTGAGCTAAGCTATCGTTGATTGAGAATTGAGGCACCCAATTTACCTCTTTACATTGTGATATATCATTTAACCATACTACTCCTTGATATTAATGCTTAATTGTTAATATACTCCTGTTTTTGTTTTGAAGAAACAATTATTTGAAAAACATGTGGATATGTCTTTGGCATTAGTAATTTGATACTTATGGGAAAATTTTTTACATGAATCAGAAGGACATCACGCAGTGGATAAAACATTGAACCATGTTCCAAGAGCCTGAATTCCCAAACCACCTCTACCCCTTACAAGAAAGATTACTTTGGACAAATCTTCTTCCTACTTGAGCCTCAGTTTATCATGAGTAAACCTAGTGTAAGGAAACAGCCCTGCCTTATCTGAGCCGTAAGGTGATTTTAATTATCAAATACAGTTAAATCAATTTAGAAGTGCTAGGGAAGTTAGGAATTACCATAAAAATTTAGTTTTTGTGTCTTGAATTTTTTTTTTAAGTGAATCCATAGCTCTGTTATCACCTCTGTGGTCTTGGAGAAGCTGCTTCTCCAAGACCTTAGTTCTTCCATCCATTAAATAAAAAGACAGGACATGGCAGCCATTTGGTGAGCTCTGGCCATGAGGCAGGAGCCTTGCTAGCTGTGATGTTTACACTGTGCTCCATTGCACCCTAGTTCAGCACTACCTGGAGAAAGACGTTGGTACCCTGTGTTCACTAGAATAGTTCCACCTTTATCTGATTTAATTGGTCTTCTAAATAAGCTTTTCTTTACTGAAATTCTTCTCCAGCTAAGCAGAAAAATAATGTTTAGAAACCATTGGATTAGATAATCTATTATTTCATTTCACAAGTCCACAATTGTATTTCTATTATCATTTTTGCCATTGTTGTTGTTAATGTTATGGCACAGGCATCACCCCACTGGTGGTAGCACATCTGAAGAGCAGTCATAGAACTTGAAAGAAAATGTCAGATCTTGGAAAGCTGGCTTGTTTTGCAAATCTCAATGAGCAGAATGGTAGAAAACATCCCAAGCCTTTATTTAGGTCTGTTTTACTAATCGTGGGCCACTGCTTGAGTGAGAAGGTGTGTGTGGATTAGCATGCCCTGACTACTCTGGGTCTGCTGGTGACATGGTCACATTAAAGGAAATAATGCTTTCATTAAGGTACAAGCTCCTTCCTTCCTCAGGTGGCACTGACACATTCTCTAACATTTGCTCCTTTCGCTGACTCTGTATGATGCCAATGTCCTGATGCTCCACCTTTTTAAACTAGCAAGACATCTAATCTCTTTTGAAGATATTGACTTACTGGCCAGACACGGTGGCTCGCGCCTGTAATCTCAGCACTCTGGGAGGCCATAGCGGGTGGATCACTTGAGGCCAGGAGTTCGAGACCAGCCTGACCAACATGGTGGAACCCCATCTCTACTAGAAATACAAAAATTAGCCAGGCGTGGTGGTGGGCACCTATAATCCCACCTGAGGCACGAGAAGTGCTTGAGCCTGGGAGGTGGAGGTTGCAGTGAGCCGAGTTCGCACCACTGCTCTCCAGCCTGGGCGACAGAGCCAGAGCCAGACTCAGATTCTCAGATTCTGTCTCAAAAAAAAAAAGAAAAAAAAGATACTGACTTATGTTTGTAAAACAGAAAAGCTAATTGTGGATAAAACATCCCACAAATAAATGACAAGTTTGTAGATAGAGCCTGGTGGTAAAAGTAGGTAGAAATGTGACAAAAGGAATATTTACATCAAGTCTTATGTGATATGTGATCAATCTCATGCCAACTTTCTTAACTGAAAAATGGCTGAGATAAGAGCCTCAGGTTTTTAGGGCCATACATAAACAGCTCACTTTATGTCTCTCTCTCTGTCTCTAAACCTATAGATATTTATATATATAGACATCTAGATTCATATATTAATATCTGTAGCTATTTATATATCTAGATATCTCTATATGGAGATCTATATATTTAGATAGATTTATCTATATGGACCTATACTAGCTCTCTCTCTCTCTCTCTCTCTATATATATATATGTGTGTGTGTGTGTGTGTGTATGTATGTATATATATCCATACTACATATCCCTATTTATAGAGAGGCAGATAGAAAGGTAGATAGATATAGCTCGGGTTAAAATAATGGCAAGGCTGTTGGGAATTGAAATATATCTACCTATATAAATAAAAGGTAAAACAGTATAAGCGTAAAGAGTAAAACTGAACATATTGCTACTCATTTTGGCCATATATTCTCAAGTCACCAGCACCATTTCAGGGAGCATTAACTTTTTCAGGTTAATTTCAGATTAATTAAAAGATTCTTCAGATTCTTACGAAATCCTCCAAGAGATGTTCAACTTTCAGGCAGAGTTCTCTTTTTCCCCTTTAAGGGGGAATTTACCTACATATGATGTTCCTTGTGGTTTTTTCCTACAGATTATTATTCTCCATCATGTTTACTGCTTCTGATCCTCTAATTTCACAAAGTTTTCCTCAGGCTGTTGTAGACAACAATGACAAGCCTGACACTAATCTTATCAGTAATGGTTTAGCTATTGTGTTAATCTGAACCACAAAGAACATAAATATTCTAATAAACTGCATTTGATTTTTAAAAATATTACTATTCCATACAGTATAGCCCTGTCATACTATATTGAAGGTCTTTAATACAGTTTTAATGCAAAAAGACATTAAACACAAGTTAAAATAATGGCAAAACAGGTGTTGACATTCTCTGGTTTATTATGTTCAAACCACTCTTCTTCATCCAGTGTAACCTATGAGGCTGACATGGTAGTTATTTAAAATTACTTCTTAGTGGCTCTTGTCCTAGACTTGCAATATCTATTAAAAATCTTAATGAGGGGATTAAAAACCTTTTTTGGCAAAGATAAATAATACAGACTCTTTTATTAAAATGGATAAACTGAAATGAAATTTGAAGCTGGGATAACAACAGTTAGTAGGCTAGTGATTTAGTTCCTCTAAAAGGCAAGCTTCCACTATTTCATTATGGAGTCTAGAAATTTGGCCCTAGACTATTTTTTTAAAAATGGGCCAATTTCATTGCATGGAGGGTTATTGACATATGTATCCCTTTAAGAAAATAACATCTCCTGTGTGCTCTGTGATGAGATTTCACATTAAAATCTTGTTTCTTATGTTGCTAAGGTTTTGAGACTTAATGTACTTGAAGTGCATATTTAAAAAGGTAATTAATGCTCAATAATTTTTATTTTCTTGTTGATTTTATTTTTAAAAAAGATCTTAAACTGCATAGCAGGAAAAACAAGGCAGATGCAAGAAAAGCTCTGAATGGAACCAGTTTGAGTCAATATGTGTGTGTGTGAACACATACACACATATACAATATACCTATATAAATACTTTAATAAAAATAGAATGATATTTTATGTGTTGTTTTTAACTCGATTTTTATCATTATTTTATAGATTCTTCACAACAAAAAAATACCACATCATTTTTGTCTTTTACATATTAAATATCCAATAAATATGTTTTAAAGAAATTTATAGTGGTAGGATATATATTCAGTGGCCTGCATGATTTGACATTGTTATATCTTAAAAGAAAAATGGTAGTGTGTGTAGAATATGTGAGTGTGTGTAGAAATGGGAGTGTGTGTGACCTCCAATATTCTAGAATACAGGTGTTAAAAATGGACATATGTATGTTAAATATATAATATGTGTGTGTGTATATACATATATATATAATCACTGATATAAATAAAAACTGGTATCTATCTACCTACCTACCTAACTTCCAAAATAGTCATTAGTATAAAAGAATGCTGAAAGATGCTTCAAAAATGTAGAAGGATCGTGTGTAATTATATATTATAGATATAAAGTTTTTATTAATATCAATGATATATTTAGATTTTTAAAAATCTATGATATATAATATGATATAATATTTATCATGTATATATTTTATGATTTTTATGACTTATATGATTCATATAAAATGATAATATATTTATAAATCACATAAAATGATTTATATGATGCATATAAAATGATAATAAATTTATAAATCACATAAAATGATTTATATAATTCATATAAAATCCTTCCAAATCTTTGTAGCATCCTTCAGCATTCTTCCATACTAATGACTATTTTGGAATATATTCTCTTCTACAGATCTGGTGGTTAGGTACTTTGAGGACTATCTGAAGATCCAAAATAGATTTCTTGTGGTCTTTGTGGCAATTAGGTAATCAGTAAAGCAGGTTGCATGTGCATACCATCTTATTCTCAGCACCGATTAAGTACTGATTAATAAGGATATAGAAGATAAAAGACATGATGAGGACCCCCTTGGGTGATCTGTTTATGATAATCAATGTTACCCATTTTTCAGGGCTTAGCTCAGTCATATGTATTGATCCCATTAATTCTGTTTTTTCTTCTAAGACTTCAAACCAGCAATTCTTCCCTCCTCTCCATGACTCCGTGATTTGACTTCTGCCTTATCATCCTCACACAACTTGCATTTCAACCACGTGAATCTATGTACAGTTTTCTAAAACACAATGTTTTCTCTAAGAATTTTTTTTCCTGGTTTGAATGACTTTCCTAACTCTCCTCTCTTTCTGGTAAGCTCTTAATTATGCTTCAAAGGTCAGCTCAAATATCATCTCCTTTGGAAAGCCTTCTCAGGACCTCTCTTAGTAAAATTAATCATTTCTTCCTCTTTCCATGTAAAATAGTATAAGCCTCCTTTTTTTTTATTAACACTTATCACAGTGCTGTGATTACTATTTGTTAGTGTTTGTCTCCTCACGTAGAATTCATCTTTCCATTTGTAGCACTGAGTACAGTTTCTGAAAAATAGGAAATACAACCAACGTATGACCAGGCCTCCATGGAGAATCTTTGCTCTTGAAGCCAAACTCTGCATTCATGAAATCTTCCAAAAACATATTTAACTTCAGAAAGCATTGGCAGTAATATAAATTTTATAAACGATTTTGGGGAGAAAAGAGGATTAAGGTGTTATATCAAACACCAAATCACTAACAACTTGATTAAAAATCTTTAGCTTTTTTCTCCCTATTTCTTTCTGTCAAGTTTCTCTTCTGCATCCTCCAAGGCAAGGGGCACATCAGAATCTTTAAGTGCATATAATGGTGTTAGTGTTGGGGGCTGGTGCATGCAAGTTGTATGTCAAATGGATGCAGATTTAAAAAGTGTAAAGGGTAAATATCCAGTCTAGTAATTATGCACAAGAATGTGAGACCCTCTATGACCTAATTTCTCCAACTTTCCAGCCCCATCTTTTGCAATTCTCTTCCTTGCCTATTCTGTTTGTGGTTTTTGGTGCATGACGGGACACTTCATGACAGAATTTCCTCACTCATGCACTTTGCTTTCTCAGTAGTGCAGTGTTTCACATCTTTGCCTGGATTATCTCAATTCACTCCTCAAATTCTCTAAGAATCCTTACTTAAAATGTTGCAAGTTCTCCTTCTCTATGCACTAGTGGGAGAAACTGTTCTACAGAAAAGGAGAAGCACATGAGCAAGAAATCAGCATGACAAAGAGTATTTTGTGTGCCACAAATGAGAAAGAAGGTTTGCTGAAAAAGGAGGTGCAAATACGGATGTGCTCTCTTTCATACTCCTGTTAGTCTATGAGCTTCTCAAAGGTGGACAGTAAATTATGGGTTTTTGCCTGACATATAATAACTGATTAATAAGTGTGTTGAAATGAACTATATTCTATCCCAAGTAGAATGTAGGCTTTTTCCGAAAGCATAGTTTGCATGTCTTTTAACATATGCTGTACTGACCACAGTTCGTTATTTGACAAATTAATTTTACAATTTCTCATTGTTTTGCTACCAAAAATTACAAACCATACTTACAGAGATAAATCTGTGAATTGAGTTTCCATAATGCAAAACTTATTGGAATAGTTCACAAGAAATTTAATTGTGATGGGTCAATTCAAAATGTGTAGCTTGTTAATGACAATCTTTGTCCTTAGTCTGACCAACTCAAAACTGTTAGTCAGACTAAAATAACTTCATCTTGATGTATTTTGGGATGATTATAGGGAGATCTGGCAGAGATCGTGATATTCAATTTGGTGCAATTAGAAAGAAATTTTTATTTATTCTTATTTCTATTTTATTATTTCTTTGAGACAGTGCCTCACCTGTCACTCAGGCTGGAGTGCAGTGGCATGATCATAGCTCACTGCAGCCTCAACCTCTTGGGCTCAAATGACCCTCTGGCCTCAGCCTCCGAAGTAGCTGGGACTACAGGCATGTACCACCATGCCTGGCTAAATTTTTCATTTTTAAACAAATAGGAAAGCTGTTTATTCTGTTTGGCTGTAGTGAAATCCTTTAGTCACTTTGAAACTGTTGTATTATGTATAAAAATGGAGAATGTACAACTATAACTACATGAACCATATGACTCACTTAGGCTCCATTTAATTTGATACAGACACCATGATAATCTACACTATGGGTTGGTAAACTACATCCAGTGAGACATTTGGGGCTACCACCTGTTTTTTCAAACAGAGTTTTATGAACACTGCCAACCTCATTCTTTACATATTGTCTGTGGCTGCTTTCCTTTTCTTTTTTCCAACTTATTTTAAGCTCAGGGTTACATGTGCAGGATGTGCAGATTTCTTATATAGGTAAACATGTGCCATGGTGGTTTGCTGCACACATCATCCTATCACCTAAGTATTAAGCCAAGCATCCATTAGCTATTCTTCCTGATGCTCTCCTTCCTCCCACCTCTCACTTTCCAACAGGCCCCAGTGTGTGTTGTTCCCCATCATGTGTCCATGTGTTTTCATCATTCAGCTCCCGTTTATAAGTGAGAACATGTGATGTTTGGTTTTCTGTTCTTACATTAGTTTGCTGAGAACAATGGCTTCCAGCTCCATCCATGTCCCTGCACAGGACATGATCTTGTTCCTTTTCATGGCTGCAAAGTATTCCATGGTATCTATTTACCACATTTTCTTTGTCCAGTCTATCATTGATAGACATTTATGTTGATTCCATGTCTTTGCCATTGTGCATAGTGCTACAGTGAACATACACATGCCTGTGTCTTTATAATAGAATGATTTATATTCCTTTGGGTATATATCTAGTAATGGGATTGCTGGGTCAAACGGTATTCCTGCCTCTAGGTCTTTGAGGAATCGCTACACTGTTTTCCATAATGGTTGAACTAATTTACACTTCTACAAGCATTGTAAAATCATTTTTTTTTCTCTGAAACCTCACCAGCATCTTTTTTTTTTTTTTTTTACTTTTTAATAAAAGCCATTCTGAACTGGCATGAGATGGTATCTCATTGTGGTTTTGATTTGCATTTTTCTAATGATCAGTGATGTAGAGCTTTTTTCATATTTTTGTTGGCCACATGAATGTTTTCTTTGGAGAAGTGTCTGTTCACGTCCTTTGCCCACTTTTTAATGGGATTGTTTTTATTTTCTTGTATATTTGTTTAAGTTCCTTGTAGATGCTGAATATTAGATCTTTGTCAAATAAATAGATTGCAAAAATTTTCTTTCATTCTGTAGGTTGCCTCTTCACTCTGATGATAGTTTCTTTTGCTGTGCTGAAACTCTTTAGTTTATTTAGATCCCATTTGTTAATTTTTGCTTTTGCTGCAATTGCTTTTGCAATTATATTAGTATACTTTAAGTTCTGGGATACATGTGTAGAATGTGCAGGTTTGTTACACAGGTATACATGTGCCATGGTGGTTTGTGGCACCCATCAACCCATCATCTACATTAGGTATTTCTCCTAATACTATCCCTCCCCTAGCCCCCATACCCCGACAGGCCCCAGTGTGTGATGTTCTCCTCCCTGTGTCCGTGTGTTCTCATTGTTCAACTCCCACTTATGAGTGAGAACATGCGGTCTTTTGTTTTCTGTTTCTGTGTTAGTTTGCTGAGAATTGTGGTTTCCAACTTCATCCATGTCCCTGCAAAGGACATGAACTCATCCTTTTTCATGGCTGCATCGTATTCCATGGTGTATATGTGCCACATTTTCTTTATCCTGTCTATTATTGATAGACATTTGGGTGGGTTCCAAGTCTTTGCTATTGTGAATAGTGCCGCAATAAACATACGTGTGCATGTGCCTTTATAGCAACATGATTTATAATCCTTTGGGTATATACTCAGTAATGGGATTGCTGGGTCAAATGGTATTTCTGGTTCTAGATCCTTAAGGAATCACCACACTGTTTTCCACAATGGTTGAACTAATTTACACTCCCACTAACAGTGTAAAAGTGTGCCTATTTCTCCACATCCTCTCCAGCATCTGTTGTTTCCTGACTTTTTAATGATCTCCATTCTAACTGGCATGAGATGGTATCTCATTGTGGTTTTGATTTCCATTTCTCTAATGACTAAATAAACATCTACAGAACTCTCCACCCCAAATCAACAAAATATACATTCTTCTCAACCCCACATCGCACTTACTCTAAAATCAACCACATGATTTTAACTAAAACACTCCTCAGCAAATGCAAAAGAACAGATATCATAACAGTCTCTCAGACCACAGTGCAATCAAATTAGAACTCAGGATTAAGAAACTCACTCAAAACTGCACAACTACATGGAAACTGAACAACTTGCTCCTGAATGACTACTGGGTAGATAATGAAATTAAGGCAGAAATAAATAAGTTCTTTGAAAACAATGAGAACAAAGACACAACGTACAAGAATCTCTGGGACATAACTAAAGCAGCTTTGAGAGGGAAATTTATAGCACTAAATGTCCACAGAAGAAAGCAGGAAAGATCTAAAATCGATACCCTAACATCACAATTAAAAGCAAGAGCAAACACATTCAAAAGCTAGCAGAAGGTAAGAAATAACTAAGATCAGAGCAGAACTGAAGGAGACAGAGGCACAGAAAACCCTTCAAAAAAAATCAATGAATCAATGAAAGGAGCTGTTTTGTTGTTGTTTGTTTGTTTGTTTTTCATTCACCAGTCAGTTTTATTTACTCACAAAAACAAATCCAAAACCCGGTGCAGCAGCTCTGAGCTCAGACCTGCCTTGCCCTGTTTTGTGGGCCTGTACTTGAAACACTGAATATGACGTGTCCTTCATTAACCACAGCACTTTAATCCCCACAACAGCCTTGTGAAGGAGGAATCACCCCCTTCTCCCCAACTCATGTTACAGATGGGGAAACCGAGGCACACATTCAACAGAGTGCACATCACATGGGGAGTTCAGGGTTAGCCTGGAGTATGAACACACGTGACTCTTGGTTCTCATCATGGCCCAGTCAGTGGCCACTTGGCCTCTTCCCCTCCCTCTGGTGGCCCCATCAGCAGCAGCATAAGAATCTAACCCTGCATTTTGCTGAAAGCCCCTGCAGATGACAGTTTCCTTCCTATCATGTCTGCAGAGCTCCAAGGCTGGGGGCGACGTTGAGGCCAAAGTCAGCCACAGTGCCTCAGCTGTGCCTCTCCTCCAGAGTGGGTGGCCGCCCCAGCATGTCCCTGGCACATGGGCATGCGTAACAGACTCCTGTGCCACACCCCTAGCACTTGAACGTGGCCACATCTCCCCAACCACTGAGCCCACACAGCGTGCACAGGTGGGGAGTTGACTTTAATGGCATTCCTCCTGTCACATGCATCCATGTGAAGAGACCACCAAACAGGCTTTGTGTGAGCAATAAAGCTTTTTAATCACCTGGGTGCAGGCGGGCTGAGTCTGAAAAGAGAGTCAGCAAAGGGAGATGGGGTGGGGCAGTTTTATAGGATTTGGGTAGGTAGTGGAAAATCACAGTTAAAGGAGGTTGTTCTCTTGAGGGCAGTGGCAGGAGTCACAACGTGCTCTGTGGGGGAGCTCTGGAGACTTATTGTCCAGGAGAAGGAATGTCACAAGGTAATGTCATCAGTTAAGGCAGGAACCAGCCATTTTCACTTCTTTTGAGGTTCTTCAGTTGCCTCAGGCCATCTGGATGTATACGTGCAGGCTTGGGCTCAGAGGCCTGACATTCCTGTCTTCTTATATTAATAAGAAAAACAAAACAAAATAGTGGTCAAGTGTTGGAGCGGCAAAAATTTTGGGGGGTGGTATGGAGCAATAATGGGTGATGTTTCTTAGGGCTGCTTTGAGCGGGATTAGGGGTGGCTTGGGAACCTAGTGTGGGAGAGATTAAAATGAAGAAAGATTTTGGGGTAAAGGGTGATATTGTGGGGTTGTCAGAAGGAGCATTTGTCATATAGAATGATTGATGATGGCCTGGATGCTGTGTTGTTTGAATTGAGAAACCAAACGGAAGACACAAGGTCCGAATAAGAGAAGGAGAAAACAAGTATTGAAGGACTAAGAATTGAGAGGATCTGGGACATCCAATTAGAGAGTGTCCAAGGGGGTTCAGTGTAATTATTTATTTGATTGGTGAGTTTTTGGGCTCTATCCTTGAGTTTTTTTATGTTGTCATATAGCAGGCCAGATTGATTTAGGTAAAAACAACACTCTTCATTTAAAAATGTACAGTCTTCCTTTTTCAGCAGTGAGTAAGTCAAGGAGTATTCCTGTCTTTTTATATTAATAACAATAAAAAAATAGTGAAGTGTTGGTGTCATGAGGGGAAGAGGAAGCTGTTCGGCCCTATTTGAAAATTGATTTTGGGGGGTAAAGAAAACTAGTGTACACGTGCCTGTCCAATTGATAGACACATGTAGGTGGAGGAATCACAGAGGAAGAAGAGACCTTTGTAAGGCAAAACTGGAAATGTAGAGTGAAAAGATGAGAGGGAGCACCAAAAGGGCTTGACTGAAGTAATCGGGGCTGTCCCTGAAGCCTTGTGGCAGTACAGCCCATGTTAAGTTGCTGAGACTGATGGGTGTCAGGGTTAGTCCAAGTGAAAGCGAAAAGAGGCTGGGATGAAGGGTATAAAGGAATAGTAAAGAAAGCATCTTTGAAACCATGCACCCAGACTCAGAGATTTAGCGAGGGCAGCAGCCCTTAGAGGTTGTAATGGGGATTGATGGGGCAACTGGGTAGGGGGGAGGTTCTATTTTTATGGTGTATGAGACAGCACATAGTGTCTATGAGTAAACTTTCACTGCTATTCATGGTGCTGGGTCTAAGCAAGCAGGAGGAGAGGCTAGGAGAAGAGTCCAAAGAACAAGGGGAAGGTAGCCAAGGATGGAATGATATGAAGGGCAAATGTCTTAAAGGAAATGAGAGGTTCTAAGAGGCGGGCTAGTAAGGCTTGTAACCTACAAGGTAGAGGTTATGAAAGGACAATAGAATGGGATGAGCCTGTGAGGCTGGAAAGAGGAATTTTTCTTGGTCCAAGAACCATTTGGCTTGTGTGGGAAGAGACTGATACGTGGAAGTTTCAGTGGGAGAGTAGGAGGGAGTGATAGAGGAGAAAAAAAAAATACTGGCTGCTTCTTTAGCTGTCTTATCAGCATAATTGTTGCCTAGAGCAATGGGATCTGAGGCCCTTTGATGGCTTTGCAATGAAGGACTCCAGCTTCCTTTGGAAGTAATGCAGCCTTGAGAAGAGTTTTTATTAAAAAGGCATTAATGATGGAGGACCCTTGCATAGTGAGGAAACCTCTTTCAGCCCATATAACAACATGGTGGTGCAGGATATGGGAAGCATGTTTAGAGTTAGTATAAATATTGAATTGGGAAAGGATTTAGGATCTATAGGGTCAGCTAGGTTTCCCTTTGTGAGTTTATATAATGGTTTTGTTAGGATGGCAAAACCAGGTATCCAAAGGCAAAAGTACCCAACCATGCCTAGGAAGGAAAGGAGTTGTTGCTTTGTAGAAGGGGTTGGGGTTTAGGAGATTAGCTGGACATGATCAGCAGGGAGAGCACGTGTGTCTTTATGAAGAATTATGCTGAGATAGGTAATGGATGAGGAAGAAATCTGGGCTTTGGAGGGGGATATGCAATATCTTTTTGAGAATAGATGTTGGAGGAGCAGGAGGGTGTCCTGTTGGGAAGTTTCACAGAGGGGCTACAAAGTAGAAGGTCGTTAAAATATTGAATAAGGTGAGAAGCAGATGGATGGAAAGACGTAACGAATGAGAAAGGGCTTGACTAAAGTAATGGGGGCTGTCCCTGAAGCTTTGCAGCAGTATAGCCCAGGTTAAGTTGCTGAGACTGATGGGTGTCAGGGTAAATCCAAGTGAAAGGAAAGAGAGGCTGGGATGAAGGGTATAAAGGAATAGTAAAGAAAGCATCTTTGAAATCCAGAATAGAATAATGGGTTGTGGAGGGAAGTATTGAAGATAGGAGAGTATATGGGTTTGGCACCGTGGGGTGGATAGGCAAGATAATTTGGTTGATAAGGCAAATATCCTGGACCGGCCTGTAAGACTTGTCTGGTTTTGGAAAGGTAGGATAGAAGAGTTGTAAGGAGAGTCTGTAGGTTTTAAGAGGCCATGTTGTAACAGGCAGGTGATAACAGGCTTTAACCTTTTTAAAGCCTGCTGTGGGATGGGATATTGGCATTGAGTGGGGTAAGGGTGATTAGGTTTTAATGGGATGATAAGGGGTGCATGATCGGTCGCCAAGGAGGGAGTAGAGGTATCCCATATTTGTGGATTAAGGTAGGGAGATACAAGGGGAAGATGCGAAGGAGGCTTTGAACTGGGGAAAGGGGTGGCAATGAGGTATGACTGTAGCCCAGGAATAGTCAGGGAGGCAGATAATTTAGTTAAAATGCCTCAACCTAACAAGGGAGCTGGGTAGGTGGGGATAACTAAAAAGGTGTGCATAAAAGAATGTTGTTGTCCAAGTTGGCACCAGAGTTGGGGAATTTTAAGAGGTTTAGAAGCCTGACTGTCAATACCCACAATAGTTATGGAGGCAAGGGAAAAAGGCCCTTGAAAAGAAGGTAATGTGGAGTGGGTAGCCTCCCTATTGATTAAGAAGGGGACAGACTTACCCTCCACTGTAAGAGTTTCCCGAAGCATCTGCGATGGTCCAGGAGGCTTCTGAGGTGATCAGGCAGTGTCAGTCTTCAGCCACTAAGTGGAAAGGAGTCAGTCAGAGAGCCTTGGGCCAGAGTTCCAGGGGCTCTGGGAGCGGCTGCCAGGTGAGTTGGACAGTCTGATTTTCAGGAGGGTCTTGCACAGATAGGACACAGCTTAGGAGGAATCCCGGGCTGTGGGCATTCCTTGGCCCAGTGGCCAGATTTCCAGCACTTGAAGAAAGATCCTTGGGGAGGAGGTCATGGAGAAATGCCTGGCCACTACGGTTTAGGTGTTTTGAAGTTCTTGTGTGCTGGGGATGTGGCTGGGGTTTCTCTCACAGCGAAAGCAAGTAATTGCAACTCAGAAATACGTTGCCACTTGGCTGCCTCTTCTCTATTATTGTACACCTTGAAGGCGAGGTTAACTAAGTCCTGTTGTAGGGTTTGAGGGCCAGAATCTAATGTTTGGAGCTTTTTCTAATGTTGGGAGCAGATTGGGTAATAAAATGCATATGGAGAATAAGACGGCCTTCTGGCCTCTCTGGGTCTAGGGCGGTAAAGCATCTAAGGGTTGTTGCCAAATGGGCCATGAACTGGGCTGGGTTTTTATATTTGATGAAAAGCAGTCTAAATGCTAATTGATTTGGGAGAGGTTGGATAAAGAAAAAGGAGCATTAATCTTGACTATGCCTTCAGCTCCAGCCACCTCTGTAAGAGGAAATTGTTGGGCAGGTGGGGGGGAGGGCTAGTTGCAGAAAGAAACTGTAAGCCAGACCCAGTATGAGGAGGGGAGGTGATAGAAGGTTTATAGGGTGGGGGAGTGGAGGCTGAGTAAGAATTGCGACCCGGCTCGGCTTGGTTAGGAGCAGCCTGGGGAGGAGGGGAGAGGTCAGATGGGTCCACAGAAAAGGAGGATTCAAAGGACTCAGAGCTTGGGGTGGAGATTGAAGGAACAGACAGGAGAGAAAGAAGAAAGATTTGGGATGAGTCACATTGGGAGCAGAGACTAGGGAGGGACCAATGTGTAAAAGAATGCCTGGACGTCAGGCATCTCAGAGCATTTGCCCATTTTTTAACAAAAATCATCCAGGTCTTGTAAGATGGAGAAATCAAAAGTGCCATTTTCTGACCATTTGGAACCATTGTCGAGTTTGTATTGGGGCCTAGTGGTATTGAAGAAGAGAATAAGGCATTTAGGTTTTAGGTCAGGTGTGAGTTGAAGAGGTTTTAAGTTCTTGAGAACACAGGCTAAGGGAGAAGAAGGGGGAATGGAGGGTGGAAGGTTGCCCATAATGAAGGAGGTAAGTTTAAAGAGAAAAGTAGAGACACGGAGAAGGGGGTGGTGAGCAGCCCTGGGCTGTAATGTGGGTGAGCAGCCAAAGCAGGCATTCCCGCAATTGACTTACCACCGAGGAAATGTGGATAAATGATCAAGGCAGGTGTCCTCGCGGTGATCAGACACCAATGGAATGTGGGTGAATGATCAAGGCAGGCATCCCCATGATGATCAAACACCAAGGGAAGACTGTCTTCCTGAGTCCACGACCAGTGTGGGAGTTTTGGGTCCACAGATAAAATGTGTCTCCTTTGTCTCTACTAGAGAGGAAAAAGAACTGGAACTGGAAGGACAGGGAGACTGAAGGGTAGCGAGAGAGGCTGGAGAAGAGAGTGAAAAGACCACTTACCTGATTTGAAATTGGTGAGGTGTTCCTTGGGCTGGTTGGTCTGAGGACCAGAGGTTGTAGGTGGATCTCTTCACAGAGTGAGGGCAAGGACAGGGGACCAGTCTCCCGGAGGAGTCCCCTGTCCTGGGTCTTTGGCACCAAATGTCACGCGCGTCCGTATGAAGAGACCACCAAACAGGTTTTATGTGAGCAATAAAGCTTTTTAATCACCTGGGTGCAAGCGGACTGAGTCCGAAAAGAGAGTCAGCAAGAGGAGATAGGGGTGGGGCAGTTTTATAGGGTTCAGGTAGGTAGTGGAAAATTACAGTTAAAGACGGGTGTTCTCTTCGAGCAGTGGGGCCAGAGGGCAGGGGGGAGGGGTCACAAGGTGCTCGGTGGGGAGCTCCGGAGACTTGTCCAGGAGAAGGAATGTCACAAAGTAATGTCATCAGTTAAGGCAGGAACTGGCCATTTTCAACTTTTGTGGTTTTTCAGTTGCCTCAGGCCATCTGGATGTATACATGCAGTCTTGGACTCAGAGGCCTGACACCTCCAACAACTTACTGTAAAAGAAACAAGCCATCTTATCCTGGGTCATAACACCCAGCAGCATCTGTTCATACTGCCAAGGGCAGGTAGTGCCAGGTGCACAGGGATCCCACTGCACTTGGCAAAATCCAGAGTCCTGGGATCCAGAGCAGCCCAGGGAGCCCTGGATTCTGGAAAGGACACAGCAGTGGAGGCAGCGGCGGCAACTCCAGCTCCTAGCCTGTGGTCACTCCGCATGGTGGCCCCAGCCAGCTCGAAGCAAGCTCATGAGCGGCTCCTGTCCTCGTGGTTCCTCGCAATCATCTTTCTGTATAGCTTCTGTTGCTCCTCCTTGAATATGTCCTTCACCTTCTCCCTCTTCAGGCCCCCATCCCACAGCAGGTTGACAAGTTCTCCCTGCCTGGCGATGGCGGATTTTACCCTATTCACAAACTGGATGGCATCTTCATCTGCCCCTCTGGTCATGGAAGGCAGGTGCCACATGCTGCAGACAATGGCCCAGCTGATCATCATTCGCAGCAGGTACATCATCATCCCTTATTTGCTGCTGTTCCAGAAGGCATCGCCCAATTGGTGGTCATACTTGATAGCGTCAGGGTAAACTGTGGCTCCAATTTCAAAACTTCCCTTTTTGAACATCATCACCGATGTATTATTGATGCAGGTTCCTTCTGGGAAGATGAGGACAGGCAGCTTGCTTTTATCTTGCACTTGTTCAGTCAGTCTGTTAGCCAGCAGGTGGCGATCCTTCACTTCCAAGCGCTCAAACCAGATGTGTGGGCAAGTTTTCACCATGGCTCTCTGAATCAAACCTATGAGTCCCCCGTGCACTTGACCCACCGTGGCAAAATAGCCATCGCTGGACAAGATGATCACATCGATTGGCGAGGTATGAAGCAAGTATCCTGCCATAGTCGTGCCCATCACTAGAAGGCTAATCCCTGTGAAGGCCAGCGCTATACTGAGCAGCAGCAGGAAGCAGTAACAAATCAGCCCTGCTAACCCCCACAGGACTGTGAGCTGAAGGGTGATGTACCTGAAGTTATAACTGGTTCTGCTCAGCAGGTTCCAGGACTCCAGTTCCTCTGCTGAGAATCTCTTTGTCACCTCATCATCCGTAATGGTCTCCATTCCTTTCTGGCAAAAGTAGAAAATGTCAGAGAGCTGGAATTCTGGAGTGTTGTCCAGAGCCTTACTACTGCCACTTCGACGAATCTCTTTGATCTCTTCTTCTAGTGAAGTGGGATCCATTGCAATATTTCTGTTGGTGTAGGGCTTGTAAAGCTGATGCTGCTGCTTCTTGGCTCCTCACCAGGAGCTGGTTTTTTTTTTTTTTTTAAAGATTAACAAAATAGACCACTAGCCAGACTAATAGCAAAGAGAGAAGAATCAAATAGATACAATAAAAAATGATAAAGGGGAGACCACCACTGATCCCACAGAAATACAAACTACCATCAGAGAATACTATAAACACCTCTATGCAAATAAACTAGAAAATCTAGAAGAAATGGATATATTCCTGGGCACATACACCCTCCCAAGACTAGACCAGGAAGAAACTGAATCCTTGAATAGACCAATAACAAGTTCTGAAATTGAGGCAGTAATTAATAGCCTACCAACCAAAACAAGCCCATGACCAGACAGATTCACAGCCAAATTCTACCAGAGGTACAAAGAAGAGCTGGTGCCCTTCCTTCTGAAACTATTCCAAGCAATAGAAAAAGAGGGAATCCTCCATAACTCATTTCATGAGGCCAGCATCATCCTGATACCAAAACCTGGCAAAGACACAACAAAAAAAGAAAATTTTAGGCCAACATCCCTGATGAACATAGATGCGAAAATCCTCAATAAAATACTGGCAAACAGAATCCAGCAGCACATCAAAAAGCTTATCCACCGCAATCAAGTTGGCTTCATCCCTGGGATGCAAGGCTGGTTCAACATATGCAAATCAATAAATGTAATCCATTACATAAACAGAATCAATGACAAAAACCACACGATTATCTCAATAGATGCAGAAAAGGCCTTCGATAAAATTCAACACCCCTTCTTGCTAAAAACTCTCAATAAACTAGGTATTGATAGAATGTATTCAAAATAAGAGCTATTTGTGACAAACCTATAGCCAATATCATACTGAATGGGCAAAAGCTGGAAGCATTCCCTTTTAAAACCAGCACAAGATGAGGATGCCCTCTCTCACCACTCATATTTAACATAGTATTGGAAGTTCTGACCAGGACAATCAGCCAAAGAAAGAAATAAAGGGTATTCAAATAGGAAGAGAGGAAGTCAAATTGTCTCTGTTTGCAGATGACATGATTGTATATTTAAAAAACCACATCACCTCAGCCCAAAATCTCCTTAAGCTGATAAACAACTTCAGCAAAGTCTCAGGATACAAAATCAATGTGCAAAAATCACAAGCATTCCTATACACCAATAATAGACAGAGAACCAAATCATGAGTGAACTCCCATTTACAATTGCTACAAAGAGAATAAAATACCTAGGAATACAACTTACAAGGGATGTAAAGGACCTCTTCCAGGAGAACTACAAATCACTGCTCAAGGAAATAAGAGAGAACACCAACAAATCGAAAAATACTCCATGCTCATGGCTAGGAAGAATCAGTATTGTGAAAATGGCCATACTACCCAAAGTAATTGATAGATTCAATGCTAATCCCAACAAGCTACCATTGACTTTCTTCACAGAATTAGAAAAAAACTGCTTTAAATTTCATATGGAACCAAAAAAGAGCCCACATAGCCAAGATAATCATAAGCAGAAAGAACAAAACTGGAAGCATCATGCTACCTGACTTCGAACTATACTACAAGGCTACAGTAACCAAAACAGCATGGTACTGGTACCAAAACAGATATAGAGACAAATGGAACAGAACAGAGGCCTTAGAAATAATGCCACACATCTACAATCAACTGATCTTTGACAAACCTGATAAAAACAAACAATGGAGAAGGATTCCCTATTTAATAAATGGTGTTGGGAGAACTGGCTAGCCATATGCAGAAAACTGAAACTGGACCTCTTCCTTCCACCTTAAACAAAAATTAACTGAACATAGATTAAAGACTTAAATGTAAGACCTAAAACCATAAAAACCCTATAAGAAAACCTAGGCAATATCATTCAAGACATAGGCATGGCCAAAGACTTCATGACTAAAACAGCAAAAGCAATGGCAACAAAAGTCAAAATTGACAAATGGGATCTAATTAAACTAAAGAGCTTCTGCACAGAAAAAGAAACTATCATCTGAGTGAACAGGCAACCTACAGAATGGGAGAAAATTTTTGCAATCTATCCATCTGACAAAGGGCTAATATCCAGAATCTACAAAGAATTTAACCAAATTTACAAGAAAAAAAAAACCCCATTAAAAAGTGGGTGAAGGATATGAGGAGACACTTCTGAAAAGAAGACATTTATGTGGCCAACAAACATATTTTAAAAAGCCCTGATTCTCTTCTAGGGTTTTCATAGTTTTGGGTTTTACATTTAAATCTTTAATCCATCTTGAGTTGTACATGGTGTAAGGAAAGGGTCCAGTTTCAATTTTGTACATCTGCCTGGCCATTTTCCCAGCACCATTTATTAAATAGAGAATCCTTTCTGCATAGCTTGGTTTTATCATATTTGTCAAAGATTAGATGATTGTAGGTGTGTGGTCTTATTTCTGGGTTCTCTGTTCTTTTCCATTGGTCTATGTGTCTGTTTTCATGCCAGTACCATGCTGTTTTGGTTATTATTGCCTTGTAGTATAGTTTGAAGTCAGGTAGCTTGATGCCTCCAGCTTTGTTCTTTTTGCTTAGGATTGTCTTGGGCTCATTTTTGGTTCCATATGAATTTTAAAATAGTTTTTTTTCTAATTCTGTGAAGAATGCCAATGGTAATTTAATGGGAATAGCATCAAATCTATAAATTGCTTTGGGCAGTATGGCCATTTTCATGATGTTGATTCTTCCATGATGTTGAACTTCCTGAGCATGGAATGTTTTTCCATTTGTTTGTGTCCTCTCTGATTTCTCTGAGCAGTGGTTTGCAGTTGTCTTTGAAGAGGTCCTTCACTTGCCCTGTTAGCTGTATTCCTAGGTGTTTTATTATTTTTGTGGCAATTGTAAATGGAAATTCATTCACAATTTGGCTTTCTGCTTGCCTGTTGTTAGTGTATATGAATGCTATAGATTTTGTATCCTGAGACTTTGCTGAAGTTGCTTATCAGCTAAGAAAGTTTTGGGCTGAAAGGATGGGGTTTTCTAGATGTAGGATCATGTCATCTGCAAATAAAGACAGTTTGACTTCCTCTCTTCTTATTTCAATGTCATTTATTTCTTTTCCTTGCCTGATTGCCCTGGTGAGAACTTCCAATACTATGTTGAATAGGAATGGTGAAAGAGGGCATCCTTGTCTCATGCCAGTTTTCAAGGGCCATGCTTCCAGCTTTTGCCTTTTCAGTATAATATTGGCTGTGGGTTTGTCATATATGGCTCTTATTAGTTTGAAGTATGTTCCTTCAATACCTAGATTATTTAGAGTTTTAACATGAAGGATGTTGAATTTTATTGAAGGCCTTTTCTGCATCTATTGAGATAATCATGTGGTTTTTATCTTTGGTCCTCTTTAAGTTATGAATCATTTATTGATTTGCATATGTTGAACCAACCTTGGGGATGAAGCTCACTTTGATCATAGTGGTTAAGCTTTTTGATGTTTGGTGGATTCTGTTTGCCAGTATTTTACTGGGGATGTTTGCATCGATGTTCATCAGGGTATTGGCCTGAAGTTTCCTTTTCTTGTTGTATCTTTGCCAGGGTTTGGTCAGGATGATGCTGGTTTCATTGAATGAGTTAGGGAGGAGTCCCTCCTTTTTAATTTTTTGGAATAGTTTTAGTAGAAATAGTATCAGCTCTTTGTACCTCTGGTAGAATTTAGCTGCGAATCTGTCTGGTCTTGGAGTTTTTTTGTTTGATAGACTATTTATTACTGAATGGCTGCTTTCAATAACAGAGTCAAATAGTTGCAACAGAGATGCAAAGACAGTATGGCTCACAAAGCCTAAAATATTTATTTTCTGGCCTCTGATCGCATTCCATTTTATTCATGTATTGTGATCAAATACAAAGCATAGGTGCCAAATATTTGCTTGGAGTTTTATAAGGTTTTCCTCTGGTCCGCAATGGAAACTAAATATAATAAAGCAAAATAAAATTAATTTTAAAAACAAAATGTTTTATCTGTATAATATTGAATAAGACAAAATTTTTGGATGATTTTATTTTTATTTCTATCTGGACACTTGTGCACCAATAGCTCTGGGATGCCATGTGACTTGATGTGAAATTTGAAGATCCAGTAACAATGTTCCTTATCATTAATAATGAACATAGTCTCTCCTCTTATGCATGAGAGCCATTACTTTACAATATTTTTGATTCCTGTTGTATTCTCAATTGCTTTAGCCTTAAATCCATGGATGATCTCATAGGTAAACTAATGAAACTGAGAGATCCTTTTGCATGTTGGATTATAAATTAGATACAGAACGTATCAATTGTGCCTCTTATCCAAATTAAAATAAGCATGAAGAATACAGAGGAAACAATTTAAAAAATTGAATGCTGAGAAAATAGTTGATATTTATACCCCCAATCAATGACATCATTCAACTAAAATTATAAATCCACAGTCACACAGCAAATGTCTGCTATGAGTTATCTCTTTTGGCAGAAGCATTATAGAGCTATTTAAGAACTTCACTCAGATGCATAATTTGTATATCTTTGAAAAAGTGTGGTATTTATTTTGATTGTATTCTGACAGCCTACCCATATGATTATGCATTATGATTATTCTCCTTTTTGGAGCATTCTCACACTTTACAAAATTAATGTGGTGTATCCTTCATCACTATTTTCTAAAAATGGAGTATTTTCAATCAATGGACCTAGCCAAACAAATAGCCTTATATTCTTTGACATTTTTTAAATCATGGCAGAATTGAGTGCTTTATTTTTTTCTTTTGATTTAAACAAACAAAACAGATAAAAAGAAAAAAAAACAAAAAAACTACCTGTCAACAAAACTAATTAGGATGTCAAAAATAAAAGCTTTATTCATAATCATTACAGAAATGCTGATGGGTGTTTAATTTAGAAGTCAGATATTTTGAAATGAAAAATCTTGGCATTTTGTGGAAATTCATACTTGCCTTGTGATTTTCCATTTATCTCCTTCCCTCTTGTGTTTGAGTCATAGAAGAACTATATGAGCTATCAGGCATTTCTTTCCGAGACTTTAAAAAAAAAAAAATTGGTTTGCTTTTCTTTTGGGTAAATAGGTCTAGAAATGAAAGGATCTAAGAAAAGAAAGATTCAAGAAAAGTACTGTTAAAAACTGAGTTAATATTTGAAATGTATTGCAAGTACAATTTGGAATTGGTCTTAATCCTCCAGTTGTTGCCTCTTGTTCAGCTCTGCCTGGGCAGGCTGGCCTTCGTTTGTTTAGAGACCGGCATGATGGATGAGCTGGTGCTAGGCCAATGTGTTTAAGTAAAACCTGGGAGTTCCTGGGTTAGCGGAACACAATTCATGTAAAGCCTTGGGAACATCCAGCAGCTGTATTGCTATTTGCCTCACCAAGGAGACTGATTGACCCAAATCACATCCAATTTTTATTTTTGAAGGAGGAAAAGAAATAATTTGAGGGCATTCTCCCAAACTTTGAACTTGATTCTCATTCAGGCAGAAAACTTTGAATTTCTTTCTAGAAAATAGCAACAGAAACACATGGAGAATTTATGGTGAGGAATACTCTAGGCTCCAGACTTGTTACAGACTTTCCCATCTGGCCTGAAATGACAAATAGAATTACCTACATTTCACAGGCAAGAAAATAGAAGTAAGGAGAGAATAAATGATTTGGGCAAATTGGAAAGGAAGGAAATCGAGCCTCAGTTTTCTGGCATTCTTTTATCTGCCCTAGAATAGTAAACTTTCAATTGTTTGAAGATGTTGTTTTGTTTTTGTTTACACAGTCCAGATGCTACAGAATACATACATTTTACAACATCCTCACGTGGAAATCTAGTCAATGGTTAAAAACCTGTAGTGGGGCAACCCACTTAATTTTGGTATGCTTTTGACTATAAGAAGATTCCTCTTCAGATTAACTATGATTTCCCTCTTTTATGTTCCATTCACTTGTTCTAATAGTTCTACTCTTTGGAGTCATATGGAACAAATCTAACATCTGTGTTACATCCAAGCCATTCAAATATTTGAAGATAGTAATCATACTCTCTTTGGATTAAAATGTCTTATGTCCTTTGATGTTTCTTCAACAAGTGTGGTTTTAAGGCCCATCCTTACTCTGATCTATCTTGTAGGTTTAGTTTTTTCTTCTAACTAAAATCCGTTAAAATAATGCAAAGCCTAAAACAAAAATGCAATAATTTAGCTATTATCTGATCATGAAAGAGTTGACATAAATTCCTTCATTCTAGATTGTGTGCTTCTCTGAATTTAGCCTGGGCTCACTTTTTTTTCTGAAGCATCACATTACTTAAACTCAGCTTATTGTAAATTAAAATCCTTAAGACCTTATGTATAATGTTGCTGTGTGATATATTACCTCATCTTTTTAGGTAGGGTTGCTTTTCCAGTCTAAAATGCACATACACTTATCTCTGTTAAATTTAATCTTATTAAAACAAATGTTTCAGTTCAGTCTAACAGATATTTTGGAGGCTATTTTGTTTTTATATTTTAGAGGCAGGGTCACACTATGTTGCTCAGGCTGGAGGGTAGTGGCTATGCAGATGTGCAGCCATAGAGCATTGCAGCCTTGACCTCCTGGGCTCAAGGGATCCTCCTGCTATGGTTTGGATATTTGGCTCCTCTAAATATGCTGTAATTTGATCTGCAATGTTGAAGGTGGGACTGAATGGGGAGTGTTTGGGTCGTAGGGGGAGATCCCACATGGATAGATTAATGCCCACCCTGGGGAAGGGGGAGTGGGTGGATCTATTAGTTCCCACTAGATTTACCCTGAGAATTGGTTGTTGAAAAGAGCCTGACCCTCTTCCTTTCTGTCTTGCCACGTGATCTGTATATACCAGCTCTCCTTCTCCCTCTGCTACAAGTGGAAGCAGCCTTAGGCTCTCACCAGAATCAAATGCTGGTTTCATGCTTCTTGTACAGTCAGCAGAACCATGAGCCAAATAAACCTCTTTTCTTTTTAAATCACCCAACTTCAGATATTCTCTTATAGCCACACAAACAGGCTAAAACACTCCCATCTTAGCCTTCTGGGTAGTTCGGACCACAGGCCTATGCCATCACACACAGCTAAAGTTTGCAGTTTGATTGTAATATCTAGCATGCACTTTATCCATTTTGAGCCTTGTGTTATCTGCGAATGTGATGACTATGCCCACTATGTCACCATCCAAGACTTTGGAAATCATTTTGCATGCTACATGACTAAGGGAAAATGCTCTCCTTCCTAATCTGTATCCTTTGCTTAGTACCCTTTTAGTCTGGATATTTAAAAATTGTAATTCTCCCTCTAAAATGCCCTTATTTCCAAGTCCAAATCTCTTAATCTTTTGTTAAGGCCATTGTTAGTGACCTCATTAAATCCCTTGCTAAAGTCCAGGCATATTATGCTTATGTTTGCTATGCTTTCTGCATCCTAAGATTATTCAATCTAATAACTCTTTTTAAGAAAGAAATTAGATGCATCAGCCATAACTTGTTGATAATGAACCTAAATTGAGTCTGGTAGTCCTAACTCTAGTGAAACTTTATGACGAGTGAAATGTAGTAAAGAGTGAAATGCATTAGTCATGGCTCAAATATGACCTGAAGCTTTGAGCTTTCATGGATTATTCAACCAACTACTAAAATATTTTATTTTATATGCTTTGAATTAGGAGAAAATTAAGCTAATAATACAAGTATTTTAAAATAATTTCAGTGAGTAGCTCACAAATTTTCTGGGTATTGAAATGCTGTATTCCTATTATCCAGAAATATAATATCAACATCTGGATCAGAATTTCTTTATACTGAAGAGCCACACATCCATTAAGAAAGAACAGACTGATTAAACCTAGGAAATCTATCTCACCAACAAGAAGTTTGTCAAATAATTTTTTGAAAAGAACAAGAGGAAATAATTAGCCAGAGAAGGATTCCTATTGTGTCCGGAGTTGGTTCCTTCCGGTGGGTTCGTGGTCTTGCTGACTTCAAGAATGGAGCCGCAGACCTTTGCAGTGAGTGTTACAGCTCTTAAAGATGGCATGGACCCAAAGAGTGAGCAATAGCAAGATTTATTGTGGAGAGTGAAAGAACACAGCTTCCACAGAGTGCAAGGGCACCTGAGCAGGTTGCTGTTTCTGGCTGGGGTGGTCAGCTTTCATTCCCTTGTTTGTCCCCACCTACGTCCTGCTGATTGGTCCATTTTACAGAGTGCTGCTTGGTCCATTTTACAGAGCACTGATTGGTCCATTTTACAGGGTGCTGATTGGTCAATTTTACAAACCTCTAGCTAGCCACAGAGCGCTGATTGGTGCATTTTTACAGAGTGCTGATTGGTGCATTTTATAAACCTCTAGCTAGCCACAGAGCACTGATTGGTATGTTTTACAATCCTGGCTACAGAGTGCTGATTGGTGCATTTTGCAATCCTCTTGTAAAACAGAAAAGTTCTCCAAGTCCCCACCTGACCCAGAAGTCCAGCTGGCTTCACCTCTCACTATTATCATCAGCCTTCACATTTCCAAACATATGGGGGGATTATTGTTTTTATTTATTTAGATTTTCTTTGCTTATTTTCCTCTGACTCAGCAGATGATTGCTCTGTTCTAGCAAACATTTACGTCTTGAACTATCAATGAAAAACAAAGAGGGTATGAATTTTGGAACAATTCTTAGATGTCATGAAGTTCAGTTTTCATCTAGGTGGCCTCTTTCTCTATGATATTCTTGACAGATGGCCAGTCAGTCTTTACCCGAATGCCTGATTGATATAATTTGGATGTGTGTCCCCACCCACATCTCATATTGAAATGTAATCCCCAATGTTGCAGGTGGGGCCCGGTGGAAGATGATTGGATCATGGGGGCAGATTTCTCATGAATGGTTTAGCACCATCCCCCTTGGTACTGTCCTCTCAATAGTAAGTTCTCTTGAGATCTAGTTTAAAAGTGTGTAGCACCTCCTTCTCACGCTCTTATCCCTGCTCTGGTTGTGTAATGTGTCTGCTCCTTCTGCCATGATTGAATGTTTTCTGAGGCCTCCCCAGAAGCCAAGCGGATGCCAGCATCATGCTTCCTGTACAGACTGCAGAACTGTGAGCCAATTAAACCTCTTTCACTTATAAATTACCCCATCTCAGGTATTTCTTTATTGCAATGCAAGAACAGCCTGATACACTCATATAACAGGGAACTCTTTATCAATAAACTACTCTAAACATTAAAAAGTTTAAAAGTTTTAAGTATTAAAAAGTTTTTTTAAATAATATTTGGAAAATATACCTTCCCGTGGCTTTCAGCTTTTACTCCTGGTCTTGTCTTTTGTGTGAAAATAGAATAAGTGTAGTCTTTCCTCTACCTGGCAGCGCTCCAGATTTTAAAGGTGACTATCTAATTTAAAAAATTGTTTGATATTCCAATATGAACTGTAGATCTTTTCCCTCTGCCTAGGCCAAGGAAAAGGGAGAAGTGGTGGCATGAAACTCCCATGGGAAGGCATAGTCGTAAGATGGTTAAATTAGAAATCAAAGGACTTGCAATCTACTCTAAGTTCTTACTTTAAATATGATTTGAGAGTCTCTCATATCTATGCCTCAGCTTCACCATCTGTAAAATGAGACCCATGATATTTTCCTAAGTATAGAAGAATGCTATTGAGATGTAATGAGAGAATAAATGTTAAAGATCTCTATAAAGATCACATATTTTGTAAATATAAACGCTTAAGACTTTAGAGGAAAAAAATAAGCAACAGAAGAAGCTATATCTGCATCTCTGGTCAGTCATCAGCATTCTCTGTTCCCACTTTTTTTTTTTTTTTTTTTTTTTTTTTTTTGCTTTCTCAATGCCTGGTACAAAGGATTTGTTTTCTCTGACTCCCTCTTTCCTAAATATGACTCCTCCCTTATTCTTTTCATCGACAAGTATCCTTCACTCAGTTTTTCTTTGACCCTTGGCTCAGATCCTGAAAGCCCTTCTTTTAATTGCTGTGCTCTTCAACCCCTTATCCCTAATCAATTGTCACATTTTTATTAGGAAAATAATTTTTAAAATTTCAAATCCCAACTACTATTCTGTCTAGTTCTATTCTGCTTCATTATAATTTCAATGTTCACAAATACATTAAATCCCTAATTAAAATGAAATAAAATACAAGCTTCTTTTGGGTTTGCCATATATCACCTTATTCTTTCTTCTCTTCAAACCGCTTACTCCTGCTTTATAATCCTTGCTCCAAATCCTCCTTTTATATTACAAAAAAAAAAAAAAATCAAATACCTAGGCCTCCTCCTAAGACCTTATTTCTAGTTTTTTAGCCTCTGTAACTCCTCAATACCTAGCTCCATTTCCAATTTAAATCAGTCTTTCTATAAGAATAATTCTGCACTCATCTTTTAATCTGCATACCATGAATACAACCAAAAGGGTTTAAAAAAATAAAAACCAAAATGCTTTTAGAATTGGTGGAGAGAAGTGACTGTATGTTGGGGATTCTGAATCTTTTTGTTTAAGAAGTGCCAAATCTGGGCACCTGGGTGTAACATTTGGGATGACCCCAAGTTATCCAGGTCTTACTTACTATAGTCACTTCAAAGGAAGAACCAAAGGCCAAGGCAAAAAGGAAAAGTGTGTGTCCTAGCAGAAAATATATTTTTCCTCCCGTAATATCATTACTTGTGATGGTAATCACATTGGTCTGAAAAGAAAACAGATTTCCATTTTATTTTATGGTCCTAATGAATTGATCTCTATTTATGCTGCCACAAAGTCGTTTCAGGGTATAAGCTCTACTTTTTCAGAGTAGTTAGAATAATGGATGATCTTTTCTGCAATTACTCGGGTGTAATTAAATCTGTGGATTTTGCTGACTACTCTAACAGTTGAGCGCTGAAGCTTATTCCTGGAGGTTTATTATATCAATTGAATGGCAACTCTCCTGCCTAGCTATGCCCCTATAGATGGGTTTATGAATTTATGGTTCAAAGTACCCTTTTCAGAACATACTGGGTACAGCTGAGATTAATGAGGAAGGAAAGGGGAAGCGTATTTCTATGGAGATGTGCTCTAGTTGTACTTTTCTTATGTCTAGGTAAGGCAGAGACCTGAAGAGGTTTTATGTGAGATGAATCTGCTTAGATAGGCTGAAAACAGGTGCCCCTCTAAGGGGAAATAGAACATCTGGCTGACCAAAAGCCACATGATGTAGAAACTTTGTCCCATTCATTTTTGTATAACTGATACCTAGCATGGAGATTGGCATTTAGAAGTTTCTCAATAAGCAGTGATTGACCTGAGCATGGCCTGGGATAAATCACACTGAAACAGAATCTTTGTCCTTACGAAATCTAGAGCTAAGGCCAACAAGAATATTTCCCTTCTGACTTTGTCCTGGTGTCTATTTTAACAACCAGATGATTGTTCAACACATTGATGAACACTATGCAAATATTAATTTGCATAAATTTAATGTTCAATTTCTATTTTCATAGCATCATAGGATTAGAAGATTTCATGACCCTCTCTATTTGGGTATGAGCATACCTACATGATATAGAGGAAGTTTTCTATTGTAGCCTTGAAAAGCTTCCTTGCATTGATACCCACAGTAGCAGTAAATATTTTTAATAGTTGTACAATTATTCCAAATATCTAATTCAAATCTTTTAATATGCATCAAAGCCATTCTTTTTTGTTTCTTCTTCCCTCAGTAGAAAATCTTTCTCTTCATATAGAACACCTGCAAATATTTTTTGCTGGAAATGAGACTATTGTCTAAAAGCCTTGTCACTTCTCTCCCCAGCTTCTTGGAGATCAACAACAATCCAAAGGCAGAAGGGAAGATAATTAGAAGTTGAGGATAGGAAAGAGGAAGAGAGAAGAAATAATGACTTTCAGAGGACTTTCTCTCCCTTAGAACAAAATGAAAAGGAACAACTAAAATACTCAGCATGTGGTACTTTTATCTCTGCTTTCTTACCTTGGGCCCTGTGATTCTTATTAAGAATAGTGATTGTCCTATATGTCCAGCTTCCTCTATTTATGAGGTAACAGAATTAGTTTCTTCCTCAAGTCCCATTACTGGCATTGCTTTCTTCTTGACCAAAGCTGAGTTCTGCACCAATGCTGAGTCTTCTCATTTTGAAAAATATTTATGGTCATAATCCAGAGTCAGATAGGATAGTGGTCCTATAAGATTACAATACTATATTTTTACTATACCTTTTCTATGTTTAGTTTCGTTTAGATACACAAATAGTTACCGTTATGTTACAGTTGCCTATAGTATTGAGGACAGCAGCATGCCATGCAAGTTTGTAGCCTAGGAAGAATAGGCTACACTATATAGCCTAGGTGAATTGTAGGCTATGCCGTCTAGTTTTGTGTAAATGTACTCTTTGATGTTGCCTCAATGATGACATCACCTAACACTGCATTTATCAGAAGTGCCCCCATCAATACACATGACTGTATTTGGTCTTCTTCCTAATTTCCTGATATATGACTACTAAAACCTTAAAATCTCCTAAGTTATAAGAGTGTCTTTTTTATACTAATGATATGACTGGTGGCTGGTGACCCCTAGAAAGCTTCAGGATGGGGGCTGGTCACCAGAAAGACGAAGGGGTTATTAGAGAGAGTTGGGGCTTTCAACTCCACCCTCCAACTTCCAGGGAGAGGAGGGAGGCTATAGGTCACATTGATCACCAATGGCAAATAATTTGATCAATCATGTCTACATAATGAAACCTTCTTAAAAACTCAAAAGAAGAGAGCTCAGAGAGCTTCCATAAAGCTGTACAATGGAGGTTCCTGGAGGGTAATGCAACAGGAGAGGACGTAAACTCTGCACCCTTTCTCCCATACCTTACCCTAGGCACCTCTTTCATCTGGCAATTCATCTGTATCCTTTGTAATATGCTTTATAATAAATGGAGGAACACAAGTAAGTGTTTCGCTGAGTTCTGTGAGCTGTTCTTACAAATTAATTGAACCCAAGGAGGGGGTTATGGAAACCCCAATTTCTAGCCAGTCAGTCAGAAGCACAGGCCACGATCTGTGCTTGCAATTGGCATCAGAAGTTGGGGGCAGTGGTGTGGGACTGAGCTCTCAGCCTGTAGGATCTGACACTATCTCCAGGTAAATAGTGTCAGAATGGAATTAAATTACAGGATCCTAGCTGGTGTGCGCTGCATAATTGTTTGCTTGGTGTTTGGGGAAAAAATCCCCACACATTTAGTCACAGAAGCATTCTGTGTTGAAAGAGTGTAGTAGGAGAAACAGTTTGTTTTTTCCACTCATATCTAAATAGTCTAAAATAGGACAGAGAACACTAGAAGTGTACTTCCACATTACTACAACATATACATCTTGACCACTGGCTTATCTCCAGTTGTTAACTTGCCAATTTCCAATCGCATACTGATTTTCTATTGCCGAGTAGAACTCAGTAGACAAAAGTGACTATTCTTCAATTTGATTCATTTTTAAGGATTAAATTTTAACTCCCTTCCATGTTTTTGCCATGGTGATCTAAGAATTTGACAAAGTTTAGAAATAGCACTTGCTTGCTCCAATAATGAGTTCTCAAGAGAAAGCCAACTTGTTTTTTCTTTGCTCGCTTAATATCTATTCCTAGGTTACTTATGAAAGAGGAATGAAAGTAAGGACTATGGATGAGATATTTTATTGGCTATTCTCAGGTTTCATTTTGAAGTGAGTAAGTAGAATTCTAGTAAGGCAAATAATAGAGAAAATTTGAGGTTTGTGCCAGGAGAGACTTCTTTCTTAGTACCAATTAGCTGCATTTTCTTTTTTCATCCCTTCTAGAAGGTATGAGTTTAAGTAGGTGTCTTAAGCCTCTTTGGTAAGATCCTTCTTTTAGTTCAAAATTTATAGAAGTAATCATAACTTTTTAATTGTCCCTACATTACAGTGGGAATATGGGAAAGGTCCAGAAAAGTAGTGCTATCAAAAGGACCATGATATAGCAAAGTGAGGGCATGGTAGACCAAAGTGAGGCTATTTACAGATGGTACTATGGGTGCAAATGTTATTGGTGACCAAGTGTAGTCTCCGGGGCTGGGGTTCTCAAAGCATGGGTCAGCAGAATTAGCAACTCCAGGGAGATTATTCAAAATACAAATCCCTTTTCCTATCCTAAAAATACTGTCCCAGTAACTCTGAGGGTAAGGTAATTCTGATGTGAGCTTAAGTTTGAGAACCACTGGTCTGGTGCAAGAAAGAGTTTTTGCATCATGTAGATTTAAATAACATCTCATCACTTACAGTCTACACAAGCTTGAGTAGAAAACAAGACCTCTGGATCCTCAGTTTCCTTACCAATGAAATGGAATAATAACACCTCCTTTTTAGAGTTGTTGTGATGATTATAGAGCTGGGTAAAGATAACATTTCATTTAGTACTTCTTGTATACCAAACATTGTTGAAAGGATTTTATGCGGAAGGACTTTTATTCTTCCAAACAACCTGATGAGACAGTACATTTTACAGATGAGGAAATGGAGACAGAGAGGCTAAATAACTTGCCCAAGCTCACACAGCAAGTGAGTGGCAGAGCCAGATGTGAACAAATTAGAATTAGAGCCTTCGCTCATGACCACCTGCCATTTATAAGGTGCCTGACACATAGTAGGAAATGTTAATCCTCTTTCCTACTTTATTCTCTTGGGATGTCCTGATATGATCTATGGAAAATTATTACTTACTGATTCAGTCTGGTTATACTAATAGGAAAAATTAACTTTAATTTAGTACAAATTGAAAATCAAATCAATGGAGATTCAAATTAAGGCTTACAATATGAGTAATTCCTGGGCATTTGAGAAGCCAGTATTAGTCTTAGTCTTAATCTTGCAATCTTGACCATTTCTTTCTCTTTCCCTCTTTCTCCTACAAGAGTTTAACATAGAAAAATTAGTTAGCAAGCTAAGTCACTGGTTGTCAAACTTCTTGGCTCAAGGTCCCCTTTACACTCGCAAAAATTATTGAAAATCCAAAGAATTTTGTTTATATGGGTTGTGTCAATCAATATTTACAGTATTAGAAATTAAAATGGAAATTGTTAAAATGCTTAATTTATTTAAAACTAAATTACATGCTAACATAAATGACATATTTTTATGAAAAAAATCCTATTTCCAAAACAAAACCATTAGTGAGAAGTGTGGTATTTTTCTAATTATTAAAAAGATGTTGAAAGCCTGGCTAATAGAAGACAACTGGGTTCTCACACTTCTGCATTCTATCTGTTGCATTATCATGCCAGGTAGCCTCTGGAAAACTCCTCTGTATACTCACAAGAAAATGTTAGTGAATGGAAAATGATTTCTTAGTATTATTATAAAAATAGTTTTGACCTCACAGACCCTCTGGAGGGACCAGGAGTCATTGGGTCATATTCTGAGAACTCTCTGGGCTAGCTGATAGTTGAGTAGAGGTACACAGTTAATCCAGAAAACTCATGCTCTAAGGCTTTCTCTTTCCTCTTAAAAACAATTTTTTGGTTACTGATTTATCGACTAAGAATTAATCAAAGTGAATTCACAAGCCCCAAAGAGTAAGATATATAATAATGTATGTAGCACACCGATTGTAAAATAAACTTTATTTTGATTAACTTATTATTGACTTTGACAGCTGAGCAAAACCATTTTTTGCACCAATAGAAATAGAGCAGAAATAAGATAGTGGGAAAGTGGATAGGTGAGCTTCCATGACAAGAAATAGAACTCTATTTCTGTGTATTTATTGCTCACAAGTGGTTTAGAATGCCTGAAAAATACACTGTGTCTGCAGCATCTACTTGTGTTAGGAGATATGTAAAAGTTTAGCATTCCTCTCTCTTATTTAACAATGTGTGCTTGAAATTAAATTTAAGGAATATCTGAAGTTTGCTAATAGTAAAATAGATCTACTACAAAGAGTAATTATTCCAGTGTCAATGTTTTCATAAATAGGCAGCATCCCTTAAGTTTCTGGGAAGTTTATTTCTAGTCCACAGGGATAGTGTGGAGTAAGGATGACATGATAAAGTGAAAGAAACATTTAGTAACATTTATTTTATATCAAAGCAGTTCACAATAATTATTCTTTTACTTATTGCTTCAAATAACCAGGAATTGCACTGCTAAAAAAAAATTTTAAATAAATGCACTATAGGATCTCTGCTCTTTTATTTGCTGAGTTCCTTAAACTTCATGCTTTACATATGAATGTGACATGCTTATCAACCTCAGTTTTGATGTTCTTAAGAAAGATAGAATACGCCGGGTATGGTGGCTCATGCCAGCACTTTGGGAGACCGAGGCAGGTGAATCACCTGAGGTCAGGAGTTCAAGACCAGCCTGGTCAACATGGTAAAACCCTGTCTCTACCAAAAATACAAAAATTAGCCGGGTGTGGTGGCACACACCTGTAATCTCAGCTACTCAGGAGGCTGAGTGAGGCAGGAGAATCTCTTGAACCTGGGAGGCGAAGGTGGCAGTGAGTTGAGATCACACTGTATTCCAACTTGGGCGAAAGAGCGAGACTCTGTGTCAAAAAGAAAAAGAAAAAGATAGAATACAGTTTTCTATATAAGGACGGAAAAAGTTCAAATACTCTGTACTATAAATATGTGTATACACGATATTCTAATTCAATTTCAGTGGCACTATAGAATGCGGTAAAATTACAATAGGTTAAACAGGATGACTCATGCTATAATAATGCATAGTTTAGCCAGAAGGGGTACATAAAATATATACAATAAACATAATAAACATAATGTTTACTATACTATAGATTATATTTGGCATGTTTGCTAGGTATTTTTAAAGCGTATCTGAAATTTTATATCATCTCCAACAGATGGGAAATAAACAGTAACAGGAGTTGTTAATTTTTTTTATTATACATTGGGAGAAAAAGAGTAATAATGCTAGGAAAAACATATTGAGGCTAAAAAACTAAATAAAATGTTTTTAAAACCCATTTTAAAATCTTGGGGGGGAAAGGAATAAAAAGTAAGTTGAAATGCTTCAACATCTGTTATCAGTAATGGCAGCCCTAAAAGTCAGTTTCTGTTAGGTAAGAAAAACACTTTTTGGTTAAAATATAGCCAGCTGGCCTTTGAGATACTGGGGACAGGTATTTGTGAAGTAGATGAATTAAAGCAGAAGGAAACTATAGAACTCAAGTGAGAGGCAAATTAGAACGAAGTTGAAGACTCATTTAAATACTGGTTTAGATCTGAAAGCAAAGGGTAATACACGCACACAGATACACGCAAACATATTATCTTTTGTTAGCAGGGCATTTTGAGACATATTTGGTGCTGCTTTAGGTCTTGACTAAACCATGTGAGGAATACTTTCGTCTTGTCACCTTTGCTCATGAGTATAGTTCAAGCTTTCACCCTCTCCCTGATTTTTGCTTCCTCCTAACTGGTATACCAGAAGCACGTCTTTTCCAAGTGTGCATAACCCTCCATATTTCCTCCACAATAATCCTCTTAAAAATATATATGGTCAGCTGGATGTGGTGGCTCATTCCTGTAATCCCAGTACTGTGGGAGGCCGAGGTGGGCGGATTACCTGAGTTCAGGAGCTCGAGACCAACCTGGCCAACATGGCAAAATCCTGTCTCTACTAAAAATACAAAAATTAGCTGGGCGTGGTAGAGCACCTGTAATCCCAGCTACATGGGAGGCTGAGGTAGGAGAATCACTTGAATCTGAGAGGTGGAGGTTGCAGTTAGCCAAGACTGAACCACTGCACTCCAGCCTGGGAGACGGAGCGAGACTTCATCTAAAAAAAAAAAAAAAAAAAAAGATATAGTCACGTCATCCCCAAGTTTACAAGCCTTTGTTGGCCCTGGTTGCTCACAATCGACACTCAAGCATGGCATGTATGGATCTGCAATTCTCTGACCCAACACATTTCTCCAGCCTCCTCGACCACCCTCGCTGCATCGGCCTATAACCTCCAGGCTATAGTCACCATGCCTTCTGCTCTTTTCCACACACTGAGCACTTTTCAATTGTTCTGTATTCTGTACATGCTCTTCCTCCAGCCTGGAGAGATGTGCTCCTCTTGAACTTCTCTATTTATGGAGGTCCTGCTTATCCCATAGATATTGATCCAATATTTCTTCCCTTGAAAATTATCTCCAGGCTGCTGAGGAAGACTTCCTCTACCTCAATCTGTATCTTAACAAGAACAGTCTATTCATAACTGTATGGAGGTGTTTATTACATAGTGCATTTATTATATGTTTACAGTTGTCCCTGGGTTGTGGGCTCCTTCTGGACAGAATCTCGTATTTTCATCGCTATAGCCCTAAGAAGGATATTTTATTGGTGATTAGGAAATATTGACTGATGGTAAGATTAGCTGGTGAGATCTCTGAAATACCTTTAATAGTCATGGAAGTTTACCATTCCACAAATGGAAATGAAGCTTGGAATGTTAATCTCCATGATATAGAATAACTCAGGTGGTAGTGGTGGTTGTCAGATTAAATTGAAAGCAAAGGCCAAATAGCCTTCTTCTGAAAACTTCAAGAAGAAAGAGAGAAGCAAGCATACCTGGGAGAAACAGTGGCAGCAGAGTGGGGAAATTCTACAGAAAAGGGAGGCTGAAGACCAGCAAAGTATGAGAAGGACCTCTTGGTTCACACTAGATTTCCTTCTTCCCTGAAGGACAATCTGATAGGACCTTTAGAATTGAAGGGGAAGCATTTCATTCATAAATTGTGTTCAAATTGTTAAATGCTTTGTTTTTGCAAAAGATGATAGACCTGGCAAAGAGTTAATGCCATTTTAGAGAAAGGTGATAAGAATAGATAACTCCAATCTCTTGTTTCATCAGTGAATACAAAACCCAGGGAGGGTTATGGAAGGCAGATACGAGAGACTTTTGTTTGCAGGGGTCTTCTCTGGGTTTGGTCAGTGGCTCCTGCTTGGCCCATGTTGCCTTCTGTGGGACCATAGAAAGCAAAGAGCCTGACCTGTATGTAGTCTTAGGATTTGAAAAAGCCTCATCACCTCCCACTTTCAGGGCTGGCTGATGAAATTGTGTGTTAAAAGTTGTAATGTCTTTAATCCCCTCCATGCTTTCTAGCCCACCCTCTTAGTCTTTAAGCTCCCACCTTCATTGTTCTCTCTTCCCCCAAGGTTAGAAGGTCTAGCTCTACCTGCACTTGACCAAGCTAATCAATTAAGATAGAGATCCAGTGTGCTAAATTTCATTCCCCTCAAATCAGTTAATCTTTCTCAAACCAGATGCATTGGGAAGGAAACTGTGAGCAGAGAGGAATAAAGTACTCATAACGGGCTTTCAAGCATTAATTGGAGGAAGAATTTGCCCTTCCATTATGCCATGTGGGTAGTGGCTTGTGTTGTCTGTGTATAAGGCTGACCTTGCCCATTATCTTTACTTGTCCTGGTGTATAGTTCACGTGAGTACTGAAAATAATAAAAAGCATGTTTGCATGTGGAAAAATACTGAATGGAACAAGCTGAAGTAAAATGTAATCCAGTCTTATACATCCAGGCTAATGGGATTCTACTTAACTAGGGTGAAAAGGAAGAGTATGTGGATGACTCTGTCAACACAACGGGGACAGAAGTTGGCTGACCTTGGCATATATGAGAGCCTCCTGAGCAGCCAGGGGGATAGAGCAGGGGCTTCTGCCCGCAGCCCTCTTCTCACTGAGGCCTTAATGAAGCTCAGAGCTGCTCAGCTCTGCACAACCAATTGAGCTGTGCCTCTCTCACCACTAATTCCTAAGAATCTAGGAAAGGTAGCTGGGGAAGCAATTAGAGAAGAAAAAACAAATTCAGAGTCTTGTTGCTTTTTGTACAAAGTCAGGGTTTTGTTGTTTCTGTTGTTTTTTCTGGCACAGACCAAAGGAAATAAAGCAGTTCAAGACTTTTATGTCAAATTGTTGCTTTCAAATTGCCAGAGGAGAAAATAAAACATAGATAAAAGAGCATGCACACACATACCCCAGACATATATATTTCAAATTATAGATTTGCATACCTTTTCATTTTGTTTTCCATCATGTCAGATTAATTCATTTTAATTTAACAAATATTGAGCATCTTCCATGTGCAAAACACTAAGTTGAGTTGTAGGTGTAAAAAGAAAAGAAATTAGGCTTACATTTCAAAATATCAGCATCTACTAGGAGAAAAAGCCATAGATAAGAATCTCAGATACGAGGATTTAGCATTTATCATAATAATAATTATGATAAGAAAGTAATTATCACATGTTTCGAGCTCATCTTATATTTTCTCGGCCCCACCTCTTCCCAGCCACTTTTGCAGGGACTTGTTCTGTACTGGTTTTAGTCTGCTTTGCACAGGGCCAATCTGATGGTGCTTCACTTTGGCCTCTGCTTCTTGCTTCATGTGCAGAGTCTTATCTGAAGCAATTGTGTAAAACACCTGCAGGAAGCCTCTCAACTCATGCTTTAGCAACCTGGAAATGTGGGGGAATTTAGTTGATGCAGTAGAAGGCATTGTATATCTCTGATCATTCAAGAATATGAGCTAATGGATAAATGTTTCCTCTTGTCATCACCTGGAATACCATTCTAAGGCAGATCTCATAATGTTTTCCTGAAGGTCCCCTGCAAAGCATCCCCAGTCACTTGCAGTGGCGAAGAATCCTAGTATTGTCTTTCCATCCTCCCTGTATTCTTGCTTCCTAGGATTACCTCCCAAATAATTTACCTGCACATGGGTGGGCCTTTGCTTCAGGCTGTCCTTTCAGGTGAACCCAGACCAATAAAAATAATATTAATTAGTATTTTTAAGTATTTACAATGCATCAAACATTACATTGAGCACTCTGTATGTAATATCTCAATTGATTCTTCCCAGATATTTATTAAAGTAGAAAGAGATATTTTCTCATTTTACAAATGAACAGTTTAAAAAACTTCAGTAACCTGCCCAAGGTCATATTGTTGGTGACACTGCCAAAATTTAGGTGTAGGTTTGTTTAACATTAAGGTCCAAACTCCCCCAGCAACCACACAAAGCTTAAAGGTGTATGGTTGGTGTGGTGGCCATTGCGTGCTCCAACACCTCTTGCATTTATCTGTGTATAGCTATGTGGGAGTTGGCCTTGCCTTCCTTCCCCCACAACTTCAGAGGTGACCTTTGGTTGGTCTAAACCTGATTAATGTTTAGTGATTGTGTTAGATATGTCAGGCCTCTCCCCATTTAGAACACTACATTTCCCAGGCCACAGTGATTGGTTCATGTAGGAGCATATGACTCAAGATGCTTCCATTAGAGGTGGTTAACTGCTTAACACTGGACTTCTCAGAGGTCAGTCCTTGGATCTCTTCTGTATCTACACTCATTCACTTGGTGACCTCATGCAGTCTCATGGCTTTAAATACCATTTATATATTCACAGTCTCCAAAGGTTTATGTCCAGTGCAGACCTCTTCTTGGAACTCTATATTTAAAAGTATAGTTATTCATCACATAGCAATGGGGATACATTCTGAGAAATGCATCATTAGGTAATTTTGTCATTGTATGAACATCACAGAGTGTACTTACACAAACCTAGATGGTATAGCCTACTACACACCTAGGCTATACGGTGTAGCCTATTGCTCCAAGGCTTGCATGTTACTGTACTGACATTGTAGGCCATTGTAACACAATAGTAAGTATTTGCATATCTAAACATAGAAAAAGTACTATAAAAGTAGGGTAATCTTATGGGACCACTTTCATATATTTTGTCCATCGTTGACCAAAACATTATGCAGCTCACGACTATATCAATTACCTCTTAGATGCTTCCACTTGCATATCTAATAGATGTATAAAATTTAACACATCTAAAATGAACTCTAGATCTCCTTTTTTTTTTTTTTTTTTTGAGACAGAGTCTCGCTGTCGCCCAGGCTGGAGTGCAGTGACGCCATCTCGGCTCACTGCAGGCTCCGCCCCCCAGG
This sequence comes from Nomascus leucogenys, assembly GCF_006542625.1. NCBI lineage: Eukaryota > Metazoa > Chordata > Mammalia > Primates > Hylobatidae > Nomascus > Nomascus leucogenys. The sequence goes on along the minus strand of NC_044402.1, from coordinate 37,973,932 downwards.
GTTCACGCCATTCTCCTGCCTCAGCCTCCCGAGTAGCTGGGACTACAGGCGCCCGCCACCTCGCCCGGCTAATTTTTTTTTTTGTATTTTTAGTAGAGACGGGGTTTCACTGTGTTTTATCTCATCTCAGTTAATGCTAATTTCAACCTTCCAGTAGCTCAGGCAGAAACTTCGGAGACATTCTTTACTTTGCCCTTTCGCTCACAGCTACTGTTGTTCATTCACAAATGATTGACTCTGCCTTTAAAGTGTTGGCAGAATCTGACCATGCCTGTACTTTACTGCCTCCAGGCATTCAGGCCAGCACACCTTAAGCCTGGATTCTTACACCTGGCTCTTCTGCACTCCCATGACCTCCCTCTCCCCTACTCCTAATTTAGCACTTACCTGCTTTAACACTTTTTTTTTTCCACCTTTGGAAAATGCTTCCATTACTCACAGAGAATTAGGTGGTTATAAATTCAAGGCTGATGGCTATGAATACCCATGATCAGCATTTCAATTAGGCCTTTGGGGCAATGTAGTTTTTGAGGATTGTTAAAATGCTCTGGAGGCTTACAGAGCAATATTTTAAATAACATCTGCGACAGGAAAAGGGGGGTGCTGTTACTTTCTTGAATTAACTCATATCTGGAGAGGTCAAGTCATTTCTTGGGACAGTTTTTATGTCTTCACCTGTAACTTGGGTACCTTAATATAGGGAAAGAGTTTCAGGCCAGTAGTCAGGAGAGCTGGTATTAGTTCTGCCTAATTAGCTTTTTCCCTGAGATAAGTCACTTACGTTTTTTGAGTTAAAATCCCCTCATGTATAAAATGGGATGGATAATACCTGCTTACCTACCTCACAAGGCTATATATCATTTTATATCAGTTTAAAATAATATAATGTATCGATAGGTTTTTAACATTTCCTGTGAAATCCTGTTAAAAGATGTGTGTGAATTCCCATCTCTCATCTACCCTGAATTGTATGTAAAATTGTGTTTGTGTATGTATATAATACATTGTTTCTTTTTTCTGAAAATAAGGTCTATAGCTTTCATCACCTTCCCAAAGGGATCATGACCTAAGAAAGATCAAAGTATTTTGGTAGAGGTGCTTTGTAAACTGTGAAGTACTGTTCAATAAAAAGACCATCTATTGGACTAATTCTTACCCTCAAACGTCCTAAAAGACTTAATTATATGTAAAGACAGGAATTTTTTAGTAAAAAATGGTGACCTTGGCCTTTAGAAATCAGTGATGAATCAACAAGCTTTATGTGTCTATAGCTCCTTAGCAAGATTGGTAAACATGGTTTTCCATACAATTGTCTAGCATGTAGAGTTCAGCAATCTTGATACTGCTGTAATTGAGACCTGACTATGAAATTTTGATGGAGGATGAGGTAGCTACCACTAAAATATCTGAATAGCTCTCACTGCAATTCTCCAGACACAATAGGTTACTACATTGAAAATTTCCTTCCAATATACACCCTCCCTCCATTTCTTCCTTCCTTCCCCGTGATGTGGTTTGGGTTTCTGTCCCTGCCCAGATCTCAAATTGTAATCCAGTGTTGGAGATGGGGCTTTGTGGAAGTTGACTGGATCATGGGGGTAGATTTTCCCATTTGGTGCTAGTCTCATGAAAGAATTCTCACATGATCTGCTTGTTTAAAAGTGTGTATGGCACCTTCCCTGTTTCTTCCTTCTGCTCCAGCCATGTGAAGTGCTGGCTCCCCCTTCACTTTCTGCCATAATTGTAAGTTTCCTGAGGCCTCCCCAGAAGCTGAGCAGATGCCTCCATGTTTCCTATACAGCCTGTGGAACTGTGAGCTAATTAAACCTCTTTGCTTTATAAATTACCCAGTCTCAGGTATTTCTTTATAGCCACACAATAATAGATTAACGTACTTCCTCTCTCCTTCCTTCTCTCCTTCCTCTTCCTTCCTCCCTCCCTCCCTCCCTTCCTTCTTCGCTTCCTCCTTTCCTTCTGTCCTTCCTTCCTTTCCTCCCCAGGCATTTATTGAATACTCAGAAAGACTTTGAACAGCACTGTGTTGACATCAGTTCCTCCAAGTGACTTGTCCTGTGAGTTTGGAAAGGGAACATGCTTGTCCTAGGAAATAAGTTCAGGACTAGGAGTCTGAAGCCTGTCTGGGGGCCCAGGTCTGCTATTAAAATCACTTTGTGACCCCTCTGTCGGTCACTTAACCTGCTGTGCTGCTATTTGCTCATCTGTAAAATTGCTCTCCCTCTTGGGCTCATTGTGAGGATAAAAGAAAATAATAGGTGCCAAAGTGCACTGAATGGTAAGAGTCTAATACTAAATCAAGTATTATCATTTTAGAAGTTTATCCCTGAGTAGTGCTGACACTGACATATGGAAGTTAAAGCTGCAATTAGGGGCCTGCTTCATCTTTAATCCACCAATAATAAAGCATTCTCCAAGCAATGACCCAATTTCAAGTGCCCTATGGTTATTTGCAACTTTTTCTTCTTATTTTTGATGTAAGTATAGTAGCTCAAAATTTTTGAGGACAAATCCAATATCAACTACTCTGCAGTCTTTCTTCTTTAAATATGCATTCAAAAAATGTACCAGTAAAGCTATTGGGAGCCTTATTACTGGGTTTAGGTCTGTGTGATGGTTTTGTTTTGTTCAACAAATCTTTACTAAGGCCTGCTATGTGACAGATGCTGGGGATACAGAGACGGATAAAGCATATCCTAGACCTGAAGGAGCTAACTGCCCGGTAAGAAAAGACAATTAAGAAAATGTGTTCTAAGCAATGGGGGGATATAATGAAAGCATCTCTCCTTTAGTAAACACACATTACATGCTAGGCACAGTGCTAGAACTTTTCATAAGTTATTATTTTTATACATTCCAATAAAATAATCAGATAGGTAATTTTACATTCATTTTCAAATGAGGCCTTTGAAACCTCAGAAATGTTAAGTAACTTGGTCAAGATTACACAGCTAATTGGGTTTGGCAAGGATATAATTTGGTCCCTCTGACTTATAGATGCTACAAGGAGACAGAGGAAAACCCCCAAGGAGGGCCAGAAAAGCAACTAAAGGACTGCACTGAAGTTTAAATTGGACAATGCACTTGTGTAGTGCCGAGGGTTGGGATAGGTTTTCTTTAATAGATGCAGTGGTATTACATCTTGATTTTGGAAAACTAAATATTGATCAAAAAAGCTGTATCATCATCTGGATATTTCTAAGATACAAGCAGATATAGGTAACTCTAAAGTTTTCATAAACAAAATCTCAGATGTTTAAAATAAAAAATAAAATGACTTTTTTCATGAAAACCATACATTTGGTGAACCAAACTAATCAAGCATTCACTGAATGAGTAGGCCCCTATTATATAATCTATTCTGACCATAAAATTAACAAAGACCAGTTCAGGCTAGGGCTTTCATTTGTGTATTTCTTGCATTTGCAATATTCTTTACTAACAGTTTTGAGACTTGGGTAAATCAGAGATGTTTCCTTAGTCTCCCGATAATTATATTCCCAAAGCTCCACAGTGAGAAGCGAGAACTTCATTGCTTTACCTGAGATCTTTAGACTTTATTGTCGTAAATGCACTTTGAAAAGAATAAGCTTTTAAATCAGGAATTGGCAAACAATGACTCATGGGTGAAATCTGGACTGTGACTTATTTTTGTATGGCCTGCTAGAGCTAAGGGTTGTTTTTATATGTTTAAAAGATTTTTTTTTTTTAAAGAGAATGCATAACAGAGACAATATGTAACCCATCAAACCTAAAATATTTACTCTATGTCCCTTTAAGAAGTTTGTTGACCTTGCTTTAACTTATAATAAGTAGTTATTTTCTCAGGGAAGGGCAAGTTTTCAAGCAGAAGAGAGAAAGGCTTTTGGGCCCTGGGTATATATATTTCTCACCCACTGAGTGTAAGGTTCTCTCCAGGGCCTGAAAGCTTAAGGAGATGAATAAACTCTTCCCTTCTCAGGCCCAGTCCCAAGGCGCAAGGCCACCTGCATCAGCAGCGTGCGTCAGCAGTGTGCGCCAGGGACATAGGAGCAGGAAAAGAGCCGGCCGGAAGACACGTACCCCTGAAGATCCAGAAAGAGGCCATCAGGTTACAACATAGCAGTTACGTCAGACTAAGACACTTCCTATTTACAGGAGACTATAAAACCTTTGTCCCATCCTCACTTGGTGTTGATGCCATTTTAGGCCTCAGCCCGCCCGCACCCAGGCACTCATTAAAACAGCATGTGGCTCCACACCACCTCGTGTTGTCTGTTGGCGCACTCTCGGGGTTCGAACCGATACAAGAACCTTACACTGAGGGGCAGTGGGAACCAGACAGGTGCGCCACTCAGCTCTCCCTCTAGAAGAGAACTTGCCTTTACATGGAGTGTAGTCTCTACGTGGGACTCTTCCAATATCTGCCCTGGCTTTTAGGCTGAGGCCTTGCTCTTCCTGGGCAGCCTCAATGTCTGACGTGACAGTGTCAAATGGGTTATCCTAGGATAAACAGCTTTACTCACAATTTAACATGACACTAGACATAAGAGGTGAGCAAGAAAAGAAATAAGATATTAAGATAATTTGGGGAGAGTGAAGTACAGTTGTTTCTCAGTGGTATACTAAGGGTTTGGTTTCAGGACTTCTCCCATACTCAAATCCATGCATCCTCAAGTCCCTCAGTCAGCCCTGAGAAACCTGTCTATGTGAAAAGTATGGAGCTGCCTACCTTATGAATACTATATTTTTCAATATGCGTTTGGTTGAAAAAAATCTACATATAAGTGAACCCACACAGTTCAAATCCATTTTGTTTAAGGGTCAACTGTATAATTTTACTTGAACATTGTCTGACAGTCAGTTGCATAAACTAAGCCAGGTTTGCCAGATTTGGAAAATAAAAATATGGGAAACCCAGTTAAATTTGAATTTCAGATAAACAAATCTTTTGGTATATGTATATTTCTTAGCATAATTTCTGAAAGGGGAGTGCTGAGTGTATATGGCCTGTAAGAGGAGTTCTGTACTGATTTAAAAATATATTTGTATAAGTGTGTCCCAAATATTGCATGAGACATTCTTACACTGAAAAATTATTCACTATTTCCATGACATTTAAATCTAACTACATATGTCCTATATTTTGCCTGGCAACTCTAGTTGTAGTGTTATCTGCTTAATACTATTAAAATCATTAAAACATGAATCATATCTTAATTCATCAGAAAAACTAGTCTTTTAAAGTTGAACGGGAATTTGATATTCTTTTGTCTATCACATTTATTTTTAGATGAGGGAACTCAGGCCTGGAGTAGGTGTCTTGTTCTGCGTAATAGAGCAAGTTAACCTCAGAACTGTGTTTAAATCCAGTGTGCTCTTGTTACCAGAAAGGGGTCCTGATCCAGACCGCAAGAGAGGGTTCTTGGATCTTGCACAAGAAAGAATTTGGGGCAAGTCCACAGAGTAAAGTGAAAGCAAGTTTACTAGAGAAGTAAAGAAACAAAAGAATGGCTTCTCCATAGCGCAGGGCGTTCCCGAACACCCCACCTTAGGCACAATGCTTGTTTATACATAAGATAACAAAGCCAAAAAAAAAAAAAACCATGGGGGAAATGTGCTCTATTACAAGGGCTAGTGACAAAGGATTCTTAAACTTTGTGTAACTACTGACTTTCACAAGAATCTCTACTATTATCTTTAAAGCAAAACTTAAACTACGAGTACTTTGTCCTTAAGATATTGAAACATCAGGACATTTCCTGGATCTGTGAAGTCTTGACTCTGTTTAGTAAACATTATTAATCTGTTACTTTTAAAATAAATATCTTGTGACTAAGAATGCCTAACCTTCTGGGAATGAAGCCCAGCAGGTCTCAGCCTCATTTTCCGCAGCCCTTATTCAAGATGGAGTCACTCCAGTTTGAATGCCTCTGACACTCTAACTTCCGGTTCAGAGTTCTTTCTACTCCATTATCAGTCCCCTTCCAAAAGGACACATTTCGGGCACCTGTGATTCTTTTGAGCTTCATTTGTTTCCTTTTATTTCTATCCTCTTTCTTATCAAATAGGTCTTTATCATGAGCTGGCTTTTTTTTGTTTCCACATAGAATATGAATAGTAAATTTCACAAAATATTATACCTGTCTGCTTCGATCTGTACATCTACATTTCTATTTTCAACATTAAAATGGTTGTTGTAAAAAGTTCAGAAAATATAAAACAGTACAAAGAAGAAAATACAAACTACTTACAATTTCTGTGTTTGCAGATAGCTAATACAAACATTTTGGTGGGATTTTTTTATTAATTATTAAAAAGAATATTGACATAACATTTGTTCTATATAAATATAACCTATATAGACACATATAATTATATAAAATATGCATTACATATTTTATATATTTAATGTTATATTTATTTTAATATATTTTATGTAAACCAAAAATAAAATTCTAAGCCCCAAAACCTTCTAAATGGACACTTCTCTCGGCCAAGGGCATTGCAGAGTTAACCTGAAAAACTAGTTCAGGCCTTGATAGAAGAGGGGATCTCCTACATGCCTCATTATACCCTCCACCATTGACATCTACACAAACCTGAAGTCTGATGATAAACATTTACAATCTAATCTCTCTGAAGCCTGCTACTTGGAGGCTTCATCTGCATAACAAAACCTTGGTCTCCACCCCGTTATCTTTCCTTTCTACTGATAATAACTCTTTTAACCAATTGCCAATTGGGAAATTTTTAAATCTACCTATGACCTGTAAGCTTCCTGCCCACCGTTTTCAACTCAAAATTGTCCTGCCCTTCAAGATTGAACCAATATAAATCTTGGGAGCGACTGGAAATATGATAATGAGGTTCCTAGGCTTCCTGCTCCTAGCCTGATACTAGTTGTGACTCCAAGGGCTGCTAATAAGGAAATGAACTGTATTGCTCTTTTTGGGCGGTTATGTAACGTAGCAGGGACAGGGAGTTCTTGGTTTGGAGGGATAAGGTTAACTTCGGGGGTAAGGTAGACCAGGGTGCAAGTGCCTGTCCAGTTGGTAGGAAGACAGAAATAGGTTGTGGATCCACAGAGGAAGAAGATGCCTGAGGTGTTAATGCAAACAGACAAATGGATTGAGAATAGATGTTGGAGTGTGTAGGTTCCTCATTGGAGAGTCTCGGTTCGAACCCAGAGTGAGGAGGAAAGAGGGAGTCCTTCATAATGGGGGTGACAGGTTACAGGGGAGGTCATGAGAAATGTGGATAAACCTAAGTTACACCCTCTTGTACATTCCTGTATTGTAAGCCAGTCACGAGATGATATGTGGTAAAGTTAACTGACAATCCGAGGGTCTCTCTCCCCTATATAAACCCCTCATTTTGTAAGCTCAAGGCTGCCTCCTCTGACTGTGGTAGAGCAACCCGGCAGGTTAAGAAACTTACTCACTTGACCTTGGGTCTCTCTCTCTCATCCTTTCTCTCTGCCAGACTTACAGTATTGATTGATGTATTATGTCCCCCTAAAATGTATAAAAACAAGCTGTACACTGACCAACTTGGGCATATATCATCAGGACCTCCTGAGGCTGTGTCACTGGTGTGTCCATAACCTTGGATAAATAAACTTTCTAAATTGATTGGGACCTGTTTCAGATACTTTTGACTTCACATTTTATTATGTATAATAATCATATACGTATTTATAAAATATATATTTACATATTTCTAATATATAAAAAACATCTATATATCTTATAACCTGTTCTTATAAATTAACATCTATATGTATTTTTTTCTTTGTTATCAAATATTTTCTACCACACAAGGCAATTAATGGCTAGATAGGGCCTCTATTACATGATTATACCATGTTTTATTCAACTACTTTTCTACTGAAATACATAAATACATTGAGTTTCTTTTATTTCCCCTGATGGTGATTGATGTTCTGATGAACATTATTATAGATAAAAGTTTGTACACTTTACTGATAATTTCCACATTTAAAGGGTAGACATAAATTTCTGAGTTATAGAGGGAGCTTGTTTTAAAAACCATTGATTTATATTATCAAAATATTTTACAGAAAGTTTGGGCCAGTAAACAGCTGACAAGCAATGTAGAGTTGGCCTCTTTTCTGTACCTTTGTTAAGCATGGTTATTGGCAATTAAAAAAACATGTTCTTAAGAAAATTAAAACAATTACATAGATTATTTAATTTTTCATTTTGTTTCCAAAAGACAGGTAGAATTTTTTCATACATTTTTAGGCCATTTGTACTTTCGCTATAGTGAATTGCTTACTTTTCTTTTGTGTGTGTGTGTGTGTGTGTGTGTGTGTGTATTTGTGGGTATGTATGTATATATATATTTTTTTCTGTTAGAAAGTCAATTTTCTTACTAACTGGAATTTAAAAAATATATATTAAGGTTATTAATAATTTGTTTTATTATATGCCAGAAATATTTTCCTCTAGCTCATCAATAATTTCTTAATTTTATTTGTGAATATTTTTATTATGCAGAAATTCTGAGTTTGTATGTAATCAAGTCTATCAATTTTTCTTTGAAGTTATACTGTAAAAAGTCATGCTGGGAAAGTTACACCCTCCTTCATTTGCAAAATATACTCATCAGTATTTTTCTTCATTTTTTTAAATAAACAAATTGAAGTGTTTGCACTTAACTCTCTAACCCAGACCAAATTTATTTTGGTGTACAGTTTTCTTCTTGATTTTTCTGATGTGAGCATTTTAAGTGCAATTAAGGAAAAAAAGTCTGTAATAAAAAGAGTTTTTTCACATACAGTCATTTTCTCCATTCCTGCACAGAAGTACATATGCAAAGAATGTGTAAATGTTATGGCCCCCAGGGAGATCTCAGGAGAGAACCCTTCTTTAATGTCTTAATGCTTCAAAGGACCTGTGAACAAAGAAGGCTTTTCTTTTTCTATTGACCTATTATATTTGCATAATCTTTTCTGATGTCACAGAGAAGAAGAGAGAAGAGTTGTTCCGGCATCAGGAGGCAGAACTAGGATGGATGGGTGAAAGTTATAGAGACAGAGTTCAGCTCAAAGTAGGGAAGACAATGCTGCCTAGAAGTCATTGTTCTTTTTACCTTCTCCAGTGCAGGTCTTCACTCAGAGGCTTGGTCTGGCTTTCAGAGAGATGCCTTTATTAGGGATGCTTTGTGATGTGAGTTAATGGATAGGTATTCTACCATCAATAATCTGGGGTGGGAACAATGTCTTTTAGTTAAATATTTTAAATCTTCCTGTTACTGCTGCTACTTATTATCCCAATAGCAGATACTTAAAACAAGCATTTTACTTTGCTCACAATTTTGTGAGTCAGGAAGTGAGGGTAATTTTGGCTTGGGAGCTTTTGTGAAATTGCAGCTAGTTGTTGGCTGTTGCAGTTAGTAGTTAGTGGTTATGCAGTCATCCGAAGGCTCAAGTGGGCTGGATGTTTCAGAAGGTTCACTCATGACTGGCAGTGGATGCTGGCTGTTGGCTGGGAGCAGAGCAAAGGCTGTTGACCTGAGCTCCTGCATGTGCTCTCTCAAGCATATTGATCTCAGAGTAGCTGTACTTTTTACTTGGCACCTGGCCTCCCCCAGAGCAGGTATTCCAAGAGAATCAGGTGGAAGCTAAATGGTCTTGTCTGATTTAGCCTTGGAAGTCACATAGGATAACTTCTATCATACTCTGCTTGTCAAAACAGTCACAAACCTGCCCAGATTCAAGAAGAGAGAACATACACTCCATCTCTTATTGGGAAGAATGTAAAACAAATATGAGAATATTTTTTAAAAACTGCCACAAATATTTATACACATTTTTACCCTGCCTCTTCTTCATTCATGGTTCTTGTTTTGTGGCTTCTCATCTGTGTGACTCTACCAGCTTTGTTCCAATGCAGAAATACAGATGGGGGGTGGGAATTAGCCAAAAGCAAACATATAATTTTTATCTACAGGGCATTTCAAGCAAACCATTTAAATAATTTTTTATCATAATTTTGCATTCAGTTACTATCTTTTTTGGATAGATTTGTTAGACATCAAAAACATAATGGCATCCTAAATTCATTATATATTCATTTATTTCCAGACAAAAGCTAATTTGCCTAGGAAGAAAGAGAGCAAATACTTCACATTACATCAAGCTCCATTTACCTTCTCTATGCCAGGGTTCTGAAGTTGACCCTGGTTGCTGGTCTCCAGTGCAGGTCTTCACTCAGAGGCTTGGTCTGGCATTCAGAGAGATGCCTTTATTAAGGATTACTGCCCCTTTATGGATTTCTGGGATTGACCCTCTGTGACCACAGGCTTGGTTCGGCTCCCTTTGTTCAACATCCCTGGTGGGCAGGCTATATAAGGAATGCTATAAGAGATTCCTTTCTTAGATGGGAGAATTAACTAAATGCCTTCTAAGATCTGATATTCCTTGTATACATACATTTTAGAGGTTAGATAGTACACTTATTTAAAGTGGAGAACACTGAGTTGTGGATGAGTTTATGTAATTCACATAAGCATTGCCACAACCTGGGAGCTGAGGAATCAGGCAGGCAGCCCCTTCATTTGCTGTCTGGCTGCGTCTGCAGAGCTGTGTGTCTGCTTTAATTAGGACACGTTTCCAGTTCCAGAAGGGTATGAATGCAGCATCTATTTGTTGGTTTACATCCCAATAACATCACAATGGCCTAGGGTTTATTTGCATCAACTGCTCTGGGGAGGGGATGACTTTTTGACTGTTACCTTGCTCCGTTGTTCAGCTTGTCAGGGACCCACAAGCAGTGGAAAGGGGAAGGAGTGAAGTCGTGTAACACAGCTGCTGTGCTGCAGCCTCTAAGGGGGTGGCAGCCAAGACCATGGGATTTGGTCTAATGAGACAGTGAAAACTAGATCCATACAGTGAGTTAAATCTCCCATTTTTGACTTGCTTTAAAGGCCTTCCTGCTGTTTAAGTTAAAAAAAAAAGTTAATGGATTGGGTAGAAAACTCTAGCTATGATACATACATTGTAGGTTTAATATTCCATTTTAAAGGTCCATTTCTTTCAAATAAAACATATGTTTGCCTTTTTTTTTTTTTTTTTTCTCTATGATATGTGGTCATCATCCAGGGATCAGAATTTACCTTTGTAAGCACGAATCCTTGTATTTACTCTTTGCTTCCTAATCTAGCTGTTTGTTCTCATGCACTATCATACTGGGGCTCCCATGCTTCCCAGGCAAGGAGATTGGTTCTTGCCTTAAACAGAAAAGATATTAAAGCTCTCTGGTATTAGCCAATAATGGTCTGACGTTAAGGTCCTCCTGAGGACCTCTCACAACGTTCTGAGTCACAGTTACCCAAACTACCTCTTAGTTTTGCTGTTGATCCTGCATTGGCACTTGAAGCATGCCTAAATCCTCCTGCCTTTGCCCTTCTTTCCTTGAATTTATGACTTACTGCCTTTTAAGTCTCACTGTGACACCCAGAGATGCAGCCATTGAACACTGTTCGGCTGACAGAGGATTTTTTTTTTTTTAGCATAGCAACATTCAGGAATATTTTTCTACCAAAGTAATGAATAGCAGAGTCCAGCATATTTCTCCACAGAAGCCAGGGGTTGGGGGTAAGATTGTGCTTTATATCCTGTTGAGGTCTACAGTTCATTAATTAGTTCAACACACATATTTATTGAGTGCTTAATGTGTGCAAGGTGCTGGGACATAGCAAGAAAATTTCACATCATGAAAAGTGCCATGAAGAATATTTATGCAAGACAATGTGACAGAGAGTGATTGGGGCCACAGAATTTATATGGCCAGGGGTCGAGAAAACATAAATTCTGTGGCCAGGAAGGAGTTTTCTAAGGGAGTAGAGACCTGAATAGCAAGAAAGATTAACCAGACAGAGATGCGGGGGAAAGAAAATTCCAGGTAGATGGGGTGTGTAAAGGTCCTAAGGAGAGAAGGATCCTAACAAGGGCAAATGGCCAGAGGTGAAGTGAAACAAGGTAGAGAGTTTGCAGGAAGATCTTTTAAGGCCTTGCAGGCCAGGGTAAGAATTTCAGCGTGTATCCTTAATGGTTATGCTAAGCCATTGGAGGTTTTTAAGTGGGTAAATGGTACAGTGTGAATTTATGTTGGGGCCAAGACTGAAAGCACAGAAGCCAGCTAAAAGCCTACAAGAGTTTTTTTTTTGGGTAAGAGATAATGGTGAAATTCATAAGACTATAGTATCCTTACTAGAAAGGAGTGCTTAAAGAATGGATGGGACTTAATGGATTTGGATGGTGAATGGTAAGAGAAAAAGCAGGATCAAGGATGGCTTCTAGGTTTTCAGTTTGAACAATTGAATAAGGTGATGCCATTTACAGAGATGGGTGAGGCTGGAGGAGAAGCAAATTTGGAGAAAGCAAATACTGGCATTTGGAGTCTAGAGGAAAGACCAGATTTGGAAGTTTGCCATTATATAGGGTATTTAAATCCATGAGATTATATGCAAATGGTTCTGCAATTGAAGTGTTAGAAGGAAAAGGCCAAGAGACAGGTAAGGAAATGATTTCTTAACTTAAAAAAAAGAGGAGTCTGAGAAGTGGAAGAGCAAGAAAGAAACGGACTTCACCTGAAGCAGAAGGGATTATTGGAGCTACACAGATACATGAACCAAACTGAACACCTGAGTGAAAACTAAAACCTTATAAAGATCCTTTAAAATTACATGTAAATAAAAAGCTGAGTGCACATATCATGTGTGTAGCTCACTGGATTTTCACAATATGAAAATATTTGTCGTACTAAAAAAAATTCTGATTTGGAGGCCGCTAGACTAGCGTGGCTGTGACACTTTAAATTCCTAGCATTGAAAATTTGGTATAATGTGACTATACCAAAGCCCAATGTAAACAGTAAATTGAAAATGAAAACTGAAATTGAAATAGAAGCCACCAAATAACCTCTAACTAGGAACTTTTCATTCTAAACAATCATAATCGTTCTCTTTGTTTGGCTTCTACAACCACTTTATAAAAGTTCACTATCTTGCCTCTTCTGTTAAAGTGCTAGCCACTTGACGTCTGATGATACGAGTGCTCACATAAGTTCTTTATAATTTAAATATGCTGAAGTTTTTCTTTTATCACTGATCAACACTCAGATCAGATACATTTACCAGCATCACAGAAGTAACTTATGTTCCTCACAATTAAAAAAGTGACTTCTAATAGCATAGATTAATTTTAAGTCTTTTTAAATTTTATATGAATGGAATAATATAGTACATACTATTTAGTGTCTTTCTACTTACTCAACATCAGGTTTGTGAGATTTATTCATATTGTTGCATGTTCATTCTCATTGATGAATACTATCCTATTGTCTCTTACCTATCTACTGTTGTTGGGAATTTAGGGAGTTTCTATTTTCTGATCACTATGAATAATACTCTTATGAACATTCTAGTGCATGTTTTGGTGAGCATGTGTGCTTATTTCTGCTGAGTATATAGCTAGGAGTGGAATTGTTCGTTTGTAGTATATACCTGTGTTCAGCTTTAGTAGATATTGTTGAATATTCTCCAAGTTGGTTGCAGCAGTTTTTCCTTGCATTAGCAGTGTATGAGAATTAAAGTGTCTGAGAGCATCACTAACACTTTATATTGTTGATCTTTTTAACCATTTTAAGCAAATTGTTGATTTTAACCACTTTGATGGGTACCTAGGTGGTATCTCATTATAGTTTTAATTTGCATTTATCTGATGACTGATTAATTTGAGCACTTTTAAATGTGCATTCATATCCCACTGAAGTAGAATGTTGCTTTTGTCAAAAGTTTGGTGACTCTAGGGGCCAGGCACGGTGGCTTACACCTGTAATCCCAGCACATTGGGAGGCTGAGGTGGGGGGATCAGTTGATGCCAGAAGTTCAAGACCAGCCTGGGCAACAAAGCAAGATCCTATCTATACAAAAACAAACAAAACAAAGCAACCAGGTCATTCTAAATAAGTGAGTTTATAAAGGTTTTCAACATTGAACCCAAGTCTCTCCTTTCCTCTACCAAAGAGTAACTGTAAGAAACAGATATTTAAAGTCAAAATACAACAAATATCTTCTAGTGCAGTGGTGCTTGAAGTGAGGCCCCAGGCCAGCAATAACAGCATTACACAGGACCATGTCAGAAAGGCAAATTCTATGGCCCTACCCAGACCTACTGAATTAGACACTCTTAAGAGTGGGGCCCAGAATCTGCATTTCAACAAACCCACCACCAGGTGCTTCTGACACATATTCAAGTTGAAGAAAAATTATTCTAACTTATCTCCTATTTACAGATGAAGGTACTGAGAGCAAAACTAGTTAGAATTAATGATGCAAATATATTCATTTTCTAAGATGGAGCAAATTTAGGAACTTCAAAATACTTGACATTTCTAACCTGAACAAAATATTTTGTTTAGTTTGATATGAATTTCTTGTGAGCAGAGATTTTTAGAGGAATGAATAACCGAAGGGGTTTAGAATCTCTTTCTGTTAGGCTCCCCTAATGCCGCTGCATGCCTTCAAGTACTGTTTGCGCAATCAAGAGAAATATCCCAAGGCAGAAAAGTGATGGACTGGGAGAATTCTCGAGGATATTTCAAGCTTTTGTTTATAAAATTCACTTACCTCTTTTGAATTCATTATACTTCTCTACTTATCTGAATATTAAATGAGTGCCACTCCTAGTTTTAGAACCACAAAGATGGAAGCAGCTCCTCTGTGCCAGGCTCTGTGAGTTGTTTGTCCCTCCTAAGCAAACCCTTGGTGAATTATGTATTGAGAGCTCCTGCTCTGGCCTGCCACCTGGATGATCACTGCTGTGGTTTGAATGTGTCCTCTAAATTCCATGTGTTGGAAACTTAATCCCCAAATTCAAATGTGGATGACATTTGGAGATGGGGCCTTTGGAAGGTCACTGGGATTAGATAAGGTCATCAGGGTGGGGCCCCATGGTGGAACTAGTGGTTTTGCAAGAAGGGGAAGCAAGACCTGAGCTGACATGCTCTTGCTTTCTCACCATGTGATGCACTTCACCATGTTATGATGCAGTAAGGAGCCCCCGCCAGATGCCAGCACCATGCTCTTGGGCTTACCAGCCTGCAGAAATGTGAGAAATAAATATATCTTCTCTATAAGTTACCCAGTCTCAGGTGTTCAGTTGTAGTAACAGAGAATGAACTAAGACAGTTAACGTTCTCCAGCTCCTGAAATGAGCCATCACCTCAGAGGTGTCTCCTAATTAGAAGAGGAGATTTAGCAGATAACCTAGAAAGGTCATATGAATTGTTGCCCATTACTCCTTCCGTTCTTGAAATCACATGGTGAAATACGTGCCTGCTGCATGGAGGCTACTTTCTGGAATGTAGATAAGATGGTCTGGGCACTGTCTCTAAAGTGCTTCTACATTTCCTCTCACTAGCATAAGCAGAGAAAAGAAAAGAACAGAGAGAGGCACTCAAGGCTGTTCAAACTGAACTCAACTTCAATTGTTCTGTTTGCTATTCAAATGGTATTTTGCCACTGTTTTGCCTCACTGTCAGGGAAGGCAACCTAGGAAATATGAAAATCAATTAAAAAGTGCTGGATTTCTCTTCCACCTGTTCTGAGAGTCTGGGGCAAGCATTCAAATTAGACAAGATTGTAACTATTTCTTTACACTCAGCTTTGTGGGACTTTCTAATGACAAATGAGTCAATATTTCCAAGACTGAAAATAAAAAGATCTTGAGCCATCAAGTATTATTAGTATTGTTATTAAATTTTATCTTCTTTTGAAAATTGCCCTTTCCTTGTTTGCTTCTTTTTTAATATGTTAGCTTTTCATGACCTTCACATTATTTGTTTGCAGAGTTAGTAGAGTTAATGCTTCACACTTAACATAAAACTTTTCATCTTCAAAGAACTCTTTAAATAAGCTATTTGAAAGCAAGCTCACGGAGGAATACAAAGTTAACATTAAAGAGGGCTCTAAATATGAATCTGAAAAGATAATAGCAAAAAGCAAATCATCCAAAAAATATTTATGAGAATGAATTGAACATATCTGGAGGAAAATGTGAGCAAAGTCTGGAAGTCTGGATGGAGGATCAGTGCTAATACGGACTGCATGCGTGCCTCTCTGTGTGCGTGTGTACTCTCTTGTTACTTATCAAAGTTAGGATGCACAAACTTTGAAGAAATTCTGCCTGTGCTACTTATTCTAAATTCTAAGATGAACCTATTGTCATTTTTTTACCCTCATGGTAATTGTAGTCACAATTGGGTAAATGGAAATTCATTTTAAGGTTAGTGGTAGGTGCTTGAAGAATCTTCAAACACAACTTCCACATACAGTTAGGGCTCCATTTGGATGAACAACTGGCCTGGCTTTTGCAATCATACTTAGTCTTTTCGATTTGCTGTTTTGATTCTGTTGGCATTATTCATAGGTACCTTCCAGCTCATGATGAAGGAAACAGCATGTTTGAGTCCGAGAGCTCCAAGGATCTGTAGGTAATGTGAGGTCAGATACCATCATTGCTCTATCCCAGTGTCTAGCACAGTGCTCAAATACATTCAACTAATATTTTCAGTGTGATTAAATGTAAAACTTTTAATGTAAAACTTTTAAATGGTTAGTGTGAGAGGTCATCCTTGCTTGCTTGGCTGTCCCTTTTTATGGGTCTTTTAGAAAATATAACCCAATCAGCAGCTAGCTTTCTTTCTTTGTAACATAACAACTGAGTATTATGAATAATATCTATAGTTCATTTAAATTCTCCTTCGCTTGAAGCTCTCTGACATATAGGTGCCATTTGGGCTGTGGAGAAGATTTGCATGTAACCTCAGTTATTTATTTTGCAACAGAAAACAAGAAGCACCAAACAAGATTACAAAGTGCAGGTGTGCTGTTAACTCCATATGAAATAATGATTTTTCATAGGGGTCTCTTCTCTACCTCCAAGCCACGAAATTGGCCATAATACCTCATATGAGGAAAATAACATCTTGTTATTAATAAATGCTAGACTCTTAATGGTTGATAATGGAAGACAATGCAAAAGGTCTTCTAGGTCCTAATTCTTCTGTCTTAAATTTCCCCTGACTCCTGGAGATCTCAAGTTCATTTTCCTGCTACCTCCATGTTGGCATTCTATATATTTTTAAGTAACATTCTGGCCTAATGTCAATGCTTGATTCCTTATTATTCCGTAACAGAACAGAGACAAGGCCAACAGGGAAGGGTCGATTTTCTTTAGTCCAATAAATCAAGTAGTGAAGAGTGTTTCTGTTGTCAGAAAGACTTAAGTTACTGTTCTGCCCATTTTTGGTTGTCTGCCTTTAGGCAGGTCATTTTACTCCTGAGTCTCACTTTCTTCCTCTCTGGAATAGGGATTCATATAATACCCATTTCCTGGGACTATTGAGAGCATTGAGTTACCAGGAAAACTTAGCATAGTCCCTTCTGCGTAGTAAGTGCTCAGTAAATGTTAGCTATTATTTTTATTACAAAATACAGTCGACCCTTGAACAACATGGGTTTGAACTATGCAGGTCAACTCACACATGGATTTTCTTCTGCCTCTGCCACCCCTGAGACAGCAAGTCCAACCCTTCGTTTTTCTCCTCCTCCTCAGCCTACTCAATATGAAGACAGCAAGGATGAAGACCTTTATCCTGATTCACTTCCCCTTAATGAAGAGTAAATATATCTTCCCCTCCTTATATTTTTCTCAACATTTTCTTTACTCTAGCTTATTGTATTATAAGAATATAATATATAATACATATAACATGCATAATATGTGTTAATTAACTTTATGTTACCCATGAAGCTTCAGGTCAACGGTAGGCTATTAGTAGTCAAGGTTTTGAGAAGTCAGAAGTTATACACAGATTTTCAGCTGGTTGAGGGAGTCAGTGCCTGCAACCCTCACATTGTTCAAGGGTCAACTGTATACCAGGAAGTGGTGAAAAAGAGATAAACACAAAAAGGAACATGGATCCAGATAACTGGATTTTAAGAAAAAAATGGATCTTCTGGGCTTACAGGATTGAACTCACTCTAACTCCTAGTATGTTTCTGAGAGGGGGCCAATATCCTGGCACACAGAGCCTAAGAACCTGGGCCTGGACCCAAGGGGTGGGACCAGTGCATGGCAGGCTTCCTTCTCTTCCCAGTTTTGTTTTCCTCACTGAGAAACTGTCTCTGTCAAGATAATGGGAACTAGAACTGACTTGGTTTCTGAGAGAAGTACTGTGCGACGTGGGATATAAATGGCTGGCCTCAGCAGGAAAGTAACAGAATACAGCAAAACAAGCCTAGCACCTATGAGAAATATACGTAAATAGCAACAATGAGGACATTTTATTACATCTAAAACTTTTTCTCATTATTCTGTGATTTTCCTTATTACCTTCCAATGTTTTCACCCACATACAATTAAGAGTTATTTTGTGTTTCACTCTCTTAAAATTCCATCTGGGCAGCTCCTGCCTCTCCAACATAATGCCTCTCCAGCACTAATAACCAGGGGATGAGCATTGGTGAATAAAGAAGGGGACCTCCCTGGCATGCCAGAGGGGAGAGGGCAACTCCAGAAGATCAGTGAGCAGCCCCGGCTCCAGGCTCCAGAACCAACTCGGACTCTCAGAGGGTCTAAAGAAGAGGAAAGGCAGGTCCCCTTGGTGAAGCAGACACTGTGAGCATTTTCAGGAATCCTTTTGCCATTACCCAGCTCCAGGAAAGGCCAGAGTTATCACAGATCAGACTTCATTCGGAAAACTACTTTGTGCCAAGCTTGGGGACTACCATGGAAATAAGATAATAAAAAAATTATGACCCGTTGAGAGTTGCTCTATACAGTCAAGCCTGTAGGAAAGGAAAGCCTGTGGAGCGGTAGATTCCCTAGTGGTTAAGGCAGAGATTTTGGCTTGCCTGGGTTCAAATCCCAGCTGTGCCTCTTAGTAGATGTGTAATCTTGGGCACATTACTTAATGTCTCTAGACTGGAGTCTTTAAAAGGGTGATATTAATAATATTTACCATATAGGTATCTATGGATTAAATAAAATAATGTACAAAAGGGCTGGGTGCAGTGGCTCACGCCTGTAATCCCAGCACTTTGGGAGGCTGAGGCAGGCAGGTCACGAGGACAGGAGATTGAGACCATCCTGACAAACACGGTGAAACCCCATCTCTACTAAAAATACAAAAAATTAGCCAGGCATGGTGGTGGGTGCCTGTAGTCCCAGCTACTTGGGAGGCTGAGGCAGGAGAATGGCGTGAACCTGGGAGGCGGAGCTTGCAGTGAGCCAAAATGGTGCCACTGCTCTCCAGCCTGGGCAACAGAGTGAGACTAAGGATATGAACAGGCACTTCTCAAAAGAAGACATTTATGCAGCCAAAAGACACATGAAAAAATGCTCATCATCACTGGCCATCAGAGAAATGCAAATCAAAACCACAATGAGATACCATCTCATACCTGTTAGAATGGCCATCATTAAAAAGTCAGGAAACAACAGGTGCTGGAGAGGATGTGGAGAAATAGGAACACTTTTACACTGTTGGTGGGACTGTAAACTAGTTCAACCATTGTGGAAGTCAGTGTGGCGATTCCTCAGGGATCTAGAACTAGAAATACCATTTGACCCAGCCATCCCATTACTGGGTATATACCCAAAGGATTATAAATCATGCTGCTATAAAGACACATGCACACGTATGTTTATTGTGGCACTATTCACAATAGCAAAGACTTGGAGCCAGCCCACATGTCCAACAACGATAGACTGGATTAAGAAAATGTGGCACATATACACCATGGAATACTATGCAGCCATAAAAAATGATGAGTTCATGTCCTTTGTAGGGACATAGATGAAGCTGGAAACCATCGTTCTCAGCAAACTATCGCAAGGACAAAAAACCAAACACCACATGTTCTCACTCATAGGTGGGAATTGAACAATGAGAACACGTGGACACAGGAAGGGGAACATCACACACCAGTGACTGTTGTGGGGTGGGGAGAGGGGGGAGCGATAGCATTAGGAGATATACCTAATGCTAAATGACGAGTTAATGGGTGCAGTACACCAACATGGCACATGTATACATATGTAACAAACCTGCAAGTTGTGCACATGTACCCTGAAACTTAAAGTATAATAATAATAAAATTTTAAAAAATAAATAAATAAATAAATAAATAATGTACAAAAGCACCTGACATGTTGTAGTGTTCATTAATAATAATCTTCCTCTTTACTTTCTATAACCAAGGCATGGAACATTGCTTCCCAACTCACCCTCTCTTTTTGGCATAGTAAGCTTTTAAGTAACTTCATGTCAGAAAGATATTTTAGGGGCATGTTTTCACAGGCAAAGTAAATAAACCCAGGCAAATTTATCTGGCTCTATTCATTCAAAAAGGCCTGAGAGTAATTTCTTCATTTGGACGATTAACATTACTTATGGGTCACAGTAGCTTGAACTTACCTATAAAACAAGGCTTGTAGAAAAGAGTTCTTCTCTAATATCAGAGCTCATCCTCCATGTTTGTGGCTCTGATAGCACAGACTCTGAGCCTTGCATACCTAGATTGGTAGAACTTTTTGTTCTTCCTGATTCGTCAGTCCTGTGTGGGTCAACTTCTCATCTGCTAAGTTCTCTGGCTGTATCATCTCTTGGTCCCCCTTTGCCCACAGAGCCTGACCTCCTGGTTGATGTATCTGAGTTTGTTTGGAAAGCAGAAACTACTCTATGTATTTTAAGCCACAAGTTATTTAAAACAGGGAATGAGATGCTCCCTGACCTACTGGGAGGCCTGGAGAACGGGTTGGTCTCCAGGGATGGCTTCCAGAACATTTGCGCTGCCTCTGAGGCTTTCACAAGAATAAATGGTTCCAGAACACATTGATGAGATTGCCACCCAGGGATGGGGCAGCCACTACTGCCACCACTGCCAGTGATAAGTGCCCCCCAACACGCTGGTGATGGAGTCTGGCTACTGCTTATGCTACAATTGCCTCTTCACTTCCAGAAACCTGGAGAATGGACATTGAAACAACATTGTAGAAAAGCTTGACATTTCCATGGCTTGCGTGCCAGTAAGAATAGCCCCCAGAGGACTCTATTCTGCCTTGTAAATCTCATTGAAGGGATCTAATAGGTGAATTCTCATTTACCTGTAGCACCCCCTTGGATGCACAGAGGACTTGGGAATGTATTTTTTTAGCTTTCCTGCCTCTTTAATATAGGAAGGCACACTGAAGGAGTTCCAAAATGTAATTAGCTGGTACCAACAAAGGAAGTGGAAAGACTTGGGTGGGCCAAAGGTTAGGTTCAGGTTGTTTATCAGCTAAAGAGGCAGAGTAGAATGGTTACCAGGGATCTAGAGATTAGGAAATCAGTCAACAAAGATGAAAAACTAGCTTTGGGAAATTCCATGGCAGAAGGTTGTGAGTATAGGCAAAGAGCATGGTCAAAAGTTTTCACAATCCAAGCATGTGTAAGTCCAGCAACAGTAATATAATCTGATTAAAACCCAGTACTTTAGGAGCTGTGGGCTTCTGGTGTCCTCCCTGTTCACAGTCTCAACTTACCTAAAGTATGGATAGGCCTGAGCATGCAAGTGGAGGGATACAGGCCCATTTGGCTGGAACAGGGAAAGGGAAAGGCAGAGAGCAAAGCAGTGTGGATACCAAGTACCAGATTCCACCTGATTATCAGTGCCTCTTTGGCCTCCTCCTTGCCAGAATGAGTTGGTACCTGTAACCATATTTATCTCTCCTACTTTCTGCAGACTTGCTTCATATGTAAACACTTAAATATACTATTCTGAGGTTTGTGTACTTACTAAAAATCATGTAACTGTGTTTGAATGTATTGAGAGAAGATATTAACTTAAGGCTGGGTTGTATGTTTACCCAACTCACTGATAACATGCATTAATTACTTACTTAGTAATAGAAACAAAAACACTAAGCACTTTGACAAATGATTGTTATGTAAAAATTTCCAGATAATTTATACCAACTGCAAAACAAGAGTAAACATTAACATGAAAATGCAGTAGATAATGAAAAATAAATTCATATATGCAGACATACACATATACACATGTACATTTGTACACATATGTATATGCATGCACACACATTCACATAAATGAATACCTATATACATATACACAGGTAAATTGTTTTAAGACAAAGAATGACGACAACAAAAATTTCACCACCTGAATTCTCAGGACTTAAAAAGTAGTGAGCAGTATTCACACACCAAGAATTACCTCCTTGGCAAAATAAGGTATTTTGTGAAAGGAGGCTTTCAGCAAACAGATTTTGACAATTGACACTCCATGAGCACCATTTGTGAAAAAACACTTTTTTTGGGCTGTAATTTGATGAAGCAGAAAGTGGAAATCAATAGGACATTGCCAAATGTGTTCTTTGCCAGTGCCCCTGTCTTTCTCTCCTTTGCTCCTGTTCTGTAGTAGATAAGAGATAGGAGGAGCCCAGAACACAATATATGGATTTTTAAAAAACTAGCACAATAAAGGAAGCTGCAGAATACTTTCAACTCGAGAAATATATTCAGCAGCATGTTGCACATTTGCTATGTAGCAGAAGAGACTGATTTCAAGCCCAAAGGTGGGTTGGGAGTTTATATGATCCCCCAGAACTTCAGGGAGAACCTTTCTCACCAGAGCTCTTATCTTTACCTCTCGGCACTGCTGGTTTCCATGACAACCAGGCCAATGTCTAGTTCAGTTTTGCAAATACTTTCCAAAGCCCATTAGGCCTCAAATCTTCTCTTTAGACTCTCAAATCTGCCTTATTCCATCCAACCTTCCTACTGCATCCTCTTCCTTTAATCTTCTCAACATATGGGATGAGAAACATAAGACTTTATAGTGGCAAATATACCTAATAGCCATACAATGACAGGTGTTAGAGAAAACAAAAGAAAAAGAGACTAAAGTAGTTTCCAGATTACCCTAAGGTTGGCTGCCTGATTATTTCTCAGTGTCTCACCTTGTTTTAGACCCTGGCATGTTGGTTCTGTGCTTATTTGCTTGGCTCTTCTGAGTGGGGATGCTCTGAGTGGGTAAAATGAGAAATGATGATGCAGGAATACTGTTCAGGGAGTGGAAACCTCATCTCTGTCTCTGAATTTCTGCCTCTATGACCTTGAGCCACTGTAAAAGGAGGAATGGGACAGAGGGTCTATGGGGGAATTTCTAGCTGTATTATTTCATGACCTAGTATGAGCAGGATTCAGTCTGTCCACCTTTGAGTAAGCTGTGTTTGCCTAATTAAATATTCTTTCTGCTGGTTGGTGATTAAATAGAGTAATCCTAATCTAAAATCAAGAATATGACAGAAAAAAAAATCTACTACTGCTTAGAGAGAACACTTGTAAGTATTCCACCCAAAGGTTTCACTTCATTCCATAGTTCTGAGTGGAAATGGAACTTTTAGGGGCATCTCTAAAGATAGAATATTTATCCTACATTAAGTCTCTGCTCAGACACATGCTGGAATTCACCTGATGAATTCATTGCTGATTTAAATATTTCAAAATTGTTACATATCTAATAACTAGACCACCCATAAAAACCTTATTAAAAATGTTCTGTGAAACAATGCCATTTTCAGGAGTAGTTTGTCCAAAGTAAAGAAAATTTATTTCTCCTCCTGCAATTCTGCTCACTCCCTCCTGGGTGTGCCAACATCGTAATTATCTTCAGCCACCCACCAAACTGAACACAAAGGCCAGTACAGTGAATGACCTCCTTGAGGGGCCCACCATCAGTCATTTGTACACGAAGCAGTGCACATTTGTCAGAGTACTGTAAGAAGAATGTTTTCTTAAGACAACTTATAAAGGCTTTCATTTTCTTGCAGAACTCCATATATAATACATACAAACACATACACATGTAAATTGTTTTAATTAAGACAAAGAACAACAACAAAAATCCCACCACCTGAATTCTTAGGATTAAAAGTAAAAGTAGTAAGCAGTATTCACACACCAAAAATTACCTCCTTGGCAAAACAAGGTCTTTTGTGAAAGGTTTTCAGCAAACAGATTTTGCACTACAGGAGAGAGTTTCATAGTAGCTACAATAGAGATTAAACCTGGGGGGCAGTGGTGCTGTGATGGGGAAAGTTGTAGCCAGAGGACAGCTTGTGAGTGCTGGGTCCCTGGTACATGGCAGGAGGTCTTATTGAGGGCTTGTTTGCCCAAACTGTTTGTGGTGAATCCTGCTTTTTCTTTTCCTCACAGCTGAGGAGTCTTGATTACTCCATATTTTGTGATTTCTGACTTTTCAGTTGCAATGTATTGTGACTAAGGAGGAGATACTATGAGACAGGCAAATTATATACAAGTGTTTCATAAAATGTGCTACCTATGGGCACTTGAAAGATTTTGTCTTAGGAAGGTCTAGATCAGTCTCTTCCTAAATCTAGACAACCTGCAGAATTTGATTGGATAAAATTTTGAGTCTCCTGCAATCTTGATATGCCATGTTCAGATGGCTTCTGCAAAGTGTCACATTTCATCAATAGAAATGCTAGGTCATTGAGAGAGAAAAAAGGTCAGTAGATACAAAAAGAGAGTAGCCTTTGGAGTGTTGGTGATAAATGGACATCTTTTTATTTTCTTAAGGTTACCTGTATTGCCTGAGAAGTAAGAGGTATTTTTGCATTTTTGCATGGAAGATTAAGGATTTGGCTGAATGCCTCAATTTTTCACTGCACTAGGTCCCAAGAACAGCTATTTGATTACATTTAATTCAGCTTCTCTCAGCCTCTGTTAAAACACACACACACACACACACACACACACACCCTACCTAAAAATATGTCTGCGAGCATTGTTGCTAAGCAAAATGAGATCTTTAGAAAATGAGCTAAAGGCTCAATAACTAATCAGTTTTCAAACAACTGCATTAATCCAAGAAAGAAGCCATTTTATTTCTAATGTCCCCAAAGGGCAGATGTTCAATGTTCTGTCGCCATCTTGCAAACCTTTGCTTTGGAAGGTACTTTTGCAGTGTTACTCAATCCATTTGGAGAAAATTCAGAAAGAGGCTTATACATCAAAGCGCGGGAAAGCCAACTTAAGCTTTAGAATAAATACTCAAATCTCTTTTCATATCTGTTATTTGCTGTAATCCTTGCAAAGTAACCTCTAATAATCAGGGGAGGGGCTGGGAAAATGAAGAGGAAGGGAAACTATTGGATTCGAATGGCTGATTAAAAACAAATAAGAAAATTCCAACTTTCTTAAAATATGAATTGGAGAGTAAAAGTAGGTAGAGGAAAGAAGGAAAGAGCATTCAAAATCTATATAAGCTTCTTATAATAAAAACATATCTCCCAGCAAGAATAATTCTCCATAAGGCTTACTGTAACTTAACAGTTGGGTTTCAATTACCCTCCCAGGAGAACTAGAGACTGAATCCTTGTCATTATACCTATACCCCTAATGTTTGCAAGATAGAGATACCAAATAGTACTGACCTCATAGTTTTTGTTCGATTTTTGCTTTTTGTGATGATTAAACTTGGTTAATATATATAGTGATTAGAATAGAACCTGGTACATTGTCAGTGTTGTGCAAGTTTGTTGTTATAATTGCTATTTCTCATTGTAATGGTAACTAACATTTAATGATGCCTTAACACAGGATTTCTCAGCCTCAGCACTATTGATATTCAGGATTTAATAATTTAATCATTAATAATTATTTAATAATTTAATTAATTAAACAATTTATTTTTTTGTTTGTTTTTGGTGGGGATGGAGGAGCTGTCGTGTGCATGGCAATATTTCATTTAGTAGTTGATATGGTTAGGCTTTGTGTCCCCACCCAAATCTCATCTTGAACTGTAATCCCCATAATCCCCACCTGTAAAGGGTGAGACCAGGTGGAGGTAATTGAATCATGGGTGCAGTTTCTCCCATGTTGTTCTCATGATAGCAAGTGAGTTCTCATGAGATCTGATGGTTTTATAAGGAGCTCTCACTCCTTCACTCAGCATTTCTTCTTCCTGCCGCTTTGTGAAGAAGGTGCCTTGCTTCCCCTTTGCCTTCTGCCATGATTGTAAGTTTCCTGAGGCCTTCCCAGCCATGCTGAACCAATTAAACCTCTTTCCTTTATAAGTCACCCAGCGTTGGGCAATTATTTATAACAGTATGAAAATGGACTAATATAGTAGTATTTCTGACCTCTATCATTAGCTATAAGCACTCCCCACTCTATTCAGTTGAAACAACCAAAGCCATCACTAGACATTGTCAAATGTCCCTTGTAGAGGCACAGTTGAAAACATTGCCTTAATGTATACCAGGTAGTATTCTAAGTTCTTGGCAAATGTTATCCATTTGATGGGTGTTATTTTAATTTCTATTTTATAGATGCAGTAATTGAGGTAGAGAAGAGTTAGGTAATTTGCCAAGGTCATATAGTTAAAAATGGTAGAATCAGGATTCAGATTTATATGGTCTGACATAATCTACTGTATTAAAATATGTGTGAGCTCTTGGTAGAGCAAACAATAATAATTATTTATTACAATTTCCAAGATAGTTTCTTATTTTAATCTTGTGATATTGATAAGGCAGTAGTTGAGTTCTGGAAAACAGAGAATAACTCTCATTCCCTGCATCTTGGTAGTAAGGGGCTCAGCTAAAACACTTTACTAATAAATAATGATATGGATACATCAGAGCCCCTCAAGTTTTCTATTTAATTCTGCTGTCAAAATAATGTCATTTATCACAAACACTTATTGAGCATCTAAAAGTATGAGACACTGTGCTAGAAAAGATTAAAAAAAAAATGAAAAAGTCTTGTTTCTATAGTAGATCCTTGGGAGAGTTTACCCAGTACCTGTCTGAAAATCACTCCTTTTCCTTCAATCTTCATCTTTAACCAGAGCCTGCATGTTAGTATAGTGTGATCCTGCCTCTTGGGAAAACCTGTCCCAGGCTAGAACAATGATTCTGCAACCTGATGATTTGAATCAGGATGTGAGAGAGCCTCTGGTCTTCCATTTCTGGGAATGAAGGTTTGAGAGTGAATCTTTGGAAATTAATGGTGTTAAGGTTTACATTATGTGGAGACAGATCATCTGCAGTGACAGAGACTAAAGTTGATATGCAGAGAGGAGAAAAGATGAGAAAAAGAATCTTAGAGGTTTCTAAATCCCTGGCTTCAGTTGTGTGTGAGGCTAGACTGAAATCCTGATCCTCAGACAGCTGGACTGTTCAACCTATTCTGAGACGTTCTGTGCCAATGAAGTCCCTTTGGAATCCTAGCAAAAAGTATCCTGTCCCTTGCAACCAAGAAGATCATAATTGATATTGCAGCTATTATCAGGAAGCTTAGAGGGCTCAGGAGGTAGCTGTTGGTGCAAACCACAGAGGGCTTTGCACACCTATCATAGACAGAGGATTTATGGAGTCTGTTCATAGAGATTTAATTATTCTTGATTTGTGAAGTAATAGGCTGGATATGCAGAAGTTCAGGGAGAAAGAAATGGAGTCTTATAGGTAAGATCAACAAGATAAACTGGAGGACAGGAGAAGACATTGAGTAAGAGTCTCGAAGTAACTGGAATGATACATGAATCAGGTAGTCAATGTTAATAGCTGTGTTCCTTTGGGAACTTGTGGTAATGCAGTAGCCAGCAAACTCTAGCCTAGCTTTAAGTAACTTGAGAGATTTTATTAATCCTTGTACAGACAGAGAACCACACTGGAGATGAGTAATGCATTTATTCATTTAACAAATATTTATTAAGAGCCTACCACATGCAGATACTTTCCTGTTTGGATAGATCAGAAAACTAAGAAGACAAAAATCTGTATGTCCTTGATCTTACATTATAACTGGAGGAGAGATAAACAACATAGACTTGAAAGTATTACAGAAGGAGTCAAGGAAAATTTGCAATTTTAAATAAGGTAAGTCCCTTTGAAAAGTTAACATTTGTCTTTCAAAGATGCATTTTTAACCAAACCTTTTTTAGACATCAGGAAATCTTTATCCTCAGCCCATGCAGTTCCAATTTTTTTTTTTTTTTTTGCAATTTCAGCCCTCTCTAAACATAGCATAAATACCCATTTTTATGGCTAAAAGGGAGAAGAGGGTAGAGATGGGATACATCAGCTCACTACTTCAATCTTTGCCCTTTGTCCTAGAAGCCATCTCCATCTTTTCCATGTGACCTCCTGCCATTTTCACAAGCACAGAAGAGATCTATCTTGATCATCTATACTGGAACTGGGATCCCTCCATGATTTAGGGTCAGTAGGTGCAAATAACCAGAATTATTCCAATCTCGCATAACCAGTGGGAGGAAGGAAAGGAAAAAGCACAAGAGAAATGCTGAAACCCAGACTGTCATTCAGTATCTTGATCTAATACATAAGAAATGCAAGCAGGAGCTCACACATTGCTGTATATCAGTACTGTACAACAG
This sequence comes from Nomascus leucogenys, assembly GCF_006542625.1. NCBI lineage: Eukaryota > Metazoa > Chordata > Mammalia > Primates > Hylobatidae > Nomascus > Nomascus leucogenys. The sequence continues at coordinate 37,945,417 of NC_044402.1, read as the reverse complement.
AAGTCTCTGCCATAATAAAAGTGTTCTCTATCTGGGCTGCACAATACAGTAGCCACTCTTCATAGGTGTCTGTTGAGCATTTCAAATATGGCCTGTGTGACTAAAGAACTACATTTTAATTTAAATTTATTTTAATTAATTAAAATTTCAACAGCTGCATGTGGCTAGTGGCTACTACATTGGTCAATACAGCTTAAGTTTTGTCACACAAGGAGTCCAGACTATTCTCCTAATCCTAATTGAAGCCACTGTAACATCATTTACCATTTATGATGAAACTTGTGGGAGCTGAATTATACTTTTAGGCAACTAGAAGCATCTTTCTGCAGAAATGAGCTCTATAATTGGTCTTCTGGATTGAGTGCTAAGAACAAATGGGCTCAATTGTGTCCCCCAGTATATGCAGCTGCTAGAAAGGAAGCCACATTTGCAGTTCGACTAACAGCAAAGTTGCACTCTCTACAGAACCCCGTTTAGGAGCAAGCAGTTCTTGGTCCCACGTCTACTGAGAACAACCTATGCCCCTTCTGGAGGTTCCTATTTGGAGAGTCCCCAAGTGTGAGGGATTTATCTGAATGGCTGTAAAGCAGAGTCTGTCGTTCTTCCCCTGTTAAGTTGCCAAAGGCATCTCCCTATGCTTACAATAGATTCCCCTACCTCCTTTTTCCTTTCTCCTCTTCCCCTAGGAGAGATAATTGAACTGTGTGATTTCCATTAAATGTAATGTACCACATGCGGATGAAACACAATAGCAAAATGCATTAAGATCGAATCCCCTGGAAAAAATGGCCTGGTTGTTTTTCCATTTGTTAAAATTAGCTACCAAATTATTTTTGTTTTTGCACAATTAAATGCAAAGCTTTCATTTACTCTTTTTAAGAGTTATTTGCATTTCATAGTCTTGTGAACAAATAATCTTTTTTTAAAAAATAGGAGAAACATCACATTTTTTGTTGTTTTTTCATGTGTGTGGCATATATATATATATACAGACACACACACACACACACACACACACACATAAAAAATACATACACATTTTCACATACTCACCAACAGACCACATAGTGGTGCTCTAAACCTGCTGTAATCACACATAAGAGCTTTGCAGCTGTTAGATGAAAATCCAGTGAGCCTGATTGCAGTTAGAATTCTTTCTGAAATGAACTACTGATAAATTTCTCTTAAAAATGTCTTCCAGCATTCATCATTTTGTAAGACAGATCCTTTGTATATACTCAAACATGATGAGTTGAGCAAATAGCTCCAAAGGAGAAAGTCCTTTGGGAAAGCCCTGCTCCATCCAAAAATCTGAAATAATCATTTCTTTTTCCTTCCATAACTAGCATTTTATAGGGTTTTAATTAAGTTCATGCCACAGCTCAGTGGTTAGGTTTAGGAATCACATACCCTGGACAAATGGCGAAATGAATTGAATAGTATCTATTTCAGGTTTCTTAGATAATCAACCCTTTTGTCCCATCCTCAAACCATTTTAGCTGACACTTGTATTTGGTGGGCTATGAAACAGTTCAGAATATCAGGTCAGAGTGTTCTAGTAACAAAATGTGTTATCAGGAACTGGGCAATCTACTTTATTCTTTGAAGGTGCTTGGGTTTTACTAATTAGATGAAGGAAGTATACACAGTGAAATTTGTAACGTAGCATATATGTAAAAGTGCAGTATGATAAAAACAACACTGCTTTTTCAGCCGGCCTGAATTGTGGTGGAGACTACCTTATATGTCAAGCCAACTGTCTTTTTTTTTCATGACTGGCCTTAGCTATTATGACTATATCCCTGTAGGGCACTAGAATTCACATGTAATTTAGTTTTGTTTATAATTTTGGAAGTGTATGATTGAGAATGACCAGAGTAAACACACCTCTTTCTGGAGAGTCAGGAAATGTATGGAAACTGTACACCAGTAGACATTGTACTTTGTGCCTTGGAAAAGCCTTTGTTTCATATTCTGTATATTTCCAAATCAGATGGTCTATGTATCAGTAGTTTATTGCCACATTACAGTGTAGCAATTAACAACAATCAAGTGGCTTTAAAAATAAGCATTTATTTATGTTGTGAATATGCATGCATGCTGGGTGACTCTTTGGTCTTAGCTAGGTTTCATGACTCAAATCTTGCTGGGCTCTTCTGTGCATCTGTAGTTAGATTCAAGTCAGTGGCTGAAGGCTACTCTAGGATAGGACAGCTGATTTTTCTTCCACATGGTCTTACATCCTCCAGCTGACTTGTCCAGGCTTTGTTTCTGGCAGCAGCTGGCTTCCCAGAGAGGAAGAGAACAGATGCATGCAAGGCCTCTTAAAAGTGCAGGCTCAGAACTTGCACCACTCTTCTGTCACATTGTGTTCACTAGAGCAAGTCATAGTCCAGCCCAGACTCAAAGGATGGAAAAACAGACTTCACCTCCTGATGGAAGGACAATCAGAGCCATTTTGGCAGTGAATGTACCATAACATGTGTGCCCTCACAAAGGCAATAGAGAGAACTGGGCTGTAAAAGTAAATTGATACCAAGCTTGTGAGATGTCTAATTTAGTATGAGATTTAAATTCTGCCCATTACTACCACAGCATTTGGGACACTTAAGAAAAAATAATGAGTAATTTAAAGGAAAACAATAAAACTTGACTTATTTATTATGCTGCTCACCTTGATTACTAAACTAGAGCAATTTATTCATATCTGTGTTATATTTCATAATATCCACAGGCTAGCTCAGAACCGGTAAAGCCAAAGTATTTTCCACTGAAGATAAAAATCTCTGTGATCAATTAAAACCGTATAGTTGTAATAATGACTATATATTGCGGTAAGGGCAAACCAGAAACAGAAATTCATTAAGCAAGAATATTTACAATGATAACCCTCCTGGAGAAATTTTAAGAAGCCTGCTGCATCAAACTTTATGCAACACAGTATGAAATTCACATCATAACCTTTGTGTACTAACTATGATAAATGGAGTGATCTTAATACAGAACAGGGTTAATCTTTGTGGCAGGTGTTCGACCTATTTGCCAATGGGTGGCTTTTATTATAATATTCATTGCCCTTCTGTTCTCAACGTACAATTATCAGAATTGCAACACAGGAGCAAAACCGAAACAGACAGCTATGGCTTTATCAAGCCCTTTTTGTTGTTATCAGATCACAATTCTTCATATACAAGCCACTGGCTACTGGTTGGTACAAATGTGAGCTTCCACCTATTTGTCATAATTGCTGGTTGTCTAAAATGAAGACCAACTCTACGAAGATCCCATTGGACATTGGTTTTCAAATGTGGAAAAAGTTTACTGGTGTTTCTAATATTAACTAAGGCTGAGAGCCACACTTTAGGTAAATGTTCAAAGAGTACCATATTAATTTGATTCAGGGTTCAAGCGCACTCATGTACCTGTTGTCTTATTTTTATTTTTTGTTTGTAACCACAATGTTTCTTGAATATCTAGAAAACAGGCTAAAAATACAATCAATTGTCTATGTATAGATAATTAACTCCTTTACTTTTCATCTAAGTGCTTAGGTCCTTGGATTCAGATATGTGAGTATATTCAGTACCTAGGGTAACTTATGAACTCTTATGTGGGAAGAATTTAGAAAAATTTGCTGTCTGACAGCCCCCTTTCAAAAGCGTAATTAAAATAATACATTATGATTTGTAGGCTGTGTAGATCTAGCCTGGCAGGCATGAAGATGATGCAACTTTTCCCTTATAATTACTCAATATTCCTACAAAAACATGAAAAGGAAAAAACAACCCAACAACAACTGCAAAACCTTTCTTCTCAGCAGCCTATGACAAAAGATGAAAAAGACTAGAAACCTAGAGGAAGTTTGCTTTTCATTGTTTTGGTTTATTTAGAAAAGATCCGCCTGCCTTGGCCTCCCAAATTGCTGGGATTATGGGCATGAGCCACCGTGCCTGGCCTGGAAAAGCTTATTTTTAAGGTATTCTCCTTTCTGTTTCAATCTAAGTGGGAAGGAAAGACAGAAAAATAAGTAAGTATGTTAGAGCTTTATTGTCACTGTACAAAGTTATTTTATTGAACTTATTTATTTATTTTTGAGATGAGGTCTCACTCTGTCACCTAGGCTGGAGTGCAGTGGTGTGATCACAGCTCACTGCAGCCTTGACCTCCCAGGCTCAAGTGATCCTCCCACCTTAACCTCCCAAGTTGCTGGGACTACAGGTCACACCACCATGCCTGGCTAATTTTTTATTTCTTGTAGAGATGGGGTCTTGCCATGTTGCACAGGCTGGTCCTGAACTCCTGGGGTCAGGCAATCCTCCCACTGAGGGCCCCCAAAAGTACTGGGATTACAGACATGAGCCACTGCAACCAGCCCACTATATAAAATTATGAGATTGACAACCATGCTTAACCACATGGCAGGTCCCAGAGTCTGGGACCAATAGCTGGCCAGGCTGGCAAGACACACAGCCTTTTACCTCCCAAGCAAATTGGAAGAGACTAACATCTACCCTTCTGGTATGGTATTTAGTGAACTAGATGACACCATCTTGCAGCCTCATTGTCTAACAGATTTCTTCTTCAAACACTTCAGGTACTATCCCAAGGTTGCTGTTTCTTCCCAATTACTGGCCATTTCTGAGTTCTTCAATATATTGCTGCATATTAATGGAAATAGACATTAACCAAGTGATTATTGTAGGCTGAAACCAAAATTGTGCCAGATACTTTTCATAAATAATTTTATTCATTCTTATAGCAGTCCTACAAAATAGTTACGGTTATTATCCACCCCTTAATATCCAGCTATAAAAATGAATAATTAAAAAGATCAAATAACTTTCCCAAGGTGATTTAACAACTCTTTCAGCTAGTTAATACATTAGCTGCCTTCACTTGTATTACTTTAAAGCATTATGCAAGACACCTGGTTGCAATTGGAAATCTAACTCCATTTAAAATCAGAGAAAATGTTAGCTGATGTTGTATGACTTCTTAAATATGTTATTTTGGCAGTGAATATGGTATAGATTTACAACACACACACAAATACACACACGTGTACATGCACACACACATACATCCATCTAAAAGTCACTGAATTATTACGGACTAAAGGTTAGGTATGTAAAATCTACACAACTTAAAATTTTCATGAAAAAATATATCTCTTTCTCTGTCTTTCATACTTGCATGCATGTGTGTGTGCACACACACAATTATACCACCTCTGCCTTTCAGTTTATTACTTTCCTCCCTATGACTAGGAAAGTTAAGTGAAACTAAACTGCTTTTAGTTTTAGTTTTTGTTTTTTTGAGACGGAGTCTTGCTCTGTCGCCCAGGCTGGAGCGCAGTGGCGCGATCTCGGCTCACTGCAAGCTCCGCCTCCTGGGTTCACGCCATTCTCCTGCCTCAGCCTCCGGAGCAGCTGGGACTACAGGCACCTGCCACCGCGCCCGGCTAATTTTTTTTTTGTATTTTTAATAGAGACGGGGTTTCACCGTGTTAGCCAGGATGGTCTCTATCTCCTAACCTTGTGATCCGCCCGCCTCGGCCTCCCAAAGTGCTGGGATTACAGGCGTGAGCCACCGCGCCCAGCCTAAACTGCTTTTATATACATTTTCAAACTCTCCGTTATCTTTGTACTCTTCAGTCACATGATGTATTTCTTCAGGTGAACTCTGTTCCTTTTACTGTCTTCGACTTTCAGAACTTGGAAGTTTGAGAGAAGTTGCTTTAAATAAATAATATAAAACTTCAAAGTGTATTTCTAGACTTACGAATACTGTAGAAGCTTGGGTAATTAGTTTGGTTTAGTTTCTTCTTTTTCTCTTTAAACAAAACTGGTCCCCAGTAAAATGACCTTTCTCTGTCTTCCTCATAGTTCCAATACGCTAAGGAATTCCTTTCAGTGAATCATACTTTTTCTCAGTTCTCAGGAAGGCTCTTGTTTTTGGATATCCTTCACGATTTCACTTCAGCCAACTCCAATGGCCCACCATGCTAAGTTGAACCTCCTAGAACAGAATTTCCTCACTAAGCTGTAATCACTGAAATTTGGATGTGTTTGCAAAATAACAAATGTGTATTTTTGGAGCCAATTTTTGAAAGGTCAATACATTGCATTTTCAAAATCTGGACTACACTTTTGTTTCTACACACTTGTTCTGGCACATTTAGTTATTTGTAAGGATAAGCAAAATAGTCACCTCCTTTGTTAAATTATATATGTGTGTGTGTGTGTGTATGTGTACGTACATATGCCAAGATATTTCTAAAATGCAGTACAGAAACCTTTAGATGGAAAAATATCAAACCAAATTGTTCAATAGTCAACCTTTATTTACAGTTGGAATACAACTAGCCTCTGCTAGTGAGAAATTATTTGGTATACATAATTTGGTGGAGCAGGAAATAGGCTTATTATCCATATACAGCTGTTGGATTGGCTGCATATTATACTAAGTTCGATTCTCTTCAATGATCAGAATATAGTTCCTCTATTGTACTGTAAGCTACTTTAACTCTACTATGCAAGGATCTATTAAATAAAAATTATTATATCAACATGCATCATTTGGTGCAACAGAAATTAAGCCACTGTATTAGAACATTTTCTTACGATCAATGTTTCTTAATTTATCTCGATATTTAATTTCAGTAAATGTCTAGCTTTACCTTGCCATTTATCTAGCAACAGGGAACTACTATGACAATGTTCCAGTACAATGACATTATCACTTATATGTATAGTTTTAAAAATATGTGCAGTAATGTGGAATATATTAGGAAGAAACAAAAAATTAAATGAAATAGCTGAGTAAATGGTATTATTATTAAGATCAATATTTAGCAACATAAAAACAAAACATAAAAGTACATTGTGAAATTTGCCCAAATGGCTCCTAACGCCTCTTATTTAGGTCAAATGTTTTCTTGTATTCCTCCTCCTTTTTGTCTTTCTCTTGGCCACCATCAATGAGAGCTGTGCAATTTTGATGAAAATCTTCAAATAATTAAGGATGAGATCCTGAGAACTTATGTCTCATCTCATAGTAGATACATTGTACAGGAATGTAAACACACAAATATTTATTTATTCTTGGGGGAAAAGATCAATAATTTACTTGTTTTGAATGGACAAATACATAATAGCTTCAGGGGTCCGTCAACTGGAAGGGGGACTTGAGCCTTTGCTCATGGGCAGAGAAGCCTAGAGGCTGTTGATTGTAGGATTGCTGTTGCTTGTTCCATACCTCTGGCCAATTTTGTCTTTATTTTCTTCTTCTTCTTTTACTAATGCTATTTGATTATATTATCTTCTTTGAGGATGATGGATTTACTTTAGCATTACACAGTACATGCACAGTGGATATGTGATATTTGTGTCCTCAAATAACTAACCCAATTTAGAGGACTAGATAATAGATTCTAAGGAGATGTGCATGATAAGACATATACTCCACTACTGCTAATTAGCTGTGAAATTTTTGAACAAGACACTGCAGCTCTTTGGGCTTCATTTTCCTGATCCATTTCCTCAAACTGGAGAGCCCTAGTTTATTTGATATCTAAAGTCTTTTACAATGTTATCACTCTATGAGTATGTGGCATGCTTCTATAAAACATTAAAATATCAAAATTATACTGAGTCAATAACACTGACATTCTGATAAAGTAAGTTGTTATTTGAAGGACCTTTCTTGCATGTTTTCAAATATAAATCTGTGTATTTACTCATGTAGAGCTGCTGTAGAGGTCAGACCAAAGTATCGTTGCTATTCCAAGTTTTGTTTTCCATTTGTCATGTAAATTAACTATCTATAATTATTGTATATAACACTGTTTTGCTTGGAGTGTCATAGTCCATGTTTAGATGGTCAGGTTGCTGTATTCTATATCTTGTGAATTGGATAGCTAGGTGTGTTCCCTTTTGACTAGTAACTTATTTTTATAGATAACTGGCAGTGCATATATGAGGAATGGAATGAAACCCAGGGTTTTTGAAACCTTCTCATTTTTCATGAAGATGCTCAATCATTGCTGTTGGGTGAGATAATCTGCCAAGTTAAAATAACAGTGCAAGTAATATTGATGGGCCTATGATATGATTAATATGACTCAAGGTATTAGGACATCATAAACTAAAGAGAAAAAAAGCATCCTGAGTTAAGCCAGTCTTTTCACATGTATTCCTTTTGGAAGACTACGCTTTGAACCTTGGGCTTCTTTGATTAGATGGGAGTCATATACCAGATGTCTTGACCATGATTCATTAATACATAGCTTGAGAACAAATGTTACTGGAGCCAGAGAAATTAATATGAAGAGAAGTTTTGCTTTCTTAAATAGAGGTCTTTGGTTAATTAAGAAGCATTTCTAGAGGAGTCTACTGTTTTAGGATTTTTTTTAAAAGGTTCTTAAGTGATGAAGGTAAGTTAAGCAGAGTGAATATCATCGATTAATTATCCTTTTGTTAAGACAAAATAATGCATCACTTCTGTACTCTTGTTTCTAGCATATATAATTCCACTGTATTTATGTAATCAAGCATATTGCATTACATACCTTTATAGTTTCATAATTTATCTTATATATAAAAACAATTAGAGTATAATAACAAAGACCAAAATAGTGTCTAATTATAAAAGGCTGAATTTTCTCTAATTTCAATCTCCTTCTATTTGTTTGATAATAACCATCAGAACAATTTTTGGAAAATAATTCTGTGGCTAATGACTTTGTAGGAAATTTAAGGTGAATCACCTAACAGCTTCATTAGCTCAAATTGCTGGCTAAAGCCACATTCGGATCCTAAGGCTTACAGTATCTTACCCATTAATCTCAAAAGCAGTCAGTCTCTCACAGACCCCTGAATACAGATTTAAATATGATTTGGTTTATTATTTTAGGTAACTTGATAACTTTTCAGCCACCATCGATTCAAGAACGATCTTTTTTGGATTGAGCAGTGTTATTAAGTTTAAAGGAAGAAACTAGCCACTGTGTTGATCTACTAACTAGCCTGTGATGTGGTATGTGAGGATCTCAGGCTGTTGAGAGAGGAGCACAGGCAAACTGCTGGTATACAATTTAGTTCCATTTGATTCAATTTGTCAAATATTTAAATTTGTTATTTTATTTGTAAGACAATATTTATATAAAATCTCTTTATTAACAAAATATTTATTTGGTTTCCAGGCCTGTGAGAGATAGAAAAATATGTAAATTCTACAGCATAACCCCTAATAATCTATAATCAGTTAGGGGGGATATGATGATTCCATATATAAAATAACAATTCAAAGTAAAGTATAAATAAGAGCAATAAAAACTAGAGTTGAAAGGAGAAAATCATGCCTTTTAGTTGGACAGGTCAGAGATATTTCAAGGACTAATAGGATATGACAGGCAAAAATGGGGCAACATTAGGAATGGCAAAAGTGGTGTGAATCATATGTGGGCAATTCGGTTGTAATTTTGGTTTGGCAATAGTCTAGAACAGGGGTCAACAAACATTTTTTATAAAGGTCCAGATAGCAAATATTTTGGAATTTGTGAAGCATATGATCTCTGTCATAACTACTAAGCTCTGCTTGTGTAGCATGAAAACAGTCATAGATGGTGTACATAAATAATAGTATACATATTAGTAGTAAACACAGACAATTGTATAGAAGGGTACGTTTGAAGCTAACTCAGATAAATGAGTGAGTATGCCTGTATTCTAATGAAACTTTATTTATAAAAATAAGGGCAACGTAGCCTACCCTGTGGAGTGGGCTTTAGTTGCCCAACTCCTGGTTGGAGGCTCAAAGTGGGAGAGAAAATAATTTGGGCTATATTTTTAAGACTCTTGAATATCCCATTGAGGACTTTATGTTTCAGTCAGGGGTAAATAGAGTAACTAACTATTGTTAGTTACTGAGCAATAGAAATTTTAAAAAATCATAGCTGGCTGGGCATGGTGGCTCACGCCTGTAATCCCAGCACTTTGGGATACTGAGGCGGGCGGCCAATGAGGTCAAGAGATTGAGACCATCCTGGCCAACATAGTGAAATCCCATCTCTACTAAAAATACAAAAATTAGCCAGGCATCGTGGTGTGCACCTATAGTCCCAGCTACTCGGGAGGCTGAGGCAGGAGAATCTCTTGAACCCGGGAGGTGGAGGTTACAGTGAGCTGAGATTGTGCCACTGCACTCCAGCCTGGTGACAGAGCAAGACTCCGTCTCAAAAAAAAAAAAAAACATAGCTAACATTTATTTCCTGCTTATTATATATCAGGTACTGTTGCACGTACTTTCTAAAAATGGAATTTGAGATAAAGTTGGCTGGCTAGTGGGGGGATTCCCCTTGAGTTGGCATGTTTCTAACTACTCGTTACATCACACAACATGAGCAAAAGGCTTATACACTGGAACTAAAGGCCATCTCTAAATCTGCTCCAAGAATCTTGTAGTTCATTAGCACAAAATAAATAAATTAAATGAGCATTTATGATAATCTTATTATGTGCTAGAGGATGTACTAGATACAATGGATACAGAAGTGAATAAGGCATAGGTCATGTTTCCGTGGAGCTCACAGTCTAGGAGAACATAATAAAATGTAAATAAATAATTATAATATTAAGTGGCATAGAGCAGGATGTACCAACTGAAAATATACTAATCGTAAGGGAGTGATTCTGTTTAAGGAGGTCAAGAAAAGCATTACAGAAGGGATAATATTTAAGATGGGTATTGGAGAATATTTGAGCATGTCTCCAAAGAACAGTGACGGCATTCCAGGAGAGTGTATAAAAACATCAAGTGTCAGAGCAGATTAAACATGGCTACTCCTTCAGTGTATTAAAGGTTTTTAACTAGGCATAAAGTTGTTAACTAGATAACTAAAAAGAAAAAAAAAGAGCAATAGCATATTACAGAGACAGTAATTGTAGCAATTAGGATTAGATAAACAATTGAAGGACACTGGAATTATTAAAACATAGAAGTCTGGAGAAGACGCCTGTGGGGCTGAGACTCAGACATCTGAGGAGGGGATGAGCAAGGTGGTTGATGCTGGTATCTCTGAGAGGCCCAGTGTCAGGCTGGTTCTGTAAGTGGTGGAAAAATTGCCATCAAAATTCAGCTAATTTTATGAAAAAAAATTGGACTTCTGGGGCAAAGAAGCATTGCTAGGGTGATGCTTATAGGGACAGGAAGCAAATAGGAAGTAAACAGGAAGCACACAGGAAACAAAAAGGAAAATAATTCCTTTCTTCCTTCTCTAGTTTTGAAGTCCCCATACATTGCCACCTATTGGCTGAACTTAACAGGGAGATGCTGGTAATACAGAAATGCTATCTGCAGAATCCCAGCCTCAGCATCAAAAGCTGAGTATGTAGAAGGGTGGGTTTGGAATGGAGAGTCAAAGGCTTAATAACTGGCACTTTCAGTATATATTAGAAGATTAGGCAGGTTATGCAGTTCGATACCAAGCGAAGGGTCTGGACTTTGTCCTGTCGGCAATGGAAGCCCCACTGTAGCGGATGGGAGAATTAATATACAGCTTCACCCTGGTTTTATAGCACAGTGTATTCTCAGCACTGGCACAAGCTTGCCTAGCGTTTCTGTCTTCAGAATGATTTGATAATAGTAACAAGTGCTTTGTACGTCCTCAAACAGTTACCAATAATAAGTAATGTCAAAGCTTGGTGTAACAATGGCTTACTCATACGTTTTGGAGCTATTAGTGACTATAGTATTAAATGTGTTTTCACTGAAGAAGAGATCCAGTGCTGATTCACTGGCATATATGCACAATGTTTCTTCCCAATTCAGCACTTGTTCTTCTATTTGTAAATTGAAGCTATTTCTAGTTTAACCGTGTTTTAGAAAAACGAACTTAACATTCTCTATGCAGGGAGCTCAAAGCTCAGGTTAGGCTGTGGTTTTTCTATACCAGACAGATGAATTATAAGAACAAAGGGCAGGAGAGGTGAGCAAGCCATGGCAGGAGAGTGCAGCAGAACGGAGATGTGTGGTTAGTGAGTGTCCAAAAACATTTGTACGTTCTCTTGTCTTCTCCAGAAATGTTATACTGGGCCAAGAAAGCCTAAAAAAGCCTTAAGAGTTCAGAATTGAGGGGAATTCGAAGGAGATCTGTTCTACATAAGTCAGTGGATAGGGATAAATCCCATTCTCACTCATTAACTTGATTTTTTTAATACCTTGAGGACTTTGTATAATTTTAACAGGGACATTTAAAATGTGATGGGCTAGAGAAAGATTGAAACTAGTAAGTAAATTCAGAATTGTTAACACAGAGTTACTGATGGTCTTTATTAGTCTCAAATGTTTGCCCTATTCTCTTTTGTGACGAATCTTCTGAAATAATTATTAATGCTTCTAAATAACTTTAAAAGAACTAAAAAATTCTGAAGCAAAATGATTTTTTCAGTATAGAATATTTTTCTATGCCCAATGTGTCATCATTTAATAGACTCGATATTAATAAATTATTGCAATAGAATCTAATAACAGTGGATCCCTATGTGACAAGAGCAAATTTTCATTGAAAGCGAGAACATATATTATAATCAGAGACAGGGTGCTTGAATTGAAGATCACCACTCTATTAGAATAAAAAATAATGAAAATGATATTTGAAAAGAAAAACATGTCAAGTAGAGGTATCCTATAAAGTATAGATTAACTTTTTAAATTTTTCTATTAACTCTTCATGCTACTGGGGAGTTAATACACCAACATTTAACCCTAAAATATGTGCCAGAGCTGGTTACATGACATATCTTGAAATCACAAGTAATTTGGCTTGCTTTGATTTGAAACCTATAATGTACCTGTAAACAAATAGCAAAATCCATAAGCTCTAATTAAAAAGCAGCTAATGAAGCAACCACAATATTAAGCTACACTATGAGGAGTGGTGGTATATTAGTCCGTTTTTACACTGCTAAAGAAATAACTAACTGGGTAATTTATAAAGAAAGGAGGATTAATTGGCTCATGGTTCTGCAGGCTGTACAGGAAGCATGATGCTTGCATCTGCTCAGCTTCAGGGAAGCCTTCAGGAAAATTTTCATTCATGGCAGAAGGTGAAAGGGAAGCAGGCACATCTTACCCGGCCACAGCAGACGAAAGGTGGGGGGAGGGGCTACACACTTTTAAACAACCAGGTCTCATGAGAACTCTATCATGAAAACAGCACTAGGGGGATGGTATTAAACCATTAGAAACCACCCCCATGATCCAGTCGCTTCCCACCAGGCCCCATCTCCAGCACTGGGGATTGCATTTCATCATGAGATTTAGATGGGGGCACAGATCCAAACCATATCAGCTTGGTAAGAGACATCAGTGGGCTCTAGAATTGAGTAAGCAAATCAGAAGCAGTGTAGCTGAAGCTGAGAAGGCATTCATCCATAATGTTGATAACCTCCTTGAGAGCTAAAGCCAGGACAAGATGGGATAGTGAAGCAGAAGCTTCTAGGGAACTTCAAAAGGCACTGGGTGGCAGGACTAGAACATTTGTGACTTAGTGAGACTGCATCTCTATGGGGGCCTCACGGCTGTTTCAGTGTAAGCATCCCCATTTCTCAGGTCATTTCCTTGTGTTTACAGCTAGACAGTGTAAGAAACTGCATTCTTCAGTTCACTAGTATTAGTTACATACCCTGGGTAGGAAGACTGGTTAAATAACTGCTGGGCCCAGGGCAACATGAAAATGTGGGGCTCCTTATTCAAAAATGATTAAGGATGCCAAGATGATGACCACAAAGCATTAATCCAAGCATGGAGTCCTTCTACGTGTGAAACCCTATGCAACTGCAGGGGTCACATGCCCATGAAGCTGTCCCTAATGAGGATGAAGTTACAATTTGTTCATTCATTTCATTAATCCACTCATTTTAGAAGCATATATTGAGCATCTGTTATGTTAAGGCATTGTGATCAGTGCCAGAGATATGGCAGGGCACAAAACAGAGAAGTGCTCTGCTGATATGAAATTTATATTTTGTTTCTGTGATTGGGAGTCATGTTGCAGAAGTCTTAAGACTACTACAGTCAACACAGGGTCTAATACATATGGCATTATTATGGATGTGAACAATACTGTCTGTTTCGGCATTTATTTCTCTACATTCATCCTAAAATCTGTCATCCTAAGAACAAAAGAAAAATTCCAAACCATGCTTCATTTGTTTGAGACCATATACCTTTACTTACCCTTCAGATATCTGATCATAGGTTCCTTTGTCTATCAAAATCCCTTCTACGTCTTAGAATAAGAAAGGTAACACATTCATTTGGTTTTAGTTTTCAGGTTCTTAAGAGTATTTACTTAGTTGATTAACCAACAGAGATTTTCTGAGTACTTGCTCTGTGTCTGGCACATGGCTAGCTACTGTGGGGACCACTCAGCTAGTGTAAAGTCTTTTAAGAGGCAAGATAGAACCCCCAAAGGGGCAACATTTAGATGCAGTAATGCCCTTATTGGGCACTGACCCTGTAATAAGCTCAGTCATAAATACTGTCACCTTATAGTCCCATATTCAATCTTCATTTCAGTGAGGTAGTACTTGTTACTAAAGATTAGAGAGAAAAATAACTTTGGCGGGTGTGGTGGCTCACGCCTGTAATCCCAGCACTTTGGGAGGCCGATGAGGGTGGATCACGAGGTCAGGAGATCGAGACCATCCTGGCTAACACGGTGAAACCCCGTCTCTACTAAAAATACAAAAAATTAGCCGGGTGTGGTGGTGGGCGCCTGTAGTCCCAGCTACTAGGGAGGCTGAGGCAGGAGAATGGCGTGAACCCAGGGGGCGGAGCTTGCAGTGAGCCGAGATCGCGCCACTGCACTCCAGCCTGGGCGACAGAGGGAGACTCCGTCTCAGAAAAAAAAAAAAAAAAAGAAAAACTTTCTCAAGGTCACACAACTAATAAGTGTCAAAGTAAGTGGCATATACTTAAGTGCTAGGTAGAACATCTTTTTGAGCTGGCTTCATTGGGAAAGTACTTATGAATGATGTGCCAGGATAGTTCCTCGAAGGATATTTCCCTACCCAGTCCCCTTCATCTGAGAGCTGCTTTTGCTCTTCCCATGTGGCCCTAAGACCATGCTTGCAGCAGGAGACTCTACGTACCCTTCCATGACCTCAGTTGTTTGAACTAAATATATGTGCCGAATTCAACCTGGTTCCATTAGGTTGTTTCTCTTGGTTACCCGAAATCTGGACTCAATTTAATTAGCCTTTGTTGTCTGGGAAGTAATATAAACAAGGCCTAGGGCTTCCTTGTTTGCTTTTGTGCATTTGGAAGCAGAAAAGCAGTCTGGGATAGAGACAGAGAAAAGGGGGGAAAATAGAACCTTGTTTTGACGGAAAGAAAGAAAGAGCAAGGGACGGATAGACAAACACAGATGCACACCCAGAGAGAAAAGCATAGAAAGAGACACAAGAGAGACACATAGAGTCTCTCAAGCAAGTCACAGAGAGATTAATACAGACACAGAGAGACAAAAGAAAAAACACAGAAGGAGGAAAAGGAGACGGAGCAGCCAGGGCAGGGGAGGGGGGATGGGGGTGTAGGGGAGAGGGAGAGAGGGAGAAGTGACCTTTTCACTGATACAGACCCTATGTACCCTGTGTGACTCTACTGTCAACTATCTGTACAATGAAGAGTACTAGATGCTAATATGGAGCCAAGGAGTTGTTTATTTCCATACCCTCTTAACACCACAAACCATTGTCTCTACTTTACAGTCTTTCCTATTCATTTTATATTAATGATGTAGCAGTGAATTCTTTTTCTTCTTTCCATATATTTTTTTTCCGTTCCTAGATAAACCTGCACAGCTGGTATTTATTTCAGTTTCCTTTTATAGCTTGAAAAATATTTAGGCATGTTTACCACATGCGGGAATCTGGAGGCAGTTTATGTATACATACATATTTACACGTTTCTTTTTGAACCTGGATTATAATAAACATATTGATTTAATTTTTAAAATATTGGCTGATTAATAGACTGTAGCAATTTGAAATAACTCATTTATTTCCATCAGGCTGTTTCTGTTTCCAGTCCCATTCCTTGAAAACCAATGCTGTTTTTTGAAAGTAATATTTGGAAGATGTGATTGTGAAATCAAATGTGGAATATCTCTGCAAACTCTTTAGTTTCTATGGAAATAACTAAGTAAAATGTAATTCCCTTATCAGGCACTAAAAGCTTAACATGATTTGTGTTAAATTGACAAATGCAGTAGTGGATGCCTCTTATCAGAGGAGAGCATCATCTAGCTTGTTGTTCCATTATTGCAATCTCTCTGCTTTGCATTAAGGGTGCATTCCCTCAGATACAAGGGATAGAGTTCTTTGTCAGTTGGGAGTGGCACACGACACTTCATGGCAAAGAGTATGGGAAGCATTTGCATGGCTTTTTATCTAGTAGAATGTTGCAAGTACGGTTTCCTTTAACAGCTAGAGATGGATCCGTGTGGACCTCAGAACAGTAGTGTGAGTAGAGACTGTACTTTTGGAACCATGATGTGCCTTTCGTGGGAACTCCATGTTTACTCCTTGCTTGATGAAACGCTTGTTCATCGTGTCATTGTTGGAAATGCTCTGCTCTGGTCTAGGGGCTTGCTTCATAATAAATATATTGTCAAAAGTTTTCAGAGGCATCCAGTTAAAGGACCAAATGTTTACAGAAGAGCAAGGAGGTCATCAGCTCTACAGGGAACCAAACAATATTGCTGTGGCTTAGAGGAAACCCTAGAAGTCAAGGTGTCACATCTTGAAATAGACTGAAATAACTGACTGTTGGTAATCACACCAAAGTCAAGTGAACTTTGGAGTAGGTAATCAAAGGATAAATCCAAATAGCTCAAAAGAGACATGGAGAACAGAAATATTGTATACAAATTTGATGTACAGACTCAAAAGTCTCAAAAGAGTTTTTTGCACATAATCCCAAAGAGCCCTTTTGGTGCGATCATTATTATCTGTTGTGCTACAGTCTGGATTTCAAGAGTCAACAATGCTCTTTGGATAACTTTGAACATACTAGGTAGTAGGAATCTGTTTCATTTCTACCAAATGTTATGTTTTTAGTGTTTGTCTTTCCCTCTTTGTAATAATTACAACCAACATATTTTAGAATAAAAGCCAGTTTGCTAAATTATATCTGCCTTCCCAATTGATATGAAATATTTCAAGTTTTGTTCATAATCCACCTGTTTCTAGAAATTTTTTTCTTCTCCTTTTTGACATCAAACAGGTGGTTTGACCATACTTGGGAGGAACCAGAAGCATAAATAAAACGATGATTTTTAAAGTTAGATGTGAGAAAGAAAGGGAGACCTCCACTGATTAGATAAAGCCTAGTCAAATCACTTTTACAGGCATCTGCAAATATTACAATTAACAATTGTTAAAAGTTGAGCAGGACTTAATTTTCCTTGTATGGCAACCTCATAATCCAGTTCCTGTCTCCATAACTTTATATATGTTCTTCTCTCTGTCTAAAATTCTCATCCCACTCAGTTGCTCTTTTAACTTTTATTCACCTACAAAATCTGTATCAATTGCTACTTCCTCTCTGAAGCCTTTCCTAAACTCTCTAAAATGATAGTCCCTCTCCTCTGAGATTGGCAATCAATTACATACAGTGTGGTTCAAATTATTAAGGATCATAGTGATCACTTTACTCCCTGAGGTCAGAAAAGATTTCTTATTCGTCTTTGCCACATTAGCACCTATAGCATGTGTCACATGGCAAATGCTCAGTACATACTTGTTAAATGAACAAACGGATTTATTACATAAATTATGGTTTGGCTATTTAACAGAAAACTTTGCAGCTATTAGAGATTGTGTGAGAAATATTTCTAATATTAAGTGATGACTACAGGTTATAAAATAATATTTGGAATATGATCCCAAATATGTTTTTATATGTGTATATGTGCACAGAAAGGGATTCCAGAAAGCTATAATTACACTAAAATATTGCAGTCTTTACTTCTTGCTAATAATATCAAAATGATTTCCTTGTTTTCCAAATATTTTCACTACGTATGCATTTTATATGCTACAAAAAATTAATTATAAATAGAAAAGCAGGTCATTTAATAACATCACCTGTCCTTTTTGACAGAAAGTCCCTCAGTGTTCTTACTTCATTGACATTTTTAATTCCATGTAGCGTTTTTCTTTTCTTGATGGGCTAGTATTTAGGTATGGTGACTGTCACTACTGGCCTAGAAGCTAGTTGTACAAATAAATATCCACTTTGAATTTTCTCTAGTTTACAAATGGGTCTGCCTGTAAATATAAATTACAGTAGAATATAAGGATATTCAGTCTATGAGTGCGGTTTAAACTGAGAGATGAAACACGAGAGGGCAAAGAAGAGAGGCAGATGAGGTCATGGCATCATGCAGATTATTTAACACTTCTTTGATGTTTTAATTTTCAATTTTCCAATGTAAAAATCCTAGAATAAATAGTAGCAATCTCCATCTTCCTATTTTATGCTATTGTTTTACTGTTGTTGCTTTGATAAAAATTGTATTCTCACCATTTCAGAGAAGAATTAATACCTTCAAACCTCATTATTGTGCAATTGTCCCCTAGTGGTTTTTTTTGTTTGCACATTGTAATTATGGATAGCATTAATTGCTCACAAAACTACCATTTCTCCTTTTTACTTTTGCATATATTTCAAATACCCATTATACCTCCTCCATCTCTTACATAGTGAATCTGTTTCATTGCAGCACGACAATGCATTTGTCTTTTGCACTGCCCTGCACAGGGTTAGAACAATTTGTAATAATCCACACTATTATTTTGGAGCAGAGCTGAGCGTGGATTTCAGTGTAAATCTTCTCAAAGCACTTCTTGCCATGGTAGCATATTTTTTTTTTTTCAGAGATACTATAATTCTGGGTTATATTTGTTGCTTCCTTTGGCAACCAAATGTCCCATCACTGCAAATTGATGGCAGTAAAATTGACCTTTATTATGGCCTTTTTATTCGCTTAACTCAGAAGGATTTACAGCATTATATTTTGTTACCACATTGACTGTTAATGGGAACTATAAAAGAATGACTGAATTCTACATATCCTTTTTATTTTCTAACAGCCTTGGCATTATTTACCAACTAGACTTTCAGATTTAAGATTTTTCTCTTGGACAGTTCTGAAAAGGTTTTGTAAAACCAAAGCATCTTCCTTATGTGAGATGCACATTTTGCTATATACTGTCAAAATAATTAAATGCTTGTTATAAATTTGGGCACTTAAAATGACAAAGCCATTGCATGTAGAATAATGGAAGAAACAAACAAAAATCTGAAAAAAAAAAAACCCTTCAAAACTACAAGGTAATTCAAACTGCTTCATCTGTAAATAATGAGAATTTAATGAGGCTCATATTCCAAAATCTCTCCTTTCTAAGTGTATAAAACATTTATGTTCATACTGATTGTCTTTCCTGTTGCATTCTTAGGATAGTGTTCACAGGGGAAAGGTTACATTTTTTAGTCTGAAAGTGTTAAGGCCCAGCCCAGGACTCTTCAACATGGAAGGAGGACACTTGGAGTTTGCAAATCTGCCCTATAAGGGATGAGTCTCTCATGTCTAGTTATCAGAGTAAAGGAGAAGAATCATTCCTGAAGGCATGAGAGTGAATAAAACCAGGAGGGAGTTGCTGGAAGGGATGGGATAGGTTTTGTATCTCAGTTCCATGCAGCCTCTGCAATGGCCGTGATAAAAACCTATTAGAGAGGCCTGAAGTGAGAATGTTGGTGACCACAGGGAGAAATAAGTGCCAATTTCAGTCCACAGACTCTTGTCTTTGCTAAAAAATCCAAATTTCCCTGTCAGTCTGCTGCCATTTTAACCAGTAGTGCTGTACTAACTATCCAAAATTTTATCCAGTTTCCAAAGAGACAGGTTTTTAAAAACTTACCTTTCTTTCACTCTCTATACAATGGGATTTTATTTTCTGAATCTTTTAATTTTTAAATATAGTCTGAAATGCACTAGATTAATACTTTTTTATGCTTTTGAATTGATCTTTAGCTATTTCTTCTTTTTTTAAC
Organism: Nomascus leucogenys; assembly: GCF_006542625.1. NCBI lineage: Eukaryota > Metazoa > Chordata > Mammalia > Primates > Hylobatidae > Nomascus > Nomascus leucogenys. Next base: position 37,925,296 of record NC_044402.1, on the reverse strand, counting down.
AAGAAAGAATTATTCTAATCTTTAGATATTTCATGTTACACACTTTATTTTTAACTTAAAATTTTAGTTTTTAAAAGTCATTTACTTTCATAGTTTAAAAAAATGGTCCAAACTCTTCAAAATTTAATGTTATGGAAAAATGCAAAAATCTCAAAACTCAAACAAAAAAACCAGAACAGTAGTCCACAATAAAAATTATTAAAACAATGTAACAAGAGATGCACTGAGAACCATTAATCTCACCTTTTCCCCTTCTATCTCTTTTCCAGCTCCACACACTCTGGATATAATCAGTAGCTTATATTTGTTTATCTGTATATCCAGTGGTTAATTTAACTAGCCATGTACTAAGGAACAATTGGGCTATTTCCATACATTTGTGATTACAACCAATATTACAGTGAGTTGGCTTGTATAGACATTGTCATGTGTGCTGTTTTATCTATAGCATAAATTTCCAGAATTAGGATTGCTGTATCAAATGCTAAATTTATTTATCACTTTGTTAAATATGCCCAAAAAATTGCCTTCCATTGGGTCAAATGCTGAATGCTTTTGTCATTTTGTGAAATATGTCAAAAAAAATTGCCCTTTCTAGGGCACTCCCACCAGCAATGCAAGAAAGTGCCCTTTTCCTACAGCCTTGCCAATGGAGTAACTTGTCAAAATGTTGGTTTTGCAAAATCAATACGTAAAAATGTATGCCAGGACGGTTTTAATTTGCGTTCTTTTATTATGAATGAGGTTAGACACATTTTATATATATGTTCATGTTGTTTTTAAAACTAACTGTTCATGACGTCTGCCCATATTTCTATTGGGTTGCTGGTTCTTACTGATTTCTAGAATCTCTGGAAATATCATGAATATTACATCCTTGGCTGTGATATGAATAGTTAGCGTTTTTCCAATCATTTGACATATGTCTTTGCTTACACTGTTTTATTGTTGTTATTGTTGTTTTGCCAAGCATAAGTTTTAAATTTTCATGAATTCAAATTCCTTAAAACACACACTGTGTTTCTGGGTTACCAGGAGAAGGATTCTGTGGTGTAAGAGTGCCCAGGTAGCTTTGAGAGTTTATACTTCAAGGACTCCCACCTCTGTTGCTACAGAAAAAGGGAAGGGCTCTCTTTAATGTATGCACAAGCGTTCCTCTCCCTGCTGCTTTTTGGAGGCTGAACAGCACTGGGGATCAGAGCACAGACTTTGAAGCCAGACTGCTTGGGTTGAATATTGGTCAATGCGTTATTAGTTGATGATCTTGGGCAGGTGTGTACCTCAGTTTCCTCATCAGTAAATGGGAATAAAAAGAGGACCTGTATCTTGGGATAGTTGGGATTAAATGAGCTACTATATGTACATGTGCTTAGTATAGTGCCCAGCACATTGTAAATGTTTGCCCTTGTTCTGCAATGGTGAGAAAATGCTAATGAGCCCAGTAATTTTCACCTGCCCAACATTTGCTTTCACCAGCTACAACACCTGTTCCTGGTTTGTGAGAACCCTGGGCTCCCTTGCTTCGTACTGTCACAATACACAGCCCTTGCCCATCAAGGGAAGAATGCATTTTTACAAGGCATTTTTGAAAATTATTGTAGACGTTTGCACACGTTGGGCCCCCTAGTCATTTTCTGAACCTTTTCTCCCTGTTTCCCTCACTGATAATACCCTGAGAGACTTCATTTCTGCTCCCAGCAGTCCCTCTGGTGAAGGGATCTTCTCCTTTAGGAGATGCCATTTGCTGGAGCTTTCTGAACTCTGCTCTCACTAGATCTTCTCCAGACTCCCTGGAGCATGCTCATGACGTCCAGCAAAGGTTTGCTTGTCAAAACTGGAGCAATGCCAATGCACAACTTGGAGTTTGTGGGTATTTCCTGAACCCCAGCTTTACTGATACTTTGTGGTTTTCCTCACTATCTTTGGATTTCCAGGATACGCAGTAGGAGATTCTAGATGACGCTTCCACGGTGCCCCACTGGAATTGGTCTTCGTTTGTTTTTCTGTGGATTTTCTTTTAAGGACTTGGATTGTAGTTTTAATTTTTTTGGCATTCCTTACAGCATCAAGCATAGTATAAAATAAATGGGTGGTTGAGTGAAGGATCTTCCATGAGAATTTCTGACTGAGGTCATGCACTTCCTCCAAGTTCAGATCTGCAGCACGTGATTCTAAGGGGCCACTGGAGAGTCTGGGAACCCTGACCCTTTGCATTGAGTTCTTTCTGTACTTCTGGTATTGGCAGCCTTGTCCCTGTGTAGCTTCACAAAGTTCCACAACCACTACAGAACAGAAGTTCATGACCTGGAATTGACAATAAACATTCTCGCTTGGTAGTTTATTCAGTTTTGAAAAAGAGGAACTCCCAGGACATTTGCTAGTCTGGGAATTCATTGGGTTTCACAGCAGAATTTGCATTTTTCACTTACTTTTTCTCTCCATCTACAATTTTTGATCATTTACATTGTTTTAGGCACCAGCCTACAGTGCTAAATCCTTTCCATAAATAACTATTGTTCTCTTCGCAGCAATCTTCCGAGAGGTAGCTATGACTATACTCATTTTATAAATAGGGAAACTGGGATGCAGAAACATTTATATAATTTTCCCAAAGCCATATGGCTAATAAATGGCAAAGCTGGAATTTGAATTTAGGCAATCTGACTCTAGGACTCTACTGCCAACAAATACTTTATTCTTCTGCTCTGTTGTTTTGATACTTAAGATAACTTAGGACTATATGAATAGCTCTGTCGTTAGCCTCAAAATTGCACTTTAAATTAGACATGTGAACAGGAGAATGAGTAGGATTCTAGAAATCTCAAGAAAGGTCTGTTTGGGTTAGGAGTAGCTGTGACAAGTGTCACTTGGTATGTAGTTGAGAAATCTAGGCTGGCAGAGAATAGTCAGTGATGATAATAGTAACTAAGAGTTACTAAGTGCTTGCTATTTGCCTGACACCTTTCTAAGAACTTTGGGCATTTACTAATTTGACCCTGACAATACCTGTATGAGGTGGGCTGTATTATCTCAGCCATATCAGATGAGAAATCTGAGGTCAGGGAGACTAAGTATTTTGCCCAAGGGCACAAGGCTAGTATGAAGTAGAGCTTAGTGTTTCTTAGCAATTGGCCTGGGGTGCACTCCCTCATCCACTGTGCTTTCTTTTTGTCCTGTGATGGTGAGCAAATGTGAATGAACCCATGGGCCAGGCAGTTTGCATCCACCCATAACTAGATTGTCACTGGTAAGAGAATTGGTTCATAGCCTTGACTGGAATGAAAACACTCTTTTTGTATCAAAAGAGAACGATAAACACTTAGAAAGTCACAACATAGAAATATGTGTATTTTTGGAGAACAAGAAGTAATCTCAGAATAGTAAGATCATAATTCCAAGTGTGTTTAGGAACTGCTTTTGTTAAAGAGCAGCTTCACCTTTCAAAAAGAGTTGCATATACAAATGATAGGGATGCAGCCACTTGAGGTATGAGGCAGTATACTCATACTTTATGATCCCCAAATGTCCATAACCTTTATCTCTGAAGCGTGTTCTCAGGCTTTCAACCAGTACTGATGTTCTGTTTGTACAGCAATCATTGAAAAAGACAATATGCCTCACCAGGTGAGGTGAAGGAATATTAGTATAATTTCATTTCAGTCTTTTATTCTTTGTTGGTTTAGTTTCTAGTGATTTGTTCACATGTGACTCAGAGAATATCGGTAAAGGAAAACAAGAATCAGAAGATGGTGAATTACTAAAACAACCTGTTTCTTTCTACACTGAAGAAAGAATTGTACTCAGTGCAGGATGTCAAAGTTTTTTTTTTAAAGAAGTATGAAGGCTGAACACATCTGTTTCTTTGTTTGCTTTAAGAATAGTATCCTTTTTTTTTCCTGTTGATTTCACAAGATAAGGCAATGAAGGAATACAAAGAGTCTTCAAAAAGTAATTCAAAATAATGGCACGTTTCATCTTTCTCCATTATCGTCCTACTCTCTATTCAGCCTGCAACAATTAGAAAGAGCCTTTTGTGTGATGAGCACTCTACTTGGCCTTTGTAGATGTACAAAAGAAATATGGACTCTGTCCTAGGAGGCTTACAGTCTAAAGCTGTTCGAATTATACTTAATTAACTAAAATGTAAAACACTCAGAATATATCCTATGATTTTTCTTTGCAAAACAAATAACCATCTAGACATGAAATTAAATTGGCTGATTTAAGAATGGCAGGTATGCATAATGCATAGATATGCATGTCTGTATGTATGCATGTTGTTATTTATTGCTGAATTGCACAGGGTATTATATAGTCATAACATCAACTGTGGATAAAGGATAAATTAATTTGGGAACAATATAATAATTGCATCACTATGTTAAAATTTTTAAACTAGATTAGTACAATAGTTGCAAAATTGTTGTTTTCTTTGAATTTTGGCTAATATATAGAGTGTAAGTTAGGTAATATTTAATTGTCAGTAGTTCAGATATACTGAAGATGAACTTAAATACTAAATTTCTTACATATTTCATTTTCATCTGTCAGAATGTTTTCTATCAGTTATCCCTTGTCATCTGAAACCTTGTTGTGATATTTAAGTAATCATTAATCAGCTTTTCCAACTTATTTTAACCATGTTGCACATGTAGAAAATTGCTGGAAGATACCATTTGGCTATTGACTAGCAGAGCCATCTATTCACTCCTTTAGCTTGCAACCACATTGTTTATACATGAACGAATAGAGTCCTCCTCCTTCTCCTTTTCAGTTCTTTATCTTTGTCCCTACGCCAATCCCAAGTGCTCATTCAAAGAACCACTAACAAAAAGATCTAGGATAAAATCTAATGAACAAACCAACCTTATTCTTTTTTGGGATCTGCTTATTATTATTATTATTATACTTTAAGTTATAGGGTACATGTGCACAATGTGCAGGTTTGTTACATAGGTATACATGTGCCATGTTGCAAACCAAACTTATTCAAATGGTACTGTGTTAGGTTCTATAGGAACTTAAGTGAAATATATGTATAATCTTTTACTGCTGTAATGTATCCAAAAAAATAAAAGTAGTTAGAGAATAGAACTCTTAGCAAATGAACCGGAGCCAGCAATTCAAGATAAAGCTACTATACCAGCTGTGTGACATAAATGAAGTACAGGTTCAAGCTGCTCAGAAGGGCACTGCATTATGACTTGGGGACCGCAAGGCCAGGGACAGCCTCTCAGAGGAATAAGGGCTTAGTCTAGATTGTGAAGGAAGAGTGAGATTTGCATGAGAATTATTTTCATTTAATTTAGGCAAAAGATTAAGTTATGATTTATGCTTGTGGATGATTCCATCTAAATACAATTTCCAGTCCTTTAAATGTTCATATGTATTCTGTGTCCAGCGCTACCAGCTTCCAAACAATATTGAATCAAAAGAAAGTTTCAATCTTTCTGCTGTTGCATTATTGAACACTTTGAATATTCCCCAGGCCTACTCTTTCTGAAAACACTTTCCTACCATATGCAACTGTCTGAGAAAAATCTACTTGTATGCAGTAGATTGCTGTTATTCATTATTCATTACAACATTATTTAGTTGAACAACCTACCGAAGAAAACTTGGTTCTGTACGGGGAAATGTACAAACTCAGAGAACTAAATTATTTTACTATAAATGCTTTAAAAGGAGCAAGCTTTATGGTCCTCATTATTTGGTCTGTGCTGAGGAAACTAATTTTCTCCAATGGAAAATAAGCCATAAAGGACAGAAGCTATGTGATCCAGTGTATTCAATAAAAGCTGGAGATGTAGATTCTGCCAGCAATGCACTAAATGGATAAGGAAAGATCATTAAAGGTTTTACAGTTCTCAGTCAAATAATAAGCATTTATTGGGTAGTTACCGTTTGCCTAGGACTGTTTTAATGTCTAGAAACACACATTCTATCAGTCATAGAATATGATTGGCATAGTGTATTGCTTTCTGACTTTCCTTAGCACGTTGGGGTGAACAACTTCCTTTTTATGACTGTCCCTGCAAACATGCTGTTGCTTGTTTCTCCTTACTCCAGGAGGAAATCTTGGGCAGATCCTTTAGCTTCTCTGTGTACTCTCAGGTAATAAAATGTCCAGGTCTGTCTAATATCAAAACTTCAAGCCATCATCCAGTATTAAATGTCTTCCATCTCTCAGCTCCCTTCACTGTCTTTCTCACCCCACCTGCTGCTCGCCTGAGATGTTCTTCTACCTCCTGTTGATCCCCTGAGTTGGGTGCATCAGAAGGGCCACTGTTCTCTCAAGATGGTCTGATCTGTTCCATGGAAAATTCATGTGTCCTTTACCTTGATGATTCAGGATAGACCACCATAAATTAGCCACCTCTCCTTGTATCAGAGCATCTTTAATGTAGCATTACTAGTTCCAGGGTTTCTCAAAGGCAAGGAGACCCACATAAAGTGCTGAGCAGTTCTCTTGAAATATTCTTCACTTGGCTTACCTTGCCCTCTGGTAGGGGACAGGACCTCATGAAACACTGATAGTTCTTCCCATAGACATATTTTCTACCTGCCTTTTTAAAAGGATTGGATTATTAAATAGTCTAATTGTAGATAAGGAACTAATGGTTACAGAGTTAGTTTCGAATCTCTTAGCATGTGTTTTATAGATGGGCTTGCGACTCAATTCAAGATCTGGGAGTACCTGGCATGTGCTTTATTGTTCTTGCTCTTTGGGCCAGAACAACAATAAAATACATTGCATTTAGCATTCTTCTACACAGTTTATGTTTTCTCTTAGGTTGATGGATACTACCTTTATAAGTTAAATCTTTATAATTCCTTCCTAGTGAGATGGAACATGACCATGGAAATATTTTGTACCAAAGTTCATTATATTTGTTATGTTATAATAAATACTTAATTCCTGCCTAACGTAAATATATTAGGCAGTTTTCTATTACAAAGAGACAAACGTACCATATTATTGGTCATCTGTGAAAAGTGTTTGTCATTAATTTATTACCTAGGGGATATTTTTAAAAAGTCATCAAACTTAATGTGTGTTTCATGTTAAATGTGACATGTTAATCATTAGTAAGAAATTAGCACTTTTGAAAGAAATTGCTGTGGGGAGAATACTCTGAATATGAAGTTTTTAATTTATATTTTCATTCATATTTTACATTCATGTTATGAAATATTTGATTAGAAGCAATCTGTGCCACATATAACAATCTTCATATCTGTTCACTTAAATATTTTAGAAATGAAAATTTCCAAGTGGTTCTGAAAATCTTCCAAAGAAATCCATTTCTTTTTAATCTGAATACTTTGTTAAAAATATGCAAATGCTATATCTTCCAATTAGTTTTTCAGTACCACTGACTGATATCAAGGAGGATAAAAATTTACAAGACGAATTTCTCAAATATGAAATTGGTGGTTAGGATTTAAAAATGTGTCAGGATTCAGTAAGCATAGCCAAAGGGGCCTTCTGTCTTGCCTCTATGTATCTTTGTGAGGTGTGGAGGTGTGTTTTCCAAGCTAAGACAGCCATTGTAGCTAATATCCAAATAAGATGAGTTTTGAATCAGACTTTTGAATCCCTGTCTCCCAAAATGTTAAACTAATATTTTTGCATTAATAAAATATTGAATTCATGTTTCGTTCACTAAAAATGTTAATGATTATTTTAAGTGGCTGCAGAAGGTTTTTGAATTGATAATGAAATAACTTACTTAAAATCATGATTAACTATATATCACTGTTTCAAAGCTTTTTTATGTGTTATACATTGGTATAATATTAGTACAGTCATTTGTGGATAAAGGAAACATATAAATAAATGAATGTATATGCAAGCATTGGTGTATGTGCCCAATTTTCATGATGTGGCACATAATAAGAAAACATTTGAAGAGCCCTGGTCTTCATTAGCTGGAGAGACTGCTCTGAAATGTAAGCTCATGTAACTCTCCATGTAATTCTTTGCGGCTCCCCACTGCTTCCAGGATAGATGCAAACTCCTTAGCATGACACACATGGTTTTTCATGCCCTGACTTCTGCCTTTTTTTTCTACTATTGTCTCTGGCCATGTTCTCCCTAGATCCTTCCTTCTCAGCATACTGAACAATTTGTAGTTCTCTAAACTGACAATACTCTCTCATATCCCTCCAGTCTCCATGTTTTTGCAAATGTTCCTGTCTCAACCTGAAATTCACACGTGTATCTTAACACTCCTGCCTCCCTCATACTCCCAGAGTCTTCCTGTAACAGATTAATGTTTTTACATTCCTCAACATGTGCTCACTTTTCCCAATTTTATTATGGCACCTGTCACCCTACACACATAAAACCTTTTGCTCGTGTTCCTTTCTCACTAGATTGCAAGTTCCTGTAGAAGCAATGTATGTGCTGAGCCTTTGTATCTCTGGAATCTTGACTGCATATATTAATATTCTGTAATAATAAACATTTGCTGATTATTTACTATGGGTCGGGCATTGTTTAGGTTGGATTAGGTAAGCCTCACAATTGCTCTAGGAAACATATTTTTATTAACTCCATTTTACAGGTGGTGGAACTGAGGCACAGAGAGGATAAATAACTTAGCTGAGGAAATACTGATATTAAGTGGCAGAAGTAGAGTTTAAACTGGGCAGTTTAGCTCCAGGGGCATGTCCTTAGTAAGTCTAACCATAACAGGCTGAATAGTGGCCCCCAAAAGATATATTCAAGCCCTATGCCCTGGTACCTGTGAATGTGAACTTATTTGGAAATAGGGTCTTTGCAGATATAATTAATGTAAGGTTCTTGAGATGAGATCATCCTGAAATCAGGGTGGGCCATAGACCCAATGAAGGGTGCTTTCACATAAGAAAGAAAAGAAGATACAGAGAGATTCAAAGAAGGCTGTTCGGAGATGGAGGCAAAGATTGGAGTGATGCTGCCACAAGCCAAGGAGTGCCAGGAGCCACCAGAAGCTGGAAAAAGCATCGAAGAGTTCTCCTCAAGAGCTTTGCGGGCAGGATCTTTTAGGATTGAAAAATGAGTGTCGGGATTCAGTAAGCACAGTGAAAGGGGGTGTATTAGTCCATTTTCACACTGCCATAAAGAACTATGTGAGACTAGATAATTTGTAAAGGAAAAAGGTTTAATTGACTCACAATTCTTCATGGCTGGGGAGGCCGTAAGAAACTTACAATCATGGGGGAAGGTGAAGAAGCAGCAAGACACATTGTGGTCCAACATGGCGGCAGGAGAGAGAGAGAGTGTGAGCGATGGGGGAAATGTCAAACACTGTTAAACCATCAGACCTCATGAGAACTCACTCACTATTACAAGAACAGAATGGGGGAAACTGCCCCCACGATCTAATCACCTCCACCAGGTTCCTCCCTCAACACATGGGGATTACAATTCAAGATGAGATTTGGGTGGGGACACAGAGCCAAACTGTATCAGGGAGCTTCTGCCTTGGCTCCGTGTATCTTTATGAGGTGTAGAGGCTCAATGGCTAAGACAGCCATTGTAACTAATATCCAAATAAAGAGCTTTTGGGGAGCCTGGCCCTGCTGACATGTTGATTTTGAACTTCTGGTCTCCATAACTGCAAGAAAACAAATTTCTCTTGTTAGAGGCCACCAAGTTTGTAGTAATTTGTTATGGTAGCCTGGGGAGATTAATATGCCAATTTATTTTGCTTTTTAAAGCCATTCAATAAATATTTTTGAATGAATAAATGAATTGTGAATGAATGCAATTTTTGACTGTCTCACGTTCCAGGCACTATGGCAGACATCAAAAATAGAAAGATTATAAAAACTCACTCACTTTTTCCCTCAATGATCTTACTGTTCAGTATCTTCCGAGTCATTCTCTTATGCTACTACTTTCCTGGTTGAGCTTTCTGTTATATTTTGCCTCGTCCAATACAAGAGCCTGCTAATGCCTCTCTTTGTCTTTCTTTTCTTCTCTGCAAATTACCTTCAATATTTCTGCTGGAGTTATTTTTCTAAAAATTCTTTCTTATATTTAAAATAATAAGGTCTGAAATAGTTAGCATATCATTCAAGGCCCCTTTAATCTGGATCTTTCCATGACACCTCTTCCTACCTGTCTGCAGGCATCCTTGACAATTACTACATAAATCTAGTGCCCACCTGTATAAGCCACCCTCAGCTTGGACTTCGATCACCACAGTTTCCTTCTAACTGGCCTCCTGACTTATATGTGCAGACAATAATTCATGCCACGTTACTCCTCTACCTGAAATATTCTAGTGGGTTCCATCTCACTCAGAGTAAAGTCTTAGTCCTTTTTTAGAACCTACAAGCTTCTCCTCCTAAATGACCCTTAGTTCTCTCTGCTCTAATACTCTAGCCTTCCAGGATGTCCTGAGATAGTCACACTCAGAGACTTTTCACTGCTGTTTCTTCGCCTATAATTTTTCAGAGAAATTCCCTGTATTAGTTCATTCTCATGCTGCTATAAGGACATAACTGAAATGGGTAATGTATAAAGGAAAGGTTTAATTGACTCACAGTCTGCAGGGCTGGGGAAGCCTCAGGAAACTTACAATCATGGCAGAAAGGGAAGCAAACACATCCTCCTTCACATGGTGGCAGCAAGAAGAAGTGCAGAGCAAAGTGGGGGAAAAGCCCCTTATAAAACCATCAGATCTCATGAGAACTCACTCTCTATCAGGAGAACAACATGGAGGTAACTGCACCCATGATTGAATTACCTCCCACTGTGTCCCTACCATGACACATGGGGATTATGAGAACTACAGTTCAAGAAGAGATTTGGATGGGGACACAGTCAAACTATATTATTCTGCCCCTGGCCCCTCCTAAATCTCATGTCCTCACATTTCAAAACACAATCATGCCCTTCCAACAGTCCCCCAATGCATTCCAGCATTAACTCAAAAGTCCAAGTCCAAAGTCTGATCTGAGACAAGGCAAGTGCCTTCCACCACTGAGCCTGTAAAATCAAAAGCAAGGTAGTTACTTAGTAGATACAATGGGGGTACAGGCATTGGGTAAATACACCCATTCCAAATGGGAAAAATTGGCCAAAACAAAGGGGCTACAGGCCCCATTTAAGTGCAAAATCCAGTAAGGCAGTTATTAAACCTTAAAGTTCCAAAATGGTCACCTTTGACCCCATGTCTCACATCCAGGTCATGCTGATGCAAGAGGTGGCCTCCCACTGCCTTGGGCACCTCCACCCCTGTGGCTTTGCAGGGTACAGCCCCCTCTTCTGGCTGCTTTCATCAGCTGGTGTTGAGTGTCAGTGGCTTTTGCAGGCAACCGGTGGAAGCTGTCAGTGGATCTACCATTCTGGGGTCTGGAGGATAATGGCCCTCTTTTCACTGCACCACTAGGCAGTGCCCCAGTGGGGACTTTGTGTAGGGGTTCTAATCCCACATTTCCCTTCTGCACTGCCCTAGCAGAGGTTCTCCATGAGGGCTCTGCCCCTGCAGCAAACTTCTGCCTGAACATGCTGACATTTCCATACATCCTCTAAAATCTAGGTGGAGGTTCCCAAACATCAAATCTTGACTTCTGTGC